>NC_091990.1:7184350-7490053 GCF_044704955.1 Pristiophorus japonicus | reverse complement strand
CGGGTGCTGTGCTGGTCTGCTCTCTGGTGCCGGATCCAACCTCAGGTGAGGGCTTGCTTTGTCTCTGGGCGCGGGCGACATCGATCGCTGGAGGGATGAAATCTTCCCAGCTCCAATGGATCTTCTCCATCCACCTTTTTCCGAGTAGCGTTGGTCCATCACCTGCAACAATCCACAGAGGTAACTTGTGCACCGCGCCATCATGGAGTACCTTTACATTTGCACAGCCAATGAGTGGGATAAGTTCATTGGTGTAGCTGAGCAGCTTTGCCTGAACCGGGACCAACTTGGGTCATTCAGCTTGATTGTCCCATAGCCTCTCAAAGGTTTCTTGATTCATTACCGACTGGCTCGCCCCCGTGTCCACTTCCATGAAGACTGGAATGCTGTTTATCTCGACTTCCATCCTCAATGGGGAACATTCTGTGGTGCAGGGAAACATTCTAAACACCTCATCGTGGGGCTGAGCTGCCTCTCTGACTATCGTTTCATAATCCACACTGGATTCATGGCCATCTGCAGACTCTTCATCAGCGCAGTGAGTCATATTTCTTTTACACATTCACTAGAGGTGGTGCTAAACAATTAGCCCCCCTCGGCAGACTCTGAGTTAAGGGACTCAGGGGCCTGTTCTCTCTTCCCTGAGGAGATTCACGTTCTACAGTCCAGCCTCTAAAAGGCACCATTCTGTGTACCGTACTTGCCGGGTTTGAGTCCTGAGGATGAGTCATCCGCCTAGAGCTGCAGGTCGAGGTCATGAATGCCTGGCTCACGGAGATGGCCTTCTGCAGTGTGACTGTGGTATCCGCAGACAGTAGCCTATGAAGAAGGCTCTTGTGGCCGATTCCGATGACAAAGATATCCCGCAGCACTTCGGTGAGGTGTTCGCCGAAATCACATGGTGCCGCCAACCTCCTGAGGTCTGCAACATATTTCGCGATTACCTGGCCTTCGGGTCGTCGGTGGGTGTAAAACCGGTGTCTGGCTGTGAGGATGCTCTCTTTGGCCTTGAGTTGCTCTTGGATCAGCGTTGCAAGCTCCTCGTACTTCTTGGTCGTTGTCTTCGCTGGTGCCAGCAAGTCCCTGACGAGGCCATAGACGGTGGGCCCACAACTGGTTAGCAGGATAGCTCTGCGCTTATCAGCCAGTGTGGCCGGGTTGTCACCTGCCAGGTTGTTTGCTGTGAGGAAATGGTCGAGCCTCCTACAAAGGCGTCCCAATCATCACCCTCGGCGAACTGCTGCAATGTGCCAAGGTTAACCATTTTCACGTGAAAGTTCGTAATCTCGTCGCCAATTGTTATGTCTTTAGATGCTCTGATAATGACTCCATGAGGCAATGTATTGCACCTTAGTCCTTTATTGATAACTCCAGAGTGAGGATCACACTTGATGGCCTGCCTTTTATACTAGGCCTGGCACACCTGTACAGGTAACCTACAAGTCTCCCACTGCTGTGCCCTCTGGTGGCAAACCTTAGTGACCATACTGCTGAGGTACAAGTTTCCCATAGTAGTGCCCTCTGGTGGCACATCATATGTAATAGTACAGGCAGTAACATGTCTGGATACATGACAGTTACAATCCACCTGTATGGAAACTGATCACCGAGGAGGCACATTGGTGCTTTTACATTACAACATCAAACACCCATTGACTGCGCTCCGAAATATCAATAACCCAACCCGCTGTGAGCTGCGAGCATCACAGAGGCATGACATTGTAGCCCTACAAATGTGCTGTTGAATCAAGATAGTTTTGTTCATAGAATCATAAACATTTACAGCACAGAAGGAGGCCATTTTGGCCCATTGTGTCTGCACCGGCCGACCAAGAGCTATCCAGCCTAATCCCACTTTCCAGGTCTTGGTCTGTAGCCCTGTAGGTTACGGCACTTCAGGTGCACATCCAAGTATCTTTTAAATGTGGCGAGGGTTTCTGCCTCTATCACCCTTTCAGGCAGTGAGTTCCAGACCCCCACCACCCTCTGGGTGAAGAAATTTCCCCTCATATCTACTCAAAACCTCCCCCCAATTACTTTAAATCTATGCCCCCTGGTTGTTGACCCCTCTGCCAAGGGAAACAGGTCCTTCCTATCCACTCTATCCAGGCCCTTCATAATTTTATACACCTCAATCAGCTCTCCCCACAGCCTCCTCTATTCCAAAGAAAACAGACCCAGCCTATCCAATCTTTCCTCATAGCCAAAATTCTCCAATCTAGGCAACATTCTTGTAAATCTCCTCTGCACCCTTTCTAGTGCAATTACATCTTTCCTGTAATGTGGTGACCAGAACTGCACGCAGTACTCCAGCTGCAGCCTAACTAGTGTTTTATACAGTTTAAGCACAACCTCCTTGCTCTTGTATTCCATGCCTCGACTAATAAAGGCAAGTATTCCATATTCCTTCTTCACCACCTTATGCTACCTTCAGGGATCTGTGGACCTGCACTCCCAGGTCCCTTTGTTCCTCTACACTTCTCAGTGTCCTACCATTTAATGTGTATTCCCTTGCCTTGTCCGGATTGAATTCCATTTGCCATGTTCTGCCCACCTGACCAGTACATTAATATCTTCCTGCAGTCCGCAGCTTTCTTCTTCGTTATCAACCACACAGCCGATTTTAGTATCATCTGCAAACTTCTTAATTAAAAGCGTGGAACGAGTCCGGTGTGGCTGCAGGACTGTAGAGACTGCTACTTGACAGTAATTCTTAATGAGGACAAGAATGCAGCAAGACCAGGACGGCAGTCAGGCTCGGGCTGATAAGTGGCATCTAACATTCACCGCCATACAAGTGCCAGGCAATGACCATCTCCAACAAACGAGAGTCTAACGATCGCCCCTTGACATTCAACAACATTACCATCGCCGAATCCCCCACCATCAACATCCTGGGGGTCACCATTGACCAGAAACTTAACTGGACCAGACACATAAATACCGTGGCAACAAGAGCAGGTCAGAGGCTGGGTATTCTGTGGTGAGTGTCTCACCTCACAGGCAGTCTCTCGAAATCGAGGAAGACTTGCTTCCACTCTAAAAGTGAGTTCTCAGGTGACTGTACAGTCCAATATGGGAATTACAGTCTCTGACACAGGTGGGACACGCAGTGGTTGAGGGAAAGGGTGGGTTGGGAGTCTGCGTTTGATTTCTGCATGCTCTCGGCGACGAGACTCGAGGTGCTCAGCGCCCTTCCGGATGCTCTTCCTCCACTTAGGGCGGTCTTAGGCCAGCGACTCCCAGGTGTCGGTGGGGATGTTGCATTTTATCAGGGAGGCTTTGAGGGTGCCCTTGAAACGTTTCCTCTGCCCACCTGGGGCTCACTTGCCATGTAGGCGTTCCAAGCGCTTGCTTTGGGAGTCTCGTGTTGGGCATGTGGACAATGTGGCCCGCCCACTCACTCACAGCACTGTGGGAGCACCTTCACCACACGGACTGCAGCGGTTCAAGAAGGCGGTTCACCACCCTCTTCTCGAGGGCAATTAGGGATGGGCAATAGAAGTCAACATCCTGTGAATGAATAAAAAGTACAGTGCGACCAGCTCACTTTGACATTGTTAACATTAAAATGACTTTTGTTAGTAATAATGAATTGATTTCTTGTGAGAATGTTTTTGCTAAGAAAAATAAGTAGTTTTTGCTACTACAAATATTTATTTCTTCCCTTGACCAAAAGGTATTGTTTCTCTAAAAAATAGTCTTATTGTTAAAGCTTAAGATGAAGATTATTTCTTTATAGAGAACGGGTGTATAAATGTTTGGGGTGAAAGTCTTGTGTACTGTATTAGCCAACATTGTGCAAAGTGTTGTAGATGTGGTACGTCTCTGGGATTGTGGAAGTGTATGATTTTGAACTTCTGTAATATGAGCTGTCAGTTCCTCCTCTCCGTTTCTGGTTTAAGTTCCAACTTGCTGAAAGCCAGAATTACTGACTGGAATGGTAGAAAGCCCCTTCCCACCTCTTCCCCCGAGCATAGCCTGTCTCACCTAGAAGGGTTCATTTGATTGTATTGCTAAGAGACTTGCGAAGATTAGCTACTTTTCGTAGCCAGCGACTGGAGAGATGGCTCCTGATCTCGTGGGCTGTTGCAATTCAGTCACACCAATGAGTTACAGAAAGGAAACAGGCGAAGGTACTGTGTTTAGTAATTCATCATGGGAGAGGGTGCGGATTGGCACAGTGTGTAGGAATCAGTTGGAATTAATCGTGAATCAGGATGTGAAATGCAGCTGCAATTCCCACTGAATGTGATTTCATTTCTTACATTAATAGCAACTGTTGTACCAGTGGAGAGAGGGAGGGCATTCCTTCAACATTACACAGACTTACACAGTATTTACAGCGCAGAAACAGGCCATTCGGCCCAACTGGTCCTTGCCGGTATTTATGCTCCATACCAGCCTCCTCCCGACCCTTATAATATCCTTCTATTCCTTCCACACCTCATGTGCTTGTCTAACCTCCCCTTAAATAAGAAATTGGAGCAGGAGTCGGCCATTTGGCTCCTCGAACCTGCTCCGCCAGTCAATGAGTTCATGGCTGATGTGATCTTGGCCTCAGCTCCACTTCCCCGCCCGCTCCCCATAACCCTTGACTCTCTTATAGTTCAAAAATCTGTCTGTCTCCACTTTAAATATACTCAATGAGCCAGCCTCCACTGCATCCACCCAATGCATCGAGTTTCACATTCTCACCACTCTCTGGGTAAAGAGGTTTCTCCTGAATTCCCGGTGGATTTATGAGCCATATATGGAAAAAGAGATGGAGTAAATCAAACAACAGAGATTTAAAAAAATCTGAATGGTGGAAATCTGAAATAGAACCAGAAAACCTTGAGAATACATACCAGGCCAGTCAGTGTCTGGAGCAGGGGCCGACCTAAAACAGGAGCCTATCTCCCGGCGTTGGATCTGTGCCATTCCAGCACTTTTTGTCTTTATTTTGGATTTCCACCATTCCTTTTCCTTTTTATCTCCACGTGGTGATGCACATTATTGTCTGGCTTACTTTAATAAAAAGGAAAAAGAATGACTTACATTTCTATAGCACCTTTCATGACCACCAGACGTCCCAAAGCGCTTTACAGCCAATGAAGTACTTTTGGAGTGTAGTCACTATTGTAATGTAGGAAACGCGACAGCCAATTTGCGCACAGCAAGCTCCCACAAACAGCAAGGTGATGATTACCAGATGTGATGTTGGTTGAGGGAAAACTATTGGCCCGAGGACACCGGGGATAATTCCCCTGCTCCTCTTCGAAATAGTGCCCCGGGATCTTTTACATCCACCCGAGAGAGCAGACAGGGCCTCGGTTTAACATCTCATCTGAAAGATAGCACCTTCGACAGTGCAACGCTCCCTCAGTACTGCCCCTCCGACACTGCGGCGCTCCCTCAGTTCTGCACCTCTGACAGTGTGGTGCTCCCTCAGTACTGCCCCTCTGACAGTGCAGCACACCCTCAGTACTGCTCCTCCGACAGTGCAGCACTCCCTCAGTACTGCTCCTCCGACAGTGCGGTGCTCCCTCAGTACTACCCCTCCGACAGTGCGGCGCTCCCTCAATACTGCCCCTCCGACAGTGCAGTGCTCCCTCAGTACTTCCCCTCCGACAGTGCGGCGCTCCCTCAATATTGCCCCTCCGACAGTGCAGTGCTCCCTCAGTACTGCTCCTCCAACAGTGCGGCACTCTCTCAGTACTGCCCCTCCGACAGTGCAGCGCTCCCTCAGTACTGCCTCTCCGACAGTGCAGCGCTCTCTCAATATTGCCCCTCCGACAGTGCAGCGCTCCCTCAGTACTGCCCCTCCGACAGTGCAGCGCTCCCTCAATATTGCCCCTCCGACAGTGCAGCGCTCCCTCAGTACTGATCCTTCGACAATGCAGCACTCTCTCAGTACTGCCCCTCTGAGAGTGCAGCACTCCCTCAGTACTGCCCCTCTGACAGTGCAGCACTCCCTCAGTAGTGCCCATCCGACAGTGCGACGCTCCCTCAGCACTGCCCCTCCGTTCTGTCCCTCTGACCGTGTGGGGCTCCCACAGTACTGCCCCTCCGATAGTGCAGCACTCCCTCAGTACTGCCCCTCCATTCTGTCCCTCTGACCGTGAGGGGTTCCCTCAGTACTGCCCTTCCGACAGTGCAGCACTCCCTCAGTACTACCCCTCCGACAGTGCAGCACTCCCTCAGTACTGCTCCTCCGACAGTGCGGCACTCCCTCAGTACTACCCCTCCGACAGTGCGGCACTCACTCAGTGCTGTCCCTTCGACAGTGCGGCACTCCCTCAGTACTGCTCCTCCGACAGTGCAGCACTCCCTCAGTACTGCCCCTCCGACAGTGCAGCACTCCCTCAATACTGCACTGGAGTGTCAGCCTAGATTTTTGTGCTAAGTCCCTGGAGTGGGACTTGAACCAAGCACCCTCTGTCTGACTCAGAGGCAAGAGTGCTGCCCACTGAGCCACATCTGGCACTGCACTTTATAAATACAAAATATCAAACCACATTCATTAAAAATAAAGGACCTTTTACCTCCCAAAGCCTCACTATTCATTACCCTGGTCCATCGATGCAGAATGAGTGGTGTTTATGGCCTGTGAATGGTTTCTCAGCTGTTCAAAATGAACGAATAGAAATATCTAAGTGGAACGGTTCCTTTTGAAGTAAAATTGCAGCAGTTTGTGTCGCCTGGATCAATGGTGACAAATACAAAAAGATTGCAGAACCTAATTCTGATATTTTTAAAGAACTGTAAAATGTAGTTGGTGATGCTTGTGTCCATTGTAGAGAAAGTAATATTCAATGTAATTGATGACAATTGTGATCATTTATCTCTTTAACGTCTGGATGAGTAGAATCAAAAGGTAAGATCGAGGAATCAAAAAAAAATGATTGAATTTTCAACTCACAGGAAATGTGAAAAAATGTACAAAAACAGGGAACGATGAATCTGTATAAAACATTGGTTCGGCCTCAACGGGAGTACTGTGTCCAATTCTGGCACCACACTTTAGGAAGGATGTGAAGGCCTGAGAGAGGGTGCAGAAAAGATTTACGAGACTGGTTCCAGGGATGAGGGACTTCAGTGACGTGGATAGACTGGAGAAGCTGGGACTGTTCTCCTTGGAGCAGAGAAGGTTGAGAGGAGATTTGATCGAGGTGTTCAAAATCATGAGGGGTCTGGACAGAGTAGATCGAGAGAAACTGTTCCCATTGGTGGAAGGGTTGAGAACCAGAGGACACAGATTTAAGGCGATTGGCAGAAAATCCAAAGGCGACATGAGGGAAAACCTTTTTACGCAGCGAGTGGTTAGGATCTGGAATGCGCTGCCTGAGAGGGTGGTGGAGGCAGACTCAATCGCGGCTTTCAAAAGGGAATTGGATAAGTACCTGAGAAGGAAAAAAAATTGCAGGACTCCGGGGAAAGGGCGGGGCAGTGGGACTGGCTGAGGTGCTCTTGCAGAGAGTCAGCACGGGCTCGACAGGCCGAATGGCCTCCTTCTGTGCTGTAACCGTTCTATGATTCTAAATCTGACTTAACTTGATTTGGGCTGTTTCCATGCAATCCAAACTGAAGGTTGATTCATAACGGATAAGAGAAAGGATTAATGAATGGTTATGTGTATAATTGGTCCCCAAATTTCCCTGGAGCCTGCAGGGCCATCATCACGATGTCAGGCCAGGAGTTCCAGATATCGAGCAGACCACTGACTCCATCACAATCCCCAGGGTCAACTCATTGCGGGCGGGCAGGCTGGAGGTGCAAGTCCAGTATTACACGGTAAACTTACTCGTGGGCAGGAGAGGTTGCAAACTTGTTGCTGCTTCAGGGGAGCAGGCAAGCGAAGATTCAGCTGCAAGCATTTGGCAAAGTATCAGTGGCTGAGCTTCCAACTATTGTGTTAAGGCCACACAAGGAGAGGCCGGAGGCTCCAGTGCAGGACTAAGGAGTGTTCCTCCCCCCCAGTGGTGGCACAGGCCTCCTCCGCAGTCCCAGCAGAAGCAAAGCCAGGAGCAGATTCCTCAAATTACTCTGATGTGGGCCTGGACGTCTTTTTAACAGATGAGACGAAGTGGGCTTGGCCTGCGGAGTGCCTGTGGAAAGGAGCCTGTGCGATCATCTGGAGGGAGATGGCAGTGATTACCTGCCAAGGGCTGGCTCTCATAAGAACATAAGAATTAGGAATAGGAGTATGCCATCTAGCCCCTTGAGCCTGCTCCACCATTCAACAAGATCATGGCTGATCTGGCCGTGGACTCAGCTCCACTTACCCGCCCGCTCCCTGTAACCCTTAATTCCCTTATTGGTTAAAAATCTATCTATCTGTGATTTGAATACATTCAATGAGCTAGCCTCAACTGCTTCCTTGGGCAGAGAATTCCACAGATTCACAACCCTCTGGGAGAAGAAATTCCTTCTCAACTCGGTTTTAAATTGGCTCCCCCGTATTTTGAGGCTGTGCCCCCTAGTTCTAGTCTCCCCAACCAGTGGAAACAACCTCTCTGCCTCTATCTTGTCTATCCCTTTCATTATTTTAAATGTTTCTATAAGATCACCCCTCATCCTTCTGAACTCCAATGAGTAAAGACCCAGTCTACTCAATCTATCATCTCCGGAATCAGCCTAGTGTATCGTCTCTGAAACCTCTCCTTCCTTAAGTAAGGTGACCAAAACTGCACGCAGTACTCCAGGTGCGGCCTCACCAATACCCTGTACAGTTGCAGCAGGACCTCCCTGCTTTGGTACTCCATCTTTCTTGCAATGAAGACCAACATTCCCTTCGCCTTCCTGATTACCTGCTTCACCTGCAAACTATCCTTCTGGGATTCATGCACAAGGACCAATTGTGGAGCAGTGGAGGCGTGTCCTGCTCAGTTGGAGCTGTGAGCAGTGAGAGGAGCAGCTATCAACCTGTGCTCCTGCCTGGAGAGCCCTGAGAACAGCCCAGGAAGAGAAGGAAGGAAGGGGCTTCACCACCAACTTTCACCCAGAGGGAGAGGAGGAGAAAAGAAAACTTTCCAACTTTTTAACATTTCTGCAAGGAGTTGGAGAGAGGGGGAAAAGACCAACAACAACAACATCCAGTGTGGAAGGAGGGAGACTCTACTATTTCTACAGGTGGGTGTGGGTGCATTTCCCAAAAGACTTTGTTGTATCGGTGGGGGGAGGAAAGAAGACCACTGAGGGCCGGAACATCGCGGGGGGTGTGTGTGTGTGGAAGTGTGTGTGGGGGCCTTGCTACAACTAGGCCCCACACACAACTGAACCCCCCCCCCCAATTGCCTAGCCTGGGATAGCTGGAGCTACCAGGCTGAAGATTTCTTTAATCACCCACTGAACATCGTTAGGAGTGTGTGCCTGGTGGCTCTAGCTGCCCCAGGTGAAGACGTCTTCTCCCCCCACCTGAAGACCAATCCAAAGACTGTGTTTTTGTGTTTTGCCATCTGGGGAGTGCACCCACCCACAGCTGCGAGGGGAGACCTGCCCTCGCAGTTCCCCCCCCATTCCCACCCCCCTCTCTCTTTCTCTGTTACTCTGTTTCTCCCCTCTCTCTCTGAGGCCCCTTCCTCCTAATTTTTCAAAAAAACAAACAAACAAAACAATTGAGACAACTGAGCAGAGGGAGCAAGGCCCCTCCCCAATTGCCAACTAGGGGAGAGGTGCCTCGTTAAGAGCTCCTCTGCTCAGTCTTTTAGATAAGAGGCCAATTAAGACCATTAAGGCCTGTGACTTTGGGGTGGGTGTAGCCCTTAAAGGGACCCCGTGATGGCGACCCCATCCACGCCGGTGGCAGGGCCAGCGAAGACGTATGCGCAGGTGGCAACCGCTTCCACGGCACCTCCTGCGCCACCCGCTGCCCTGCCACCCTTCAGATTAATTACCAGAAAACACGGGGTCAAGAGCTACACTCACCCCACAATGAGCATTGAGGAGTGCGTGCGGGCGATGGCTGGGGTAGTCGGCCCCTCGGCCATTGTCGCGGCCTCCAAGATGTCTGGGAAGGCCGTGTTCTTCCTGGGGTCGGAGCGGGCGGTGTCCCTGGCCCTCGAAAAAGGGCTCACGGTGGGCGGGACGTTCCTGCCGGTGGACCCTCTCGAGGCCACCGCGCAGAGGGTCATCGTTTCAAACGTCCCGCCCTTTGTTCCCGCTGAGCTCCTCCTCCCTCACCTACACCAACTGGGGGAGGTAAGGTCGGGGATCAACCCCATACCGCTCGGCCTCAGGGAGAACAGACTGCGCCACGTGTTCTCCTTCCGCCGCCAGCTCTTTGTCCGGCTGGCGCGGGAGGAGACGACGGAGGGGAACTTTAATGTGGTGCACGAGGGGACTGCCTACCGTGTCTTCTGGACGTCGGACGGCGTGCGGTGCCATGCCTGCAGGGAGGTGGGGCACGTTCGCAAGAACTGCCCCGTCTCCAAGGCCGCCAAACCACCGAAGGCGGCCAAGGCTGGCGCCGCCGCCACCCCTCCCCCGAGTTGCGTCCGCGTGCCGGGAGCCATGGGTGCGCGGGCATCGTCGGGGGCCTTTGTTTTCGGGGCCTCCGGCGGGGGGGAGGGAGAGCGTCCGAGCGGAAAGAAGGCGCGGAAGAAGGCAAAACATCAAGAGGCGGGTCCCCTCAGTGCGCCAGATAATTTGACCACCGCGCTCGGCCCAACCCAGCCACCGGCGAGCGCGGGGTGCCCTGAGCCCGTGCCCGAGCCCTTGAACAACACCGCAGAGGGGCCCGGGCGAGGGCAAGAAAAGAAAAAGGGGGGGGCGGAGCGGGAGGCCTCGGCAGACATGGAGGTCTCCCTGCCTCCGCGCGCCCCCAGGAACAAAAGGAGGGGCGGCTCCGATGAGGCGGAGGGGGAACAACATCCCTCCGCGGAGGAGTCGGTGCCCGCCGCGTGTCCCGCGTCCCCCACCAGCGCCCCCAAACTGCGCCGTAGGCGAGAGGAGTCTGTCCCCGGGGAGGGTGAGACAGTCGAGGATGCCCAGCCGCTGCCTCCTGGGGATGGAGTGGAAGATCTGCCTGTCGTGGGGGGCGTGGGGACCGCGGAAGAATGCATTGCCGCCGGGCCGGGCGTCCCGGGGACTGAGGCGGGCGGGGCCGAAAAGGCCGAACCTGAGCCCGCCCAGCCAATACCCAACTTCCCCCGGGAGTCGCTCGACCCGGCAGAAACACAAATTAATGATTTTAATGACACTGTAGATGCTGGGCCGGGGGGTGGCAGCGGGGAGGGGGAGGAACACCCACCCTCGCCTCTTGCTGTGGAGCTGGAGCACTTGGAGAGCCTGGGGATTTCCTATGGCCGGGTCTCTCCTTGTTCCCCGGTTCCTGGGGCGGAGGGGGAACCCCTTCAGCTGTCATTTCCCGACCCAGCACCATTTTTAAAAGAGCCCAGTGGGGACTCCTCTGCCGACGATCCTGGGGGTGGGATCGGGGCAGAGCCAGGGCCGGTTGGAGCGGCCGGTTCATTTGCCGTACCTTGTGCGGTCGATGGGCCGGCTGCTGGCGGCCACCTCCCGGAGGAGGACGGGGACTCGGTGGGGGACGCGGGTGAAGACCTAGAGACCACCGCCAGCGAGGCGGTGGATCTGCTCGCGGCCGCCGCCGAGACCATCCTCATTCCTGCAAAGGAACTCTGGGACTTTTTGGCCCAGAGCCGGGGTCACTGCAACCAAGCCCGACTGGCCCTGGAAAAATGGTCCGAGCCAGAGCTGATCAAGGGGTCCGTCCGCGCCGCCGTTAAAACCTTGGCCGCGGGCGGGCCCTTGACAAAGGCGCAACACCTTGAGCTGCGCGAGCTCGAGGGACTCCTCGCTGGGCTGCGGAGGGAGCGGAGTTCAACAAACGACTCCGCTCCCTCCCCCACAATAGGTTAAGGTAGAGGTTGCACTATGCTTTTGCCATGAAGATAACCATAGCCAGCCTCAACATCAACGGCGGCAGAGGGGCACGCCGTAGATTTGACAATTTTTCGCTCCTGCGGGAGGGGAAATATGCGGTGTGCTTCCTGCAAGAAACCCACACCGTTCCGGGAGACGAAGCCACGTGGCTCCTGGAATGGCAAGGAGAGGTCCGCATGAGCCACCTCACCGCCATTTCTAGTGGGGTGGCCATCTTGCTGGGCCCGCATTTTCAGCCGGAGATCTTGGGGGTCGAGGAGCCCGTGCCAGGCCGCTTGCTGCACGTAACGGTTCGCCTGGGGGACGTGCCGCTCCATCTCGTGAACCTGTACGCCCCTCAGCCCGGCCCGCAGCAAACGCGCTTCTTTGAAGAGGTGTCCGCTCTTCTTGGCTCCGTCGACGTCGGCGACTGCATTGTCCTCGGGGGGGATTTTAACTGCACCCTCGAGGCGAGGGACCGCTCCGGTGCCCCGCAGTGCATGACGGCGATGGAGAAGTTGAGGGACCTGGTCGGGTCCTTCGACTTGGTGGACGTCTGGCGAAATCTCCATCCCGACTCCAGCGCCTTTACTTGGGTGAGGCCTGGAGTAGGATGGTCTAGAGTCGACCGCCTTTACGTGTCTCGGGCGTACGTTTCCTGCGTCCCGGCGGCCTCCATGCGGCCGGTGCCGTGTTCGGACCACCACCTGGTGTGGGCGGAGCTCGTTTCGCTCCGCGCGAGGACGGGGTCCGCGTACTGGCACTTTAACAACCGGCTGCTGGAGGACGTGCGGTTCCAGGACTCGTTCCGTCGATTCTGGTCCGACTGGAGAAGGAAGCAGGGGGGCTTCCCCTCCTTGAGGCTATGGTGGGACGTGGGCAAGGCTCACGTCCGCGTCTTCTGTCAAGAGTACGCGAGGGGGTCGACCAAGAGGCGGGCGGCCAGAGTCGGGCGCCTAGAAAAAGAGGTGCTCGACCTGGAAGCCCGTCTCGGTCAAGTCGTCCAGGACCCGGCCCTGCGGACGGTGTACGAAGCGAAGAAGGCCGCGCTGAAGGACCTGCAGCTCGTCGGGTGCCGAGGCGCGTTCGTGAGGTCGCGGATCCGGTTCCTGCGGGATCTGGACCGCGGCTCCCCCTTCTTCTACTCGCTGGAAAAAAGGCAGAGTGTCCGTAAGCAGCTCTTGACGCTGCTGGCCGACGACGGCTCTCTCGTCTCGGATCCGGAGGGCGTCAACAACAGGGCCCGTGAATATTACGGGGCTCTGTTCTCTCCGGATCCGTCCAGCGAGGAAGCGCGTAGAGTTTTGTGGGAGGACCTGCTGAAGGTCAGCCCGGAGGGCGCCGAAAATCTGGAAGCTCCGCTAAGCCTGGCGGAGCTGACCGGTGCCCTCGCCCGGCTCTCGAGGGGAAAATCCCCGGGGCTGGACGGGCTGACCGTGGAGTTCCACAGGGCGTTCTGGGACGTCCTGGGGAGCGACTACGCGCGGGTCCTGGGGGAAAGTCTGGCGACCGGGGAGATGCCCCTCTCTTGGCGCAGGGCAGTCATCGTCCTGCTGCCTAAGAAGGGCGATTTCCGCCTCCTTAAGAACTGGCGCCCGGTCTCCCTCCTCAGCACGGACTACAAAATCTTCGCCAGGGCGATGTCTGCTCGCCTTGGTGCCGTGCTGGACCACATGATCCACCCCGACCAGTCCTACACGGTCCCGGGCCGGACAATCCATGATAACATCCATCTGGTCCGGGACCTCATCCATTGTTCCCAGGAGGCTGGTCTGTCGGTCGCCTTCCTATCCCTCGACCAAGAGAAGGCGTTCGACAGGGTGGATCACAACTATCTGCTCGGAACTCTGCGCGCTTTCGGGTTCGGGACGCATTTCGTCGCCCGGATCCGACTTTTGTACGCCGCCGCGGAGTGTCTGATTAAGGTTAACGGGTCCTTGACGGCGCCCCTTCGCTTTAGGAGAGGGGTGCGCCAGGGATGCCCCATGTCCGGCCAGTTATACGCCGTTTGCGTGGAGCCTTTCCTGCGCCTCTTGCGGACGAGGTTGACGGGACTGGCTCTGCAAGGGCCGGGCGTGGAGGTCGTCCTCTTGGCTTACGCCGATGACGTGCTCCTCGCGATAGAGGATCCCGCTGACCTGCGGAGGATGCGTGAGTGCCAGGAGATTTACTCGGCCGCGTCCTCCGCCAGGATCAACTGGGAGAAATGTTCCGGACTCCTGGTGGGTCAGTGGCGGGTGGACTCCCTGCCGGAGGAGCTCAGGCCTTTTGCCTGGAGCACGACCCATCTCCTCTATCTGGGAGTCTACCTTAGCCCCGACGAGGGAGCCTGGCCGGCGAACTGGCAGGAGCTGGAGGCCAAGGTCGCCGCTCGCCTAGGGCGCTGGACAGGACTGCTCCGAGTGCTGTCCTACAGGGGTCGAGCGCTAGTCGTAAACCAGCTGGTGGCCGCAATGTTGTGGTACCGGCTGGTCACTTTGACCCCTCCCCCTGCGTTTGTCGCCAAGATACAGAAGAAGCTGGTGGACTTCTTCTGGAACAACAGGAAGCACTGGGTCTCTGCTGCCGTCTTGAGTCTCCCGCTTGAGGAGGGCGGTCAGTCATTGGTGTGCGTCAGCGCCCAGCTCGCGACTTTCCGTCTTCAGACCCTGCAGAGATACCTTTACATCGAGCCCCCTCCCAGGTGGTGTGCTCTGGCGAGGTATTTCTTCCGCCAGCAGCGCGACCTCAATTATGACACGCAGCTCCTGTTTGTGAACTTGGGAGGTGCCAGGACCGCCCTCCGGGAGCTGCCTGTCTTTTACAAGGAACTCATCAGGGTCTGGAACAAAGTCTCCACCGAGCGCAGCTCTCCGCCGGCTGGAGTGGCGGCCGTCCTGCAGGAACCGCTGCTCGGGAATCCGTACCTCCACGGCCGAGGTTTTATGTGGCGGTCGGAAGAGAGGGCTGTGGCTGGTGAGGTGACCAGGGTCAGGGACCTGCTCGATGGCGGAGGAGCGGGCTGGATGGCGCCAGACACGCTGGCGCGGCGCCTAAATTCTGCCAACGTCCGCCACGCGGCCGATGCCATCGAGTCGCTAAAAACAGCTCTGGGCCCTGACTCCGTTAGGTGCATCGAGGAGGCTCAAGCACGTGGGGAGATCCCGTCCGAACTGACCCCCGTCCGGACGGAATTCCTCATCGGCGCCAAACCCCGGAACCTCCCTCGGGAGCCGGCGCCTCACAACTTGAGCCGCCTCGGGGAAATCCCCTCCGTGCCTTTCAGTTCCGCGCGGAGGGGTTTCCTGTACGGGCTGCTCCTGCACACCCTCAACTTTGCCATCCTCGCCGGCCGTCCGGACACGCCATGGCGTACCATCTTGCCGTCCGGAGGAGGCGGGGGTCCCCGATGGAGGGCACTCTACGCAGGGGTCCTCCCACTATTCATCGGGGACTTGGCCTGGAGGGTGGTGCACGGAGCAGTGCCGTGCAACAAATTTTTAAGCCGGTTCACGGACTCCCAGGCCGCCTGCAATTTCTGCGGTCTGGAAGAGTCCGTGTTCCATGTTTTTATGGAATGCACAAGGTTGCAGCCCCTGTTTTATTATTTGAAGGGGCTGCTCCTGAAATTCTGGCTGCACTTCAGTCCCACTCTCCTGATCTTTGGGCACCCTGTGCGGAGGGGAGCGGGTAGGTCCGAAGGCCTCCTCGTAGGACTGCTCCTGGGCACGGCCAAGGGTGCCATCAGCCGGTCCAGGCAGCGAGCGGTCGAGGGGGTCGTTCAACCTGACTGCCTGCCTCTCTTCCACTCTTACATCCGGTCCAGGGTGTCCTTGGAGATGGAGCACGCGGTGTCCACCGGTACGCTCGCGGCCTTCCGCGAGAGGTGGGCACCGGAGGGACTGGAGTGCATCATCACGCCCGGCAACCAAATTTTAATTTGATTTTACATTTTAAAGTTTAAATTGTTTTAATTGACGGTGCTTTTAGTGTCCCCTTCCCTTTTATAGGGGGCATTGGAAAAATGTGATTTTAGCGCCCAAAAAAAAAAACCAAAAAAAAAAATGAAAAACACAAAAAAAAAACCAAAAAAAGGAAAAAAGGGCCTTGTAAATGTCTGGTGTGTCACCCAGGTCGGGTGGCACGGTTTAATGTTTTATGTTTTTGCAGGTGAACTCCAAAAAGAGTTTCATGCACAAGGACCCCCAGGTCCCTCTGCACCGCAGCATGTTGTAATTTCTCCCCATTCAAATAATATTCCCTTTTACTGTTTTTTTTCCCCAAAGTGAATGACCTCACACTTTCCGACATTGTATTCCATCTGCCAAACCTTAGCCCATTCGCTTAACCTATCCAAATCTCTTTGCAGCCTCTCTGTGTCCTCTACACAACCCGCTTTCCCACTAATCTTTATATCATCTGCAAATTTTGTTACACTACACTCTGTCCCCTCTTCCAGGTCATCTATGTATATTGTAAACAGTTGTGGTCCCAGCACCGATCCCTGTGGCACACCACTAACCACTGATTTCCAACCCGAAAAGGACCCATTTATCCTGACTCTCTGCTTTCTGTTCATCAGCCAATTCTCTATCCATGCTAATACATTTCCTCTGACTCCGCATACCTCTATCTTCTGCAGTAACCTTTTGTGTGGCGCCTTATCGAATGCCTTTTGGAAATCTAAATATACCACATCCATCGGTACACCTCTATCCACCATGCTCGTTATATCCTCAAAGAATTCCAGTAAATTAGTTAAACATGATTTCCCCTTCATGAATCCATGTTGCGTCTGCTTGATTGCACTATTCCTATCTAGATGTCCCGCTATTTCTCCCTTAATGATAGTTTCAAGCATTTTTCCCACTACAGATGTTAAACTAACCGGCCTATAGTTACCTGCTTTTTGTCTGTCCCCTTTTTTAAACAGAGGCGTTACATTAGCTGAGTCACAACTCAGGCCTGGCAGGGTACTCTTGCATTGCCCACCTTTCAATACCCCGATTGATCTCTCTGTGACCCATCCAGGTGACTGCCTATACTTTGCTTACATCGAAATGAGGATGATTTGCTTCCATGCCAAAAATGGATGAGTTCACAGGTGTTTCAATGAAGGACCTAATATTCTAGGTCCCGAACTACATCTTGAAGGGTGGAAGATGCCTGTGCGTGGATTTTTTTAACGTGTGGTGGCCGTTGCACACCAGCCACCACACGGGCTTGACAGAGCTAGGTCTTGGTCCAGTGGCAAGGGTTAACCAAGACGACTGGAGACCAGCTCTCCTGCACGGACCTAGTGCGCACACATATCGCAGTGTGGGCTGGGCCCGTGCTGCCCCTGGGCCCCTGGCCCCGAACTCGCGCCTCTCCTGGGCCCCGATCATGTCGCCGTGCAATCTCTCGCCGCTCCTGCTGTACCTGCCCACACTTCAATCACCAACCTGGGCCTTGATGACATCACTCTGCGTTGCCGTCGCCCTCCTGCACCAGCTCGCGCTGCTCCCTGGAGTAGTATGCCAGTAGTATGCTTACATAGGATTACACCGGATATACGGCACAGAAACAGGCCATTCGGCCCAACCAGTCCATGCCGGCGTTTATGCTCCACTCGAGCCTCCTCCCGTCTTTCCTCATCTAACTCTATCAGCATAACCCTCTATTCCCTTCCCCCCCACATGCTTGTCCAGCCTCCCCTTAAATACATCGATACTATTCGCCTCAACCCCTCCCTGTGGCAGCGAGTTCCACATTCTCACCTCTCTCGGGGTAAAGAAGTTTCTCCTGAATTCCCCATTGGGTTTCTTGGTGACTATCTTATATTGATGGCCTCTAGTTATGCTCTTCCCCACAAGTGGAAACATTCTCTCGGTATCCAAACTATCAAAACATTTCATCATTTTAAAGACCTCTATTAGATCACCCCTCAGCCTTCCTTTTTCAAAAGAAAAGAGTCTATTCACTTTTTTTAAATTTCAAAATATACTTTATTCATATAAAAATTTGGACAATACATTGGAAGGCAGTTCAGTACATTTGGATGTGGTCAGCAATTCCATACAATACATTTGATGCTGACGGCAGTTCCGTTCAATTCATTTGCTTGCTTTACATTGAGAAAATTTCAGTACAATCCAGGATACATTGTAATACAGTCATCAAATTACGTTACATGTGGCACTATACGGTACATGGAATGGGTGAGGGTACAGTTACATTTCTTTGCAACATACATTACTAAACAGAACTTGCATTATACATGGCACTACATAGGATTTTTCAGATCATGGTGCTCTATGTACACAAAAAGTTTACAAGTACAGCCCGAGGGGGGTTTGTACTGATTCCATCCCCTGGGTTTACCGTGGCAGAAGGGCTTTAAACTGTGGCCCTTCCCCACCGTGCCTTTGCGGCGACTGCACCAATTTTAAGTGCGTCCCTCAGCATGTAATCCTGGATCTTGGATTGCGCCAGTCTGCAACACGCAGACGTGGACATCTCCTTGCTCTGGAAGACAAGCAAGTTTCGGCAAGACCAAAGAGCGTCTTTGACCGAGTTGATGACCCTCCAGCAGCAGGTGATGTCTGTCTCGGTGTGTGTCCCTGGGAACAGCCCGTAGAGCACAGAGTCCTGTGTTACGGAGCTGCTCGGGATGAACCTCAACAGCAACCACTGCATCTCCTTCCAGACCTGCCTTGCGAAGGGGCAGTCCCAAAGGAGATGGATGACTGTCTCGTCCACCCCGCAGCCGTCTCGGGGGCAGAGTGCCGTGTTGCTGAGACGCCGGCTGTGCATGAAGGATCTGACGGGTAGGGCCCTCCTCACCACCAACCAAGCTACGTCTTGGTGCTTGTGTGAAAGCTCTGGCGATGAGACGTTCTGCCAGACTAGTTCGACAGTCTGCTCAGGGAACCTCCTGACAGGGTCCACCCTCTCCTTCTTTTGTAGGGCGTCCAGGACCTTACGTGCTGACCACTGTTTGATGGCCTTGTGGTCAAAGGGTTTTTTTGTGAAAAACGTTTCCACGAAGGACAGGTGGACAGGCATGGTCCAGCTGGTGGGGGCGTTTCGCGGCAGCGTGGCCAGACCCATCCTTCGCAACACCGGGGACAGGTAGAACCTCAGCACGTAGTGACAATTGGTGTTTGCGTACCGGGGGTCTGTGCACAGCTTGATGCAGCCGCACACAAAGGTGGCCATCAGGATGAGGGCCACGTTCGGAACATCCTTTCCTCCACTGTCCAGAGATTTGTACATCGTGTCTCTGTGGACACGGTGCATTTTGGACCTCCAGACAAAGTGGAAGACGGCCCGGGTGACTGCCGCGGCACAGGAGCGAGGGATGGGCCAGACCTGCGCCACGTGCAGCAACCCCGAGAGCACCTCACTCCTGATGACCAGGTTCTTTCCTGCCATGGAGAGGAAGCACAGCTTCCACCATCCCAGTTTTTGTTTCACTTTGGCGATACGCTCTTCCCAGTTTTTGGCGCACGCCCCGTCCGCTCCGAACCATATTCCCAATATCTTCAGGTAATCTGGTTTAACGGTGAAGGGAATAAAGGATCGGTCGGTCCAGTTGCCAAAGAACATGGCCTCGCTTTTGCTGCGATTGACCTTTGCTCCTGAGGCCAGTTCAAACTGGTCGCAGATTGTGAGCAATCTGCGGACCGACTGCAGATCTGAGCAAGAGACGGTGACGTCGTCCATGTACAGGGAGGTCTTGACCTGAACGCCTCCGCTGCCTGGGATCCTCACCCCTCTAATGCTCGCATCCTTCCTGATGGACTCGGCAAAGGGTTCGATACAGCACACAAACAAGACAGAGGAGAGGGGACAGCCTTGCCTGACTCCAGACCTGATCGGAAAGCTATCAGTTTCCCACCCGTTGATTAGAACTGTGCGACTGATTTCTGTGTAGAGCAGTTGGATCCAATTGCAGATACCCTCCCCAAACCCCATCTTGGAGAGCACGTCCATCAGGTACGTGTGCGATATCCTGTCAAAGGCCTTCTCCTGGTCCAAGCTGATTAAACAGGTATCCACCCTCCTGTCCAGCACGTAGGCGATCGTATCCCTGAGTAGCGCGACCCGGCCTGTTCATCCTTTCCTGATATGTACACCCTCGCAGTTCTGGTATCATCATTGTAAATCTTCTCTACACCCTTTCCAGTACCTCTATATCATTTTTATAATATGGTGACAAGAACTGTGCATAGTACTCCAAGTGTGGTCTAACCAAGGTTCGAAACAGGTTAAGCATAACTTTCCTACTTGTCAATTCTATCCCTCTAGAAATAAACCCTAGTTCTTGGTTTGCTTTTTATGGCCTTGCTAACCTGTGTCACAACGTTTAGTGATTTGTGTATTTGTATCCGAGATCCCTTTGTTCCTCCACCCCACCCAGACTCACACCCTCCCAATAATAAGTGACCTCCCTATGCCTTCCTACCAAAATGTAATACCTCACATTTATCTGTGTTAAACTTAATTTGCCAATTATATTCCCATTCTGCTAGTTTATTAATGTCCTCCTGTAATTTGTTGCAGACCTCCTCAGTCCCCCCCGCAATTTGGTGTCATCTGCAAATTTAGAAATTGTATTTTTGATTCCAAAGTCTAAATCGTTAATATAAATTGTGAACAACACTGGTCCCAGCACTGGTCCTTGTGATGCTTTACTGATGTTTTGCTGCAGACTTGTCACTCGCATCGTCCAGGGAATCAATGGGTTGGCTTTGTCGATGAGGAGCCAACTAGACACCTGTATGGCTTTGCCAAAAAGTACCGGAAGGCTGGACTGCTGCATGACAAAGGGATTGTGACAATTGTCAGCAAATTGGACATTTGTGTCAGCTGTGACTCAATTGGCAGCACTCTTGCCTCTGAGTCAGAAGGTTGTGGGTTCAAGTTCCATTCCAGGAACTTGAGCACATAAATCTGGGCTGACACTCCCTGTGCAGTGCTAAAGGAGCGCTGCACTGTCGGAGGGGCAGAACTGAGGGAGTGCTGCACTGTCGGAGGGTCAGTACTGAGGGAGTGCTGCACTATCAGAGGGGCAGTGCTGAGGGAGTGCTGCACTGTCGGAGGGTCAGTACTGAGGGAGCACTGCACTATTAGAGGAGCAGCGCTGAGGGAACGCCGCACTGTCTGAGGGGCAGTGCTGAGGGAGCGCTGCACTGTTGGAGGTGCCATCTTTCGGATGAGACATTAAACCGAGGCCCCGTCTGCCCTCTCAGGTGGACGTAAAAGATCCCATGGCACTATTTCGAAGAAGAGCAGGGGAGTTCTCCCTGGTGTCCTGGGGCCAATATTTATCCCTCAATCAACATCACTAAAACAGATTATCTGGTCTTAATCACATTGCTGCCGTGTTTCTCACATTCCAACAGTGACTACACTCCAAAAGTATTTCATTGGCTGCAAAGTGCTTTGGGATGTCCGGTGCTTATGTATGTAAATATTGTAATTGTGTAAGACTTGCCACCAGAGGGCGCAACTGTTGGAGGCCCAAGGGTCACCTGCACACCTCATGCAAGGGAGTATAAAATCAAAGGGAGTATTTGTCTGCCATGCTGCTTAGGCACTCTGGAGTTGTATTAAAGAGACTAAGGTCACATCAGTTTTAGCTCACAGTACTCAGTCTTGTGGAGTTCTTCTGTACTTAACAAAAAGCGCTGTGGAAATGTCGGTCTTTGTGTTATTGATACGCAGGGTTCATTGCTGCTGGTCACATTCCAGCGGCCCATTGATTGAATTGACGACAGAACTTGCCTCTTACTGGTAATAGCAGAGTGGTGCAAAAGTACCAGGGAATTATGGCATGTGTAAGTAATGGCGTAAGTCGCTCACTCTGTAATGTCCTGGAACCTGTGCACTAGAATATTGGTGTGCACCATAGAGGGATAAAAACTCTGATCACCAGGTTTCAGCAAATTCCCGGCCATCATATTTCCATTAAAAAATACTGAAGGAAACGAGGTGCATTGCTGCATAGCTCGCTATCTAACGAGTTCCCGAATAATTCTCGTTTCAAACAAACTCCTGTCTAAATCTTCTGTTTGTTTTTCTAAGACATAACTCTTCGACCCTGAGAGTGTGATGGAGATCAGATTAAATGTTGCGATTCTGCTGGTAATGAGAAACAAACACTTGCTTTGCATCACCTTTAATTCTGATCTAAGGAGGAAGCATCTCTTGGACAGTAGGTCAACAAAACATCTCATCAAAAGGCTATCAAACATACATCATGACGATAAATACATAAGGTCTGCAAGATAGAGACTATAGTACTTTTAATAAATCATGCAAATTTCCATCCTCGATAAATAAGGTGAAGTTAGATAAAGTTTAAAGGTTGGAAGAAACAGGCTCTTTATTTATAGAAAAAACCTCATAAAGTAAAATATATATTCTTGACATTGACAAGACTGTCCGATTATTGCCCAAGATCACCAGAGGGGTTTGGATGAAAGGAGTCCTTCAGCTTGCTGGATTTCCACCGCAGCCTGAATATTTTCCCATCGCAACATTGTGGTATTTCTATCCTGGCCTCAACTACTTCCTGGTGACCCGTGACAACTATTCATCACCCCGGGGTCGGTCCCAAATCAGCCCTTTGTCACAGTGGGGAAAAAAAAGCTTGTCCTGGCCGAGCTGAAAGTAAAGTTTCAGCTTTTCTCGCGGAAGTACTGAGGGAGTGCTGCACTGTCGGAGGGGCAGTACTGAGGGAGTGCTGCACTGTCGGAGGGACAGTACTGAGGGAGTGCCGCACTGTCAGAGGGGCAGTACTGAGGGAGTGCTGCACTGTCGGAGGGGCGGTACTGAGGGAGTGCCGCACTGTCAGAGGGGCAGTACTGAGGTAGTGCCGCACTGTCAGAGGGGCAGTACTGAGGGAGTGCTGCACTGTGGGAGGGGCAGTACTGAGGGAGTGCTGCACTGCCAGAGGGGCAGTACTGAGGGAGTGCTGCACTGTTGGAGGGGCAGTACTGAGGGAGTGCTGCACTGTGGGAGGGGCAGTACTGAGGGAGTGCTGCACTGTGGGAGGGGCAGTACTGAGGGAGTGCTGCACTGTCGGAGGGGCAGTACTGAGGGGGCGCTGCACTGTCGGAGGGGCAGTACTGAGGGAGTGCCGCACTGTCGGAGGGGCAGTACTGAGGGGGCACCATTCTGTCGGAGGGGCAGTATTGAGGGGGCGCTGCACTGTTGGAGGGGCAGTACTGAGGGAGTGCTGCACTGTCGGAGGGGCAGTACTGAGGGAGTGCCGCACTGTCAGAGGGGCAGTACTGAGGGAGTGCTGCACTGTCGGAGGGGCAGTACTGAGGGAGTGCTGCACTGTCGGACGGGCAGTAGTGAGGGAGCGCTGCTCTTTCGGAGGGGCAGTACTGAGGGAGTGCCGCACTGTCAGAGGGGCAGTACTGAGGGAGTGCTGCACTGTGGGAGGGGCAGTACTGAGGGAGTGCTGCACTGTGGGAGGGGCAGTACTGAGGGAGTGCTGCACTGTGGGAGGGGCAGTACTGAGGGAGTGCTGCACTGTGGGAGGGGCAGTACTGAGGGAGTGCTGCACTGTGGGAGGGGCAGTACTGACGGAGTGCCGCACTGTGGGAGGGGCAGTACTGAGGGAGTGCTGCACTGTCAGAGGGGCAGTACTGAGGGAGTGCTGCACTGTCAGAGGGGCAGTACTGAGGGAGTGCCGCACTGTGGGAGGGGCAGTACTGATGGAGTGCCGCACTGTCGGAGGGGCAGTACTGAGGGGGCGCTGCACTGTCGGAGGGGCAGTACTGAGGGAGTGCCGCACTGTCGGAGGGGCAGTACTGAGGGGGCGCCATTCTGTCGGAGGGGCAGTATTGAGGGGGCGCTGCACTGTTGGAGGGGCAGTACTGAGGGAGTGCCGCACTGTCGGACGGGCAGTAGTGAGGGAGCGCTGCTCTTTCGGAGGGGCAGTACTGACAGAGTGCTGCACTGTGGGAGGGGCAGTACCGAGGGAGCGCTGCACTGTCAGAGGGGCAGTGCTGAGGGAGTGCTGCACTGTGGGAGGGGCAGTACTGAGGGAGTGCCGCACTGTGGGAGGGGCAGCACCGAGGGAGAGCCGTACTGTCGGAGGGGCAGTACTGAGGGAGCGCCGCACTGTCGAAGGGGCAGTACTGAGGGGGCGCCACTCTGTCGGAGGGTCAGTACTGAGGGAGCACCGCACTGTCGAAGGGACAGTACTGAGGGAGCGCCATACTGTCGGAGGGGCAGTAGTGAGGGAGCGCTGCTCTTTCGGAGGGGCAGTACTGACAGAGTGCTGCACTGTGGGAGGGGCAGTACTGAGGGAGCGCCGCACTGTCGGAGGGGCAGTACTGAGGGAGCGGCACACTGTCGGAGGGGCAGTACTGAGGGAGTGCTGCACTGTCGGAGGGGCAGTACTGACGGAGTGCCGCACTGTGGGAGGGGCAGTACTGAGGGAGTGCTGCACTGTGGGAGGGGCAGTACTGAGGGAGTGCTGCACTGTGGGAGGGGCAGTACTGAGGGAGTGCCGCACTGTGGGAGGGGCAGTACTGAGGGAGTGCTGCACTGTCAGAGGGGCAGTACTGAGGGAGTGCCGCACTGTGGGAGGGGCAGTACTGAGGGAGTGCTGCACTGTCAGAGGGGCAGTACTGAGGGAGTGCCGCACTGTGGGAGGGGCAGTACTGAGGGAGTGCTGCACTGTGGGAGGGGCAGTACTGAGGGAGTGCCGCACTGTCGGAGGGGCAGTACTGAGGGAGTGCTGCACTGTCGGAGGGGCAGTACTGAGGGAGTGCTGCACTGTCGGAGGGGCAGTACTGAGGGAGTGCTGCACTGTCGGAGGGGCAGTACTGAGGGAGCGCTGCACTGTCGGAGGGACAGTACTGAGGGAGCGCTGCACTGTCAGAGGGGCAGTACTGAGGGAGTGCTACACTGTCAGAGGGGCAGTAATGAGGGAGTGCTGCACTGTCAGAGGGGCAGTAATGAGGGAGTGCTGCACTGAGGGAGGGGCAGTACTGAGGGAGTGCTGCACTGTCAGAGGGGCAGTACTGAGGGAGCGCCGCACTGTCGGAGGGGCAGTACTGAGGGAGCGCTGCACTGTCGGAGGGGCAGTACTGAGGGAGTGCCGCACTGTCGGAGGGGCAGTACTGAGGGAGCGCCGCACTGTCGGAGGGACAGTACTGAGGGAGCGCTGCACTGTCGGAGGGACAGTACTGAGGGGGTGCCGCACTGTCGGAGGGGCAGTACTGAGGGAGTGCCGCACTGTCGGAGGGGCAGTACTGAGGGGGCGCTGCACTGTTGGAGGGGCAGTACTGAGGGAGTGCCGCACTGTCGGAGGGGCAGTACTGAGGGAGTGCTGCACTGTCAGAGGGGCAGTACTGAGGGGGTGCCGCACTGTCAGAGGGGCAGTACTGAGGGAGTGCTGCACTGTCAGAGGGGCAGTACTGAGGGGGTGCCGCACTGTCAGAGGGGCAGTACTGAGGGAGTGCTGCACTGTCGGTTCCATCGTTGCTTCATTTCTTTGGGTGGAACTTTTATGTGACCTCTGCTGTGTCCAGCTCCTGCCAGCTGTTCTCAATCACAGTAACCAGTGCCTTCACTTCATCCTGCAAGAAATGTTTGGTCCTTGCACCGCGATGCATCTTGTACTGCAGCAGCTGTGATTTTTACAATGCTCTCACTCATCATTCCTTCTCACACACACACCTGGCTCTTTAAAAATGGCCGATTGCTAACTCTGAGCTTTTTTTTGCTGCGCATGTGCAAAATCTGCGGTGTTGTTTTTCGGCGCAGACAACATGCTCCACATCCCGAGGCCACAGGATACGCTGCCCGGCGCCAAATTTGAATTCTAGATCGGTGTAACTTTGGCAAAATATTTCCGGCGCAGTTCTGGTCTAGAAAAAGGTGTGTAACTCTGGCAATTTGCCAGAAAACGCGCCTGGGCAAAACTGAGCCCCGTGACTCTGCATGATATTTAAAAAGCAAAATTTTCTCATTTATGAATTACAAATTCTGTCTACATTTTATTTCATTGCAGTGCAAACACCCGCTTTTTACAGCTAATGTACCACCTGTTGCAACAGCGATTACATGTCAAAAGTACTTCATTGGCTTGATCGTCACCCCATCCTCCACCTTCAACATTCACTCCCTCCACCACCGGCGCACCGTGGCTGCAGTGTGTACCATCTACAAGATGCACTGCAGCAACTCGCAACTTGAGAGGCAGCACCTCTCAAACCCGCGACCTCTACCCCCTAGAAGGACAAGGGCAGCAGGCGCATGGGAACACCATCACCTCCACGTTCCCCTCCCAGTCACACACCATCCCGACTTGGAAATATATCGGCCGTTCCTTCATCGTCGCTGGGTCACAATCCTGGAACTCCCTCCCTGACAGCACTGTGGGAGCACCTTCACCACACGGACTGCAGCGGTTCAAGAAGGCGGCTCACCACCACCTTCTCGAGGGGCAATTAGGGATGGGCAATAAATGCCGGCCTTGCCAGCGACGCCCACAGCCCATGAACAAATTTTTGAAAAGTGCTTTGAGACGTCCTGAGGTCATGAAAGGCGCTATAGAAATGCAAGTCTTTCTTTTCTTTTTCTTTTTAAATGCTTTATTTAAATAAACAGAAGACAAAATGTAAAGTCCACCCCCCCTTAAAAAATCTTTCTTCAGCCGTGTTTCGGCTATTTGCAAACCTGCTTTATATTTATGCTTCATTTGGTGAACTCATCACCTCGGCTCTTTATCCTTCGAACTAGACATTGGAATTGTGGTCATACCAAAACAGTATTCATGGCACAGCACCTGATACCCTGGACGTTCTATGCTCTCTACCTGGAGCATAATTTGGGAATCTAAAATGAGACTGAGTGTTCCGCACTGAATAGTACAGGTCAAACCTCCCTTATCCAGAATCCTCGGGACCTGGCTTGTTCTGGATAAGGGGTTTTTCCGGACGAGGAGTGGTCATGTTAAATTGGATGGTACAGGTACTGAGCAAGCGGATATTCGGGCTGGCTGGCTTGGGGCTGGGAGTGTGGTAGAGAAATCGTGGAGGGGGCGGTGGATCGCGGGGTCAGGCCAGCGATTGCGGGAGTCGATAGCGAGGAAGGATTTCAATTTGTTCATGTCGGAGTTCTGCGCATGCGCCACCCGGTGGCCGGGAATGGTGCTGGACGAGGGGTGGTTCTGGACGAGGGGTGGTTCTGGACGAGGGGTGGTTCTGGATACGGGAGTTCTGGATAAGGGAGTTTCAACCTGTATTAAATCTCTGTGATCTCCTTTAGACCCACAAACCCCCCCCCCCAAGATGTCTGCGCTCCTAATTCTGGCCTCGTGAGCATCCCCGTTTTTAATCGCTCAACCATTGGTGGCCGTGCCTTCAGCTGCCTGGGAATGAAGCTCTGGAATTCCCTCTGTTAACCTCTCCGTCACTCTCTCCTCCTTTCTTCTTATTTCTCCTCCTTTAAGATGCTCCTTAAAACCTACCTCTTTGACCAAGCTCTGCCCTAATATCTGCTTATGTGGCTTGGAGTCAAAATCTGTCTGATAATGCTCCTGTGAAGCATCTTGGGACATTTCACTACGTTAAAGGCGCTATATAAATACAAGTTGCTGTTGCAGTTGTAAACATAAGCAAAGTGGGAAGAAACCGAATGACCCAGCAAGGGGCGGAGCTTGGCTCGAACTGACCCGGCAACTGAATAGCTATATGTGTATATATATATATATACATATATATAGTTATATATATAGTAATATATCCATGCATAACTATAGAGAATAATCATAGAATCATAGAAATTTACAGCACGGAAGAAGGCTATTTCGGCTGATTGTGTCCACGCTGGCCAACAAAAAGCAATCCAACTTAATCCCACTTTCCAGCTCTAGGTCCATGGCCCTGCAGGTTACGGCACTTCAAGTACACATCCAAGTACTTTTTAAATGTCATGAGGGTTTCTGCCTCTACCACCCTTTCAGGCCGTGAGTTCCAGACCCCCACCATCATAACAAGACAATTAAATAACACCTCCCCTGGGCCCCAATCACATCCCTCCACAGACCAAGATACAGCCTCGTTTACCGAGCACTAACGCGTTACCCGTCACTTCCACACCGAAACTCTGGCATCTAAAGCTGGTGCTCCAGCCCCCTGCACCGATGAAGGTTTCCCCAAAATAATCATTCTTCTTGTTGGTTCCCCAAACAGCATTCGGTTCTGTAACTGAGGGGCCGAAATTGATGAGCTCACCGCCCACTGCTGCCGGCAGCCCTCTGCTCGAGCCGCCCAGTGCCACTTGCGTCGTGGCCTGAGGCGGGCGGGAGGGGAGAGCCGCCGGGGAGCGCCCGCCGACGTCAGCGGACGGCCGACGCGCGTAAGTAGACTCCCGCCCGCCGAGATGCCGGATTGGTGCGGGCGGGAGTCGGCGGGAGTCGGAGGTGGACCGCTGTGTGGGGGCTGCCCTGTCCTGAACGGTGAGGGTCAAGATCCGGTAAAAAAAAGGTAAGTGGAATGTTTTTAAATTATCTCTTTACAGCGACTTACCTGGATGGCGTCCCCTGAAGGTCCTCAGATGTGGCTTTCTGTTGGTGATGATGTTTATTTTTAGCTCTTTGACCCTCCGTGGGCCCGACTCCATCCTCGGCAGCACTTGGGCGGCAAGCGCCTCTGCCGCCGAGAATGAGAGCTCCCGCCCGCTGCCGCCCAGATTGGCGGCGTACGCCGTTGATTTGCCGCCCGCCGATGAAAACCCCGCCCAAAGTGCCGTCCGCTACCTCGGTGGCCGTCGGCGGCACTTTGGGCGGCACTTGGGCGGGCCGGGGCCTTGACCAGATTCAGCCCCTAAGTCTATCTTAAGTTGTGATTTATGGGTCGGGCCTCGCTGACAGCAAATCTGAAGCACAACAAATGGCATCCTTGAGTATAACCGTGCGCAAAAATAAAACGTGTTAACATGGTGAGAAATTAATCACCTATCAGCAGGGTTTAAACCCGAGTGTTTCATATTGCCGGGCAACAGGAAGCTCAGCAAAGAGATAATGCACAGATCCTTTGAAACTCTTGCGATTAGTTTGCTTGTCAATATCCTGTCATTTTTAGTCCAGAACATAAAAGCTTATATTTGCTCTGATAAGTCGGAAGGTTATTAGAACTGTCAGGGCTTACCTCAATGGAACCCTGACTATCAGCCGGTAACCATGGTGCCATTAGTGATAAAGGAATCTGAGAGATGGACGCGATGTCGGATCCAGCTGTCATTCACCGAGAGGAATGTTCGCAGTTAACGGACCGCTGAATAAATGAAACAAAACAATTATTTACAACGCAGAGGCTGGAGAATTTTAGCGATGAGGAAAGATTGGATAGGCTGGGGTTGTTTCATTTGGAACAGAGGAGGCTGAGGGGAGACCTTATTGAGGTGTATAGAATTATGAGGGGCCGAGATAGAGTGAATGGGAAGGACCTATTTCCCTTAGCAGTGGGGTCAACAACCATAGATTTAAAGTAATTGGTAGGAGGTTTTGAGGGGAGTTGAGGAGAATTTTTTTTCACCCACAGGGTGGTGGGGGTCTGGAACTCACTGCTTGAAAGGGTGGTAGAGGCAGAAACCCTCACCACATTTAAAAAGTACTTGGATGTGCACTTGAAGTGCCGTAACCTGCAGGGCTACGGACCGAGAGCTGGAAAGTGGGATTAGGCTGGGTAGCTCTTGGTCAGCCGGCGCGGACACAATGGGCCGAATGGCCTCCTTCTGTGCCGCAAATTTCTGTGATTCAGAGGGTCAACAGCTGCCGACTGCCCACAGTCAGTGCGAGAAGCTATTTATACGGCATTCTTCAAAGCATATTGTACCACAAACTCATAAATCACTTCACTCAGAGTGCGAGGGATGGTCATTGCTTTGCTGACCAGGCCAGACTCTGACCATTTAGAAACATTTTATTACAAGAACATCATCATCATCATCATAGGCAGTCCCTCGGAATCGAGGAAGACTTGCTTCCACTCTTAACATGAGTTTTTAGGTGGCTGAACAGTCCAATACGAGAACCACAATCTCTGTCACAGGTGGGACAGATAGTCATTGAAGGAAAGGGTGGGTGGGGAGTCTGGTTTGCCACACGCTCCTTCCGCTGCCTGCGCTTGGTTTCTGCATGCTCTCGGCGTTGAGACTCGAGGTGCTCAGTGCCCTCCCGGATGCACTTCCTCCACTTAGAGCGGTCTTGGGTCAGGGACTCCCAGGTGTCGGTGGGGATGTCGCACTCTATCAGGGAGGCTTTGAGGGTGTTCTTGTAACGTTTCCGCTGCTCACCTTTGGCTCGTTTGCTGTGAAGAAGTTCCGAGTGGAGCACTTATTTTGGAGTCTCGTGCCTGGCATGTGGACAATGTGGCCTGCCCAGCGAAGCTGATCAAGTGTGGTCAGTGCTTCAATGCTGGGGATGTTGACCTGGTCGAGGACGCTAACATTGGTACATCTGTCCTCCCAGGGGATTTGCAGGATCTTGCGGAGACATCGTTGGTGGTATTTCTCCAGCGACTTGAGGTGTCTACTGTACATGGTCCATTTTTCTGAGCCATACAGGAGGGCGGGTCTTACTACAGCCCTGTAGACCGTGAGCTTGGTGGTAGATTTGAGGGCCTGGTCTTCAAACACTCTTTTCCTTAGGCGGCCGAAGGCTGCACTGGCGTATTGGAGGCGGTGTTGGATCTTGTCGTCGATGCCCACTCTTGGTGATAGGAGGCTCCAGAGATATAGGAAATGGTCCATGGTGTCGAGGGCCGCGCTGTGGATCTTGATGCCTGGGGGGGCAGTGCTGTGCAGCGAGGACAGGCTGGTGGAGGACCTTTGTCTTACTGATGTTTGGCGTAAGGCCCATGCTTTCGTACGCCTCAGTAAATACTGAGTATGTCCTGGAGTTCAGCCTCTGTGTGTGCGCAGACGCAGAAGACCATAATTCCTCCCCCCCCACCGCCCCCCGGCATGGACTCACAAATTGTTACAAATGATCTTGTTTTCAGTATCTCCAACAAAACTGAATAATTAAGCTTTTTATAAGAAAACTGTAACAAATCATTTACATTTCCTAAATCAAAACAGAGAATGCTGGAAATCTCAGCAGGTCAGTCAGCCTCTGTGGAGAGAGAAACAGAGTTAATGTTTCGGGTCGATGGCCCTTCGTCCGAACTGGGAGAAGTTAGAGATGAGAAAAGGGATGTCCCAGTGCCACCCACTTTCGCCGTGTACTCTCCCACCTTTTGTCATTTAATCTCTCCCACCCTATCACAGACCTTCCCTTTTGTTCTTTCCTCCCCCTCTTCCCTTTCCCCGTTCCTACACTTGCTTAAAACCTGTTACATCTCTGACCTTTCCCAGTTCTGACGAGGGGTCAGAAGGACCTGAAACACTAACTCTGTTTCTCTCTCCACAGATGCTGCCTGACCCGCTGAGTGTTTCCAGCATGTTCTGTTTTTATTTCAGATTTTCCCTTGAGCCACCATCATACCCGGTCTGGCCTAAACGTGACTCCTAACTGCCCCGTGTCACTCAGTTGTGTTCAAGAAGGTCCACTTCCCGAGGGCAATCAGCGATGGCCAATAAATGCTAGCCTCGCTGGTGCCGCTCACATCCCGTGAATGAATTTTAATAAATGTGCCCAGTATAGATCGTACGTCGCAATAATTTACCAGCCACACCATCTTGACCAAACTCAGTGCTTCACACTGGAGTGTGGAGTGCCCCCTCCCCCCCACACCCAGTCCTCAAATGTTTCTTTTTTTTACACCTGATGTCTTGATATAAATATTATATTTGTCCCGATCTATTTATATATTAGACGCTCATCTATCTGTCTAGCTATATATAAATACACACAGATACCAGGTGTCGGAATGTGGGAATTTGTACACATATCAGCCAAGCGCAGCTTTTGAGGTTTAATATTGCGGTGAATCTGCAGGCATGAAATTCCGTCATCCAACGGAAACCGTGTAAAAGTGATTGTAAATTTAAAACTTTAATGACCAGGAAATTAGTCACTTGATCATTGCATTACTTTTGTTGGCAGCAAGCAGTGGAAAATGAGCAGCAGCCTTCTGGACTTGGATGAAGTTCAAAAATCTCTTGAAGTCGTTCTTGCATTCAGGAAAATATCTCCCTGTTTAATGAGCATGTGGTGCCTGGGCAGAAAGTGGCACGATTATTAACTGTGTTTCCAAAATGATGACACTTGATGGGACGTAGGTTCGCCAGCCATGGCTCAGTGGGCAGTGTTAAGTCCTGACTCTATTGTACTGACTTACACGAGGCACACGCTGAAGTCAGGGTCACTCAGGGCCTGCACCTTTAATTCCAGCTCTCCAATGCTGCACTTGCCTGAGACCTGCCTTTATATACCACAGTGGGACAGGTATGGAGTGTCTCCTGCAAGTGCACCCCTGGTGGTAAGGTATGCTTATTGTTACAGGTCATATCCAGTTACAGTCATGTATAGCATGGTAAGATACAGTTATATACAGTAATGTGAGATACATGACATCACCCTCCCCCAAGGTCTTATTGCCTTTATAGATTCAGTCTCTCAGGTGGTCTGCGCTCTCGCGTGGAGCGTCTTAGTTGTGGTTCAGTTGTTTGCCTTGGTGCCTGTTTTTCGTTCAGTGTGATTGCTGGTATCTCGCCTGGGCTGTCTGTTTCGTTCGGTGTGATTGCTGGTATCTCGCCTGGGCTGTCTGTTGAGACTGCCCTTTCCTCAAGTTGTTCCACCTGTCTGTCCACGAGGTGTGGTGTGAGTTCCACATTGTAGTCTGCCTCTGGTTCTACAGTGTTATCAGTGAATCTACTTTTTACTTGGTCTACATGCCTCCGGCAGGTTTGGCCATTGTCCATTTGTACAACCAGTAGCCTGTTTCCCTCTTTGTCTGTTACTGTCCCTGCAAGCCATTTGGGACCCTGGCCATAGTTTAGCACAAACACTTTGTCCTCTATCTCATTCCACCTCCCCCTTGAATTTCGGTCGTGGTACTCAGTTAGCTTTTGACGCTTAGCCTCAACAATTCCATGCATGTCTGGGAGGATTAATGAGAGCCTGGTCTTTAAGGTTTGTTTCATCAATATTTGCACAGGGGGAACCCCAGTCAACAAATGCGGACGAGATCTGTATGCCAGCAGCAGTCGCGACAGGCGGCTCTGCAGTATGGGACCTTGGATTCTGAGCATGCCTTGTTTAATGATCTGCACTGCTCACTCCGCCTGGCCATTGGAAGCCGGCTTGAAAGGTGCCGTCTTAACATGATTTATACCGTGGTCAACTATAAGATCGTGAAATTCTGCGCTGGTGAAGCACAGACCATTATCACTGACCAATATGTCAGGAATGCCGTGCGTTGCAAACATGGTTCTAAGGCTCTCCACAGTGATGGAGGTGGTGCTCGAGTTTAAAATGGTGCACTCGATCCATTTTGAAAATGCATCAATGACTACGAGGAACATTTTGCCCATGAATGGGCCCGCATAGTCTACATGCACCTGCGACCACGGTTTGGTGGGCCAGGGCCAGGGGCTTAGGGGAGCGTCCCTGGGGGCATTACTGAGTTGGGCACAAGTGGTGCATCTTTTTGACACCGTACACGCACGCAAGCGCCTCCTTCTCAACCATACCGTACCTGTGCTCCGCCCGCGAAAGTGACCAGGAGGCATAAGCAACGGGCTGCAATTTACCCGCATCATTGACGTGCTGTAAAATGCACCCGACCCTGTATGCTGACGCATCACACGTAAGGACTAACTTTTTACCTGGGTCAAAAAAGGCTAAAACACTGTTGGAACACAGAAGATTGCGTGCCTTATTGAAGGCGTGTTCTTGGGCGTCCCCCCAAAACCAATCGCACCCCTTTCTGAGTAGCACATGGAGAGGCTCCAGCAGTGTGCTCAAGTTCTGCATAAAGTTCCCAAAGTAATTGAGTAGCCCGAGAAAGGTGCGCAGTTCTGAGACATTCCGGGGCCTGGGTGCCAGGCGAATCGCTTCGGTTTTGGATTCGGTTGGGCGGATTCCATCAGCGGCAATCCTTCTGCCCAAAAATTCAGCCTCAGACGCGAGAAACAGACACTTGGATTTCTTAACTCTTAGGCCTACCCGATCCAATTGACTTAGTACTTCCTCAAGATTGCGGAGATGAGAGTCGGTGTCCCTGCCCGTGATGAGTATGTCATCTTGAAACACAACCGTCCCCGGAATGGACTTGAGCAGACTTTCCATGTTGCGCTGGAATATAGCAGCTGCTGACCTGATGCCGAATGGGCATTGATTGTACATGAAAAGGCCTCGATGTGTGTTGATGGTGGTGAGTAGCTTAGACTCTTCCGTCAGTTCTTGCGTCATATACGCAGATGTGAGGTCAAGTTTCGGGAAACGTTTTCCTCCAGCCAACGTGGCAAATAGGTCCTCCCTCTGGGCAGCGAGTATTGGTCCTGTAGGGAGACTCTGTTTATGGTAGACTTGTAATCCCCACAGATTTGCACGGATCCATCAGGCTTCATGACGGGGACGATGGGGCTTGCCCAGTCGCTGAATTCCACGGGAGAAATTATGCCTCCCCGCAGAAGCCGGTCCAGTTCGGTTTCAATCTTTTCCCTCATCACAAAAGGCACAGCTCTAGCCTTGTGATGGACCGGTCTGGCATTCTGTATGATGTAGATTCTAACTTTAGCCCCTTTGAAGGTGCCCACACCTGGCTGAAAGAGATGTTCAAAACGGCTTAGAACTGTTGAGCAGGAGGTTCGTTCCTCTGACGAAATGGCGTGAACATCATCTCATTTCCAATTAAGTTCTGCTAGCCAGCTTCTCCCCAACAGTGCTGGGAGATCTCCGGGGACAATCCACAGGGAAAGTTGGTGCACCATCCCTTTGTGTGTGATTGAGAGCATGGCGCTGCCAAGGACTGGGGGATTGACTGGTCCCCGTGTCCAGTTCCATGTTGACGGGTATCCCGTTGAGTAGAACCCTTATCATAATTGGAGGTGTCTTGGTGTAAGAACAGTGGACATTGATCGTGTTAACCCGCTGTACCTCGGCGTCCCGTGCACTGTTCCAACCGTCTTCTGGTCCGCTTTCCGACCCTTCCGATTCGTATACCAGCTGAGCTGCTGTTTTTCTGCACATGCGAGCCAGATGCCCTGTGTAGTTGCAGTTTCTGCAAACGGCATGCTGAAATCGACACACCCTGGTTGAGTGCCTTCCCCCACATCTCCAACACAGACCGTTTCCATTGTTTCCGAAGGATGAGCTGCGTCTGACTGATCTCCCTTGAGCTTCTCTCAATCTGTTGTTGATTGCTCGCATTGTGGGTTGATGAGTTGTGATCGGCCTTTCATGTGGCCCTTGATTTTGATGGCTTCTGGCGCCACTGTCTACTGTTGAAGGCCTGCTCTCCTGCCTTTGTCTGTGTGTGGGGGTAGCGGTTTGTTTCACAATGTGAACCCCTTGTTCCGATGCCTCATTGGTTGTCGTACTCGAAATATAGATCAGCCTCGTTTCTTCTTCGCCTGCCAAGAATGTCTGTGCGACCAGTGCTGCTGCCTCTAGAGTCAAGTTTTTAGTCTCTATAAGCTTTCGGAATATGCCTGCATGGCCTATTCCTTCAATAAAAAAGTCTCTCAGTACTTCTCTCCTTAGTTCATCGGGGAACTCACATGAACTAGCCAGCCTCCGAAGTTCCGCCACGAAGTCGGGTATGCTTTGGCCCACACAGCGTCTGTAGTTGTACAACCTGTGTCTGACCATGTGTAGGCTGCTCGCTGGCTTCAGGTGATCTCTCACCAGTGTGCTCAACTCCTCAAACGACTTGCTTGCTGGTTTCTCGGGTGCCAGCAGGTCTTTCATTAAAGCGTATGTTTTCGAGCCACAGCTGGTCAAGAGATGGGCTCTTCTCTTGTCTGCCTTATCGTCGCCCAGCCAGTGTTTGGTCACAAAGCTTTGCTGGAGCCTTTCTATAAAGTCATCCCAATTGTCTCCAGCATTGTATTTCTCATCTGAGCTGTTGGTAGCCATTCTGTGGATTCTGTGATCCCGTAACTCGTCGCCACTGTAAAGTCCTGACTCTAATGTACTGACTTACACGAGACACACGCTGAAGTCAGGGTCACTCAGGACCTGCACCTTTAATTCCAGCTCTCCAGTGCTGCACTTGACTGAGACCTCCCTTTATATACCACAGTGGGACAGGTATGGAGTGTCTCCTGCAAGTGCACCCCTGGTGGTAAGGTATGCTTATTGTTACAGGTCATATCCAGTTACAGTCATGTATAGCATGGTAAGATACAGTTATATACAGTAATGTGAGATACATGACAGGCAGCACTCTCGTCTCTGAGTCAGAAGGTTGTGGGTTCAAGTCCCACTCCAGAGACTTGAGCACAAAAATCTAGGCTGACACTCCCAGAGCAGTGCTGAGGGAGTGCTGCACTGTCGGAGGGGCAGTACTGAGGGAGTGCGGCTCTGTCGGGAGGGGCAGTACTGAGGGAGCGCCACACTGTCGGAGGGGCAGTACTGAGGGAGTGCTGCACTGTTGGGGTGTCATCTTTCGGATGAGACGTTAAACCGAGGCCCCGTCTGCTCTCTCAGGTGGACGTAAAAGATCCCATGGCACTATTTCGAAGAAGAGCAGGGGAGTTATCCTCAGTGTCTGGGGACAATATTTATCCCTCAAACAATATCACTAAAACCAAATTATCTGGTCATTATTACATTGCTGTTTGTGGGAGCTTGCTGTGCACAAATTGGCTGCCGTGTTTCCTACATTACAACAGTGACTACACTCCAAAAGTACTTCATTAGCTGTAAAGCGCTTTGGTTGTGAAAGGTGTACACAAACTGTTGAAGGTGGCAGGGCAGGTTGAGAAAGTGGTTAAAAAGGCCTACAGGATCCTGGGCTTCATAAATAGAGGCATAGAATACAAAAGTGTGGAAGTTATGCTGAACCTGTATAAAACACTGGTTCGGTTCCAACTAGAGTACTGCGTCCAATTCTGGGTACCACACTTTAGGAAGGATGTGAAGCCCTTAGAGAGGGTGCAGAAAAGATTTAGGAGAATGGTTCCAGGGATGAGGGACTTCAGTGACGTGGATAGACTGGAGAAGCTGGGGTTGTTCTCCTTGGAGCAGAGAAGGTTGAGAGGAGATTTGATCGAGGTGTTCAAAATCAGGAGGGGTCTGGACAGAGTTAGATCGAGAGAGACTGTTCCCATTGGTGGAAGGGTCGAGAACCAGAGGACACAGATTTAAGGCGATTGGCAGAAGGACCAAAGGCGACACGAGGGAAAACGTTTTTACGCAGCGAGTAGTTAGGATCTGGAATATGCTGCCTGAGAGGGTGGTGGAGACAGACTCAATCTTATCTGTGAAAAGGGAATTGGATAAGTACCTGAAGGAAAAAAGATTGCAGGGCTACGGGGAAAGGGCGGGGGAGTGGGACTGGCTGAGAGTCAGCATGGGCTCGATGGGCTGAATGGCCTCCTTCCGTTCTGTAACCATTCTATGATTCTATATTATTATCCACCCAAAATCCGGGCCAATGTCTTTAAGAAAAGCAGTCACCAATTTAAAAAAAATCCCAGGTTAAAAAATACTCCTGAAATTTCTAGAAACTGAGCAATATCTTTCAGTGGGCCATCAGCTGTAATGAGGGCAGACATGCAAGCAGCTTCATGCTTATTAGGAATGGGATGAAGGGTTTTTAAAATATTCATTCATGGGATGTGGGAATCCAGCCGTGTGGTGAAGGTGCTCCCACAGTGCTGTTAGGGAGGGAGTTCCAGGATTGTGACCCAGCGATGATGAAGGAACGGCCGATATATTTCCAAGTCAGGATGGTGTGTGACTGGGAGGGGAACGTGGAGGTGGTGGTGTTCCCATGCACCTGCTGCCCTTGTCCTCCTGGTTATAGTGAAAAGGAAAGCCAGCAATGATCAAACATGCCATAAATGTGATGGTGAATGTGATTTGCTCAGTGAAAGTCAAGCATAGCGTGAGGGTAATGACACATGGACCGTGCTTAGAGTGCAACGTCACTCAAGTGGAGATCAAAGAAAAACATTTCTTTGATATTTTTTCTTTCGATAAACAATCTTTCCTTCGGTTTTGCACACACTCGGCTTCTTTCTCCCCGGAAAGCAAATGGAGTTGCTCATTTACACTGCATATTTTGTGGGAATATAATAGCAATCGGTATAATCCCTCTAGTTCCAGTATCAGGATCCAGCGATGATAAAGGGTTTAAGCAACAAACTGGTAAAGAATTTTGTGAACTTATTACCCTTTAAAGAAAGAAAGACTTGCATTTATATAGCACCATTCACGACCGCCGGACGTCTCAAAGCGCTTTACAACCAATTAAGTTCTTTTGGAGTGTAGTCACTGTTGTAATGTGGGAAACACGGCAGCCAATTTGCACACAGCAATCTCCCACAAATAGGAATATGATAATGACCAGATAATCTATTTTTGTTATGTTGATTGAGGGATAAATATTGTTCAGGACACCGGGATAACTCCCTCCTGCTCTTCTTCGACATAGTGCCATGGGATCTTTTACGTCCACCTGAGAGAGCAAACGGGGCCTCGGTTTAACGTCTCATCCGAAAGATTAAATGCACAGGAAGACTCGCTCCCTCCAGGAGAGTTTGCTTTTAACATGTTGTGGCTTCGCACTGCAGCTTAGCAATTTGATAATATTTCTTTCACCATTTAAACTTCTATCCCTCAAAAGATGTTGCTTTCTGTCAAATACTTTGCAATAAATATTCACTATTTTACAGTTAAACTAATCAATTGTCTGAATTAGTTAGGCAGTTCTGATTGGCTCAGCTTATGATGACAAAACACATTTTTGTTAAAGTCGCTGCATTTCATGCTGCCCCCCTGAATCCCATTGGAATTCTTATTTGAAAGCGAACGCTGGTCTGTGAGCAGGTGAGTAGGTCTTGCTTTGCTCAAGCATTTACTGTTGAGGGTGCTTGGAATGAAGAAATTGGGAGATCTATTAACTGAGTTGGGAGCCAGACTGCGCGCACACAAAATACTGTAAAATGATTCTTATAACTTGCCTCGGTTCCAATTTAAGGTGAAGTCCCTCATAATTCCCACCTTCCCTTCTATTTAGAGTATAATAGGGATACTGCAGTTTTTTTTTAAGCACATGGCTTCTCAGTCCATGCCTGCAATCTAACCATTGCAACATCAATATTTCAGTTGTACCAGCTGTGTTCTGTAATCTCTCCCACACTCTTTTTGTCTTAGCCATGAATCTAACGTTTGCACCGCAGCATTTTCTATATGGATCCCTCCTAAGTGCCAACTCATAAGCTGTAAATCTGAAAAATCAGTTTAATAGGAGTCAGGGAACACATAGAGGGAGCGTTAGCTGCTGTGCAGATTTCTATTGTGAATCAGAATGGTTTGAGCTGAATGTTCCGTTCTCACTGATATTACTGCCGTGAGTGCAGAGATAGAAGCTGACAGAATCCTTGTCTCATTACTCAACTCTCTATCCTCACTCTGAAACATTTCCATTGTTACTGTCGATGGGCCGGTCTTTCCTCTCTTCACTGTTAATGACAGGCTGCATTAGTCCTTTCGATATTAATAGAATCCCTCGCTGTTTAAAAACAGCAAGATGACAACTACAAAATAATTGGATCACAATCAATGCTTGTCTGGAATAATCTGAGAAAGGGGATGTGAGGTTATTTGTGACTCTTGAGGCTGACCTCTGTTAAATGCTCGCAGAGTTTCACAGCCATATTCTGTATGAAACAGCTGGCAGTCATCGACTCCGAAAATAGGCTACTTCCCTTTGAGAGATGGCAGCCAGGCGAGGGCACGATTCATTTCTTGACATTTGAGCAGCTGCTGAGGACACAGTGTGGCCTTTGTGCCAGACCCAAGGTCAGTGAGAAGCTCGGCCCCGGGCCCCCAAACATCTGCATGTGACTGAGCCGAGCACTGCAGGATTCCTTCTTCTGGTCTCACAATCTGCGACCTGTAATATCTGCAATATCTGTACTGTCCTTTCAGAGGCTGCTGCAGTTTGCAGCAGTGGACACATGGAGGTGCTGTTTGCATATGCAGCTCACGAGTGTGGTCAGTGCTTCGATGCTGGGGATGTTGGCCTGATCGAGAACACTAATGTTGGTGCGTCTATCCTCCCAGGGGATTTGCAGGATCTTGCGCAGGCAGCTTTGGTTGTGCTTCTCCAGTGCTTTGGGGTGTCTACTGTATATGGTCCACATCTCTGAGCCATACCAGAGGGCGGGTATCACTACTGCCCTGTAGACCATAAGCTTGGTGCCAGATTTGAGGTTCCGATCTTCGAACCCTCTCTTCCTCAGGCGACCGAAGGCTGCACTGGCGCACTGGAGGCGGTGTTGGACCTTGCCGTCGATGTCTGCCCTTGCTGATAGTAGGCTCCCGAGGTATGGAAAATGGTCCACGTTGTCCAAGGTCGACCAGCTCCATTGGGCGGGCCACATCATCTACATGCCCGACACGAGACTCCCAAAGCAAACGCCCTGCGCAGAATTCCTCCATGGCAAGCGAGCCCCAGGTGGGCAGAGGAAACGTTTCAAGGATGCCCTCAAACCTCCCGGATAAAGTGCAACATCCCCACCGACACCTGGGAGTCCCTGGCCAAAGACCGCCCTAAGTGGAGGAAGAGCATCCGGGAGGGCGCTGAGCACCTCGAGTCTCGTCGCCGAGAGCGTGCAGAAACCAAGCGCAGGCAGCGGAAGGAGCGTGCGGCAAACCAGACTCCCCACCCACCCCTTCCTTCATCGACTGTCTGCGTCACCTCTGACAGAGACTGTAATTCCCGCATTGGACTGTACAGACACCCGAGAACTCACTTTTAGAGTGGAAGCAAGTCTTCCTCGATTCTGAGGGACTGCCTATGATGATGATCCAGCTTACTCTTGTCCTTATTCAGCCTGTTCAGACAGAGACTGTGACTGGCTTTTGGCCAAGTATTACTCCGGTATTGTTGACCAGCATCGCTCCCCGAGGCACCGAGCCAGCCTCGTCATGCTCACAATCTCACGGCATTATTCTTTTAAAATTCTAGACCACACTAAAACGTTAGGGGGGAGAAATTCACTGCATTTGCGCCTCCTGTTAGTGCCCCCGAGAGGCGCTATTTTGGCCCAATTTCGGGGCTACTTCAGGCCTCACCATTCAGATACCCTCTGCTCCCCATGCGACCAAATCTGTATCCCGAGATATCCTTTGTTATATCCATTAAAAGAAATCCAGGTTATTTTTGTGCTTATATAGAAAGAAAGACTTGCATTTCTATAGCGCTTTTCATGACCACTGGACATCTCAAAGCATTTTACAGCCAATATACTTTTGGAGTGTAGTCACTGTTGTAATGTCGGAAGTGTGGCAGCCAATTTGCGCACAGCAAGCTCCCACAAACAGCAATGTGATAATGACCAGATAATCTGTTTTTTGTTATGTTGATTGAGGGATAAATATTGGCCCCAGGACACCGGGGATAACTCCCCTGCTCTTCTTCAAAATAGCACCATGGGATCTTTTATGTCCACCTGAGGGAGCAGATGGGGGCCTCAGTTTAACATCTCATCTGAAAGACGGCACCTCCGACAGTGCAGCACTCCCTCAGTACTGCCCCTCCGACAGTGCAGCAGCCTCAGCATTGCACTGGAGTGCCAGCCTAGATTTATGTGCTCAACCTCCTGGAGTTGGACTTGAACCCACAACCTCCTGGAGTGGGACTTGAACCCACAACCTCCTGACTCAGAGGCGAGAATGCTACCCACTGAGCCAGGGCTGGCACTTCAGATGTGTTATCCTGCATGTTTGCAGTATCGAGCACTGCTTTGCTCGGTGTGACAAGGTGTTGGCAACTGAACCACAAGATCCTGCAAATCCCCTGGGAGGACAGATGCACCAACGTTAGCGTCCTTGACCAGACCAACATCCCCAGCATTGAAGCACTGACCACACTCGACCAGCTCCGCCGGGCGGGCCACATTGTCCGCATGCCTGACACAAGACTCCCAAAGCAAGCGCTCTACTTGGATCTCCTACACAGCAAGCGAGCCCCAGGTGGACAGAAGAAACGTTTCAAGGACACTTTCAAAGCCTCCCTGATAAAGTGCAACATCCCCACCGACACCTGAGAGTCCCTGGCCAAAGACTGCCCTAAGTGGAGGAAGTGCATCCGGGAGGGCGCTGAGCACCTCGAGTCTCGTCGCCGAGAGCATGCAGAAAACAAGCGCAGGCAGCGGAAGGAGCGTGCGGCAAACCAGACTCCCCACCCTCCCTTTCCTCCAACCACTGTCTGTAATTCTCGTATTGGACTGTTCAGTCACCTGAGAACTCACTTTTAGAGTGGAAGCAAGTCTTCCTCAATTTCGAGGGACTGCCTATGATGATGACAAGATGTTGGCTGTACTGCGCGGACCTCAAAACCGTCCTTCAACTTCGAACCTCCAGACAGCTTGTCCGCTGCCGCATTACCACATTTCCATTTCTCACACCCATCCTCAGCCCTCTCTGTGTGAGATTCATGAATGAGTGCCAATTGGCGCCAAGTGTGGGGAAGGATTTTGTAAAACTGACTCGTATCCAATGGGAACGAGATTGGAACTGTTAATTTCTGTCAGAGGGAGAGCTTTCTCCCATCTGCTGCAGTTGGAATCGAACCCAAATCTTTTGCTGAGATTCTGGAGGAGCTGTGCTTCGACTTGTTTAACCGTTATGTGGCCAGTCATGTGGAAGTGTCTTCTCTGTTTGAAATGCCAATAATAATGATATCTAGGCTATGATTTGCAAACAATCGATGTAGCCATTTGTTGGACTAACTAAAGAGTGAGTTAATATAATGAGGAAGAACAACATCCCTCAGAGCGCAACCACCACTGAATACCAAAATAGTCAATTCATTAACTTCAGCCTGTCCAAGGTCAGCTATTTAAGTATGTGTTCCCGAGAGCACTGTCCTGCCAAGCCTCGCATTCTGGAATCTCTGATTCAGGGGGAAGGGCTTCCTAGAAGGTTGACACTTGATGAACGACTAGTTCAGTTGATTGGGTTGAGATTTGTGTGTTTGTATCGAATATAATTCTGACATTTGAAATATCTGGCTTTGTTTGCGTGGTCTTTCAGGAATGTTTATAGATTTAAGGGGTTGTAATGGAATATTTATGTGGTTTTGCCCTTACTTGACTGAGGTGTATAAAATAATGAGGGGCCGAGTTCTGCACCTAAAAGCTCTGATAAATCGGAAGGTTATTAGAACTGTCAGGGCTTACCTCAATGGAACCCTGACCATCAGCCGGTAACCATGGTGCCATCAGATAAAGGAATCTGAGAAATGGACAAAATGTCGGTTCCAGCTGTCATTTACCGAGAGAAATGTTTGCAGTTAATGGACCGCTGTATAAATGAAGAGAAACAATTATTTACAACGCAGAGACTGGAGAATTTTAGCGATGAGGAAAGATTGGATAGGCTGGGGTTATTTTCTTTGGTTCAGAGGAGGCTGAGGGGAGACTTGATTGAGGTGTATAAAATTATGAGGGGCCTGGATAGAGTGGATAGGAAGGACCTATTTCCCTCAGCAGTGGGGTCAATAACCAGGGGGGCATAGATTTAAAGTAATTGGTAGGAGGTTTAGAGGGGAGTTGAGGAGAACTTTTTTCACTCAGAGGGTGGTGGGGGTCTGGAACTCACTGCCTGAAGGGGTGGTCGAGGCAGAAACCCTCACCACATTTAAAAAGTACCTGGATATGCACTTGAAGTGCTGTAACCTACAGGGCTACGGACCGAGAGCTGGAAAGTGGGATTAGGCTGGGTAGCTCTTGGTCGGCCAGCGAGGACACGATGTGCTGTAAATTTCTATGGTTCGATGATTCTTACAATTTTCTCCCCTGAAGATGCTAAATTATGCTGGGGTTATTCTGGGTCAACGCCCTTCTGGTTCCTCAACCAAATGGCCATTTTTCATCAGCGAATTGAGATGGTATTGTCAGGCTCTTCCACCATGGGTTGCTGCATGCCTGAGGCTGCGCCTGTCCCCACTGGATATTCCCACCTATCCGCTCTACAGCGGGTGGTGGGGGAAGGGGGAGGAGGAGGGGGCAGGGCAGGGTGGGGGAAGAGGAAGGGGCCTGGGCAGGATGGGGAGGAAGGAGGAAGGGGCGGGGCAGGGTGAGGGAGGAGCTGGGGGCTGGGTGGGGAGGAGCTGGGGGCAGGGTGGAGAGGGGAGGATGAGGGGGAGGAGGAGGGGGCGGGGCAAGGTGGGGGGAGGAGGAGGGGTCGGGGCAGGGTGGGTCACGGGAGAGGGGGCGGGGCTGGGTGGGGGAGGAGGGGCTGAAGCAGGGTGGAGGGAGAAGGAGGGGGCGGGGCAGGGTGGGGCGAGGAGGAGGGGGCGGGGCAGGGTGGGGGAGGAGGAGGGGGTGGGGCAAGGTGGGAGTAGGAGGAGGGCGGGGCAGGGTGGGGATCGGAGGAGGGCGGGGCAGGGTGGGGGTAGGAGGAGGGGCGGGGCAGGGTGGGTGAGGAGGGGCGGGGCAGGAGGAGGGGCGAGGAAGAGGGGGCAGGGTGGGGCGAGGAGGAGGGGGCGGGGCAGGGTGGGGGAGGAGGAGGGGGTGGGGCAAGGTGGGAGTAGGAGGAGGGCGGGTCAGGGTGGGGATCGGAGGAGGGGCGGGGCAGGGTGGGGGTAGGAGGAGGGGCGGGGCAGGAGGAGGGGCGAGGAAGAGGGGGCAGGGTGGGTCATTAGGCACTGGTTAGGGGCAGATACCACGGGCAGGTTTCTTTCTATCCATGACGACAGGTGATGAAGTTAATTGTGACAACCCTACTTCCAACCTGACTGAGACTAGCTCGGGCAGCACTGATCGTCACGGCTCAAGTCCACACTGGGCAGCAGGTTTATCAACTGAGTCATCAGAGGAAGGGAGACGCTTTTCACAGAGGAATGAAAATGTAAGAGGAGTAACATTCATTCAGAAGAACATAAGAATTAGGAGCAGGAGTTGGCCATTCGGCCCCTCAAGCCTGCTCCACCATTCAATAAGATCATAGCTGATCTTCAACCTCAACTCCACTTTCCCACCCGATCCCATATCTCTCGATTCCCCAAGAGCCTTGAATATAATCAATGATTCAGCACGGGGCAGAATATTCCAAAGATTCACCGCCCTCTGAGTGAAGAAATCCCTCCTCATCTCAGTTCTAAATGACCGACCCCTTATCCTGAGACTGTGACCCCTGGTTCTAGACTCTCCAGCCCGGGGGAAACATCCTCTCAGCATCTACCCTGTCAATCCCCCTCAGAATCTTGTATGTTTCAATGCGATCACCTCTCATACTTCTAAACTTCAGAGAGTATAGGCCCAATATTCAAAGTATTCCCTTTTTATAGAAGAAAATAATTGTCTTGCCAGCAATTTCTTTTTTATTTAAAAATCAATCTATTTCATCACGAACATGGAGACCCTTGAGAAGATTTTACTCCCTTATTGGCGGGTAAGTGTGAGGTCGCCCATAGATCCGAGTATTATTTAAATGGTGAAAAGCTGGGAACAGCGGAGTTCCAAAGCAATTTCGGGGTCCATGTACACAGATCACTAAATGTAGTGGTCAGGCGCAAAAAACAACCAAAGAGGTTCATGGAATGTTTATAACTGGAGGGCTAGAATATAAAAGGGAGGAGGTTTTGAGACAGCTGTACAGAGCTCTGGTTAGACCACAGCTAGAGCACTGTGAGCATTGTTGGGCCGCACACCTTAGAATGCAACACTCACCTTGGAAGGAGTGCAGTGCAGGTTCACCAGGGTTAGATTATGAGAAGAGATTACATAAACTCGGCTTGTATCTCCCGGAATATCGGGGCGATTTGATTGAGGTTCTTAGCACTTTGAAAGGAATCGATAGGGTAGAGAGAGTGAAACTGTTTCCAATGTGAGGGGAAGCCTCGGACAAGGGGATATCACCTTGACATCAGAGCCAGGCCGTCCAGGAGAGAAGTTGGGAAATACTTCTGCTCACAAAGGGTGATAGAGCACAGAACTCTCTCCCGCAAAAAGCTGGAGATGCCAGCTCAATTAATGCTTTTAAATCTGAGATGGGTAGATTTTGGCGAGACAAGGGGTATAAAAGGACATGGAGCTAAGGCAGGTGGGCGGAGTTAAGATACAGATCAGCCGCGATCTCACCGAATGGGGGAACAGGCTCGAGGGGCTGAATGGCCTGTCCCTGCGCTCTCTCAGCAATCCCAATGATGCAGCCACAGTTTGATGTGTCCAGGCTCACCTCAGTCTCTGTGTGCGTTGACTCTATTATTTTTGCATAAATTCTCCATTTCTTTTATTTACAGTTTTTCTAGCGCTATGACTGACTTGTGTTAGGAGAACCTTGTGAAACGTACCTAAGCAGTGACATATTTACAGGATTAAACATTTATCAAATGTCCTGCTTTTTAAACAAACATCATTATGTGGTCTGTATTAAGAAAATGAGCTTGTCAATTTGCTGGCTGACTGAAGGATCCTTGGCTGAAAATGCAAGCCGCCTGTCTCTCGTGCAATTTGCAATTAGAAAATAGGTGCAGGAGTAGGCCATTCGGCCCTTCTAGCCTGCACCGCCATTCAATGAGTTCATGGCTGAACATGCAACTTCAGTACCCCATTCCTGCTTTCTCACCATACCCCTTGATTCCCCTAGTAGTAATAGAAACATAGAAAATAGGCTAACAGATCCTAGAAGGCTAAAAATGAATCATTTAACTTCAACTCTTTTATTTCTGAAATAGCAGTCAACCTTAATGATCAAAGTAGCACAGATTGAATAGTCATTAGTCACCTACCATGAATCTCCCATTCAGTGGTGAATGGTACCTGCACGCACACACACGCTTCAATGCAGTTTGAGAGTCTGTCATAGGGCTAGAATCTCTACTTTTTTTGCCTGCTTAACGCCCATTTTACCGCTGAAATGACGTCTAACGCCCAGATATCGCCCATTTTGGCACAAAATGGAAACTGACGGGCTTTTTTAGGAGACCGATCGCCGAGCGTTATTTTCCCAATGGGCTTTATGCCGAGAAAAAATATTACCACCCGCCTACTTTTTTTGGGCAGAATCAGCAGTTTGGGCAAATTCAACTCCCATAATATCGCCCAGCGTTACTTTCCACACAGAATTAACGGCGCGGTTCAATATTAGCGCCCGGCCACTGTTTTTTGTCGTAAAGAGCATTTTTACCCAAACGAGCGGCCATGGAGATCGCTCATCATCAATTTCACCACCTCGCACATATCGTGCACAATATCGCTCGCTCAAAAAAACGCCCACAAAAAGTGGAACTAACCGGGACGAATCACAGCGTTACGGACGCCATGTTGTAGATCACAGGTCGCGTCCTTTAAAAGGCCGCTGTGCTTTAACCTCGGCGGAGTTCGGATGTACTCTGCAGGTCGTTGGAGTTGATGTGAACATCTCTGAAAACATCTTGACCACACTGTGACCGATTGGAATTGAAGAGGTGTGTTCGTCGGGACATTCCTTGTTTGTGTGCAATCGGTGGAAAACAGAGAGCTACTGCAATGGGGCCTGTCCTTTCTCTTGGTGACCAAATACATCCAGCAGAGTCGACATCGCCGAAGGAACGCTGCACTGCATTATGTGCCCAGTGTACGAAGTGACAGACAGATGAGGAAGACTAGACGTTACACCCCCCGCAAGTACAAGGAGAAGCATTCTTACCTCGACTTGCCTGACACCACCTGCCTTCGGAGACTGCGCTACCACAAAGAGGTTATCACTGAGGTATGCCAGCTGATAAGGGCAGACCTGCAGCCTGCCAGCACCATCAGCACTGCACTGTCGGTCGAGGTCAAAGTCACTGCGGCACTGTCGTTCTACGCCTCGGGTTCTTTTCAGGCCACAGACGGAGACATTTGCGGACTTTCTCAGCATGCCACACATCGCTGCATTAGACAGGTCACTAAAGCCCTGTGCACACGCAGGAGGGACTTGATCAGCTTCCCTATGACCAGGGCTCTAGGATTCTCCAGAATTGCAAGCTTCCCCAAGGTGCAGGGAGCAATGGACCATACGCACATCACGATGCGGGCGCCTTTTCAGGATGCAGAGGTTTTCAGGAACCGTAAGCGATTCCACTCCTTGAATGTCCAGCTGGTTGTCGACCACCAGCAAATTATACTGGCAGTGAATGCTCAATTTCCGGGCAGCATCCATGATGCTCACATCCTGCGTGAGAGCACTGTATCTGACTTGTTTAACAATCAGCCACAAGGTCAATGCTGGATGCTTGGTGACAAAGGATATGGCCTCGCCACCTTGCTGATGACCCCCCCTGAGTGACACCCACACCGAGGCCGAGAGGCGATACAATGAGAGCCACAGAGCAACTCGCAATATCGTGGAGAAAACCATTGGAGTGCTGAAGCAGCGCTTTAGATGCCTGGACCACTCAGGAGGCGGGCTCCAATACCACCCTGAGCAGGTATCTCAATTCGTGGTGCTGTGCTCCATGCTGCACAACTTGGCTATCAGGAGGGGACAAGAATTGCCTGATGAGTCTGACAGTCCACCTCACCAGAGAGAGGAAGAGGAGGACGAGGAGGTGGATGCTGACATCAGCCCAGACAATCAGGCTGATGCTGAAGCCATGCCCCCGCCCCCCTGTAGACTGCATGAACGGGCTCATGGTGGCATGATAGCTGCAAGACCCTTACGTCAGGAGCTCATCAATGATCGCTTTGCCTGAAAGAACGTTGGTGTTATTTCCAAGGCTGACACACTGCTGGGTGTGCAGGTGATACATCAATGGTGGGCATTACCTTGGTGACAGTTAAAGTTTACTTTGATTGAAGTAAAGTGTGATTATACCCTTTGGTGTTAAGGAATCACCAGCGTGTAATGGTGCAGTTATCTGAGCCAATGTGCTGTAAGGTTGTGTTAAATAAAAAACATTTAAACCGAACATTAGTCTGAAACCATCAGTATTTCTGTACAAAGCAACCCTTCCCCCCACCCCCCCCTTCTCCTCCCCACCTCTACCCCTACCCCTTCCCCTCTTGACTCCAAGCCGCCTGGCCGAGGTGCTCCCCAGGCGATGTTTCATTGGTGGGTGGGGGGGGGGATGATGGACGAAGTGCTGCTTGGACGGATACGGGAGAGGACAGTCCCGAGGTGGGAGCATGCTCCGAGCCAGAACCAAGATGTTGCTCCTGGCTCTCGTGTGCGGTTGGCAATAGGGGTGCGTCACCTTGGGGTGCAGTGCCGTGCTCCGGGACCACTGGGAGCCCTCTGCCACCAGTGTTCCTGGCTACCAGCTCCAGGGTCTCCTCCATCCCTTCCATGTTATAGGTTATTTGTTGGACAAAAACTCGGTGCCAACTATGTTCTTGGTGCCTAGTGGGCTTTTTGCTGCAGGTGAATCTCCGTCATGCCTCCCACAACAGCCAGACAAGCCCACACCACAGCCACACACGCTTTCAGTGCCTCTCAGCTCCCTCTCTCTCTGTCTCCTCTTCTGCGCATGTCATGATGACCCTTGAACTCCAGAATCGTGGGAATCGAGCGTTGCCATGCTGTTGCTAAGGACGGCCACACGTTGCGGCAGAAGGTCAGAAAAATTTAACCCCACCGTCCATTTGATATCGTTCGCGGTAACGCCCATTTTCAAAAATGTAAATAGGTGTTTTGAGAATGGGCGAGAAGCCAACGATCTGAAAACCCTTTTTTACCGCCCACGCCGGAAATAACGCCCATTTTTGGGCAATAAGCGCAAAAGTGGAGGTTCTAGCCCATAATCACCCATTATTGCAGATGAAATGTGAAATACTGTTATTGAGTCTGTTATGACACGCCATGTTCAGCACTACAAAATCAATTCCTAGGAATGACCAGATCCAAAATAGGAAGGAAAGAAAGAAAGATATTTATATAGCGTCTTTTAGATGAGACGGTAAACCGAGGTCCCGTCTGCTGTCTCAGCTGGACAGAAAAGATCAAAGAAGAGCAGGGGAGTTTTCCCTGGTGTCCTGGGGCCAATATTTATCTCTCAATCAACATCACTAAAACAGATGATCTGGTCATTATCACATTGCTGTCTGTGGGAGCTTGCTGTGCGCAAAGTGGCAAGAAATATTCGCACCACACAAGTGCCAGGCAATGACCATCTCAACAAGCGAGAGTCTAACATTACCATCGTCGAATCTCCCACCATCAACATCCTGGGGGGTCACCATTGACCAGAAACTTAACTGGACCAGACACATAAATACTGTGGCCACAGGAGCAGATCGGATGTGGCGTGTTCTGCGGAGAGTGTCTCACCTCCTGACAAAACCTTTCTACCACCCACAAGGCACAAGTCAGGAGTGTGATGGAATACTCCCCACTTCCCTGGATAAGTGCAGCTCCAACAACACTCAAAAAGCTCAACACCATCCAGGACAAAGCAGCCCGCTTGACCGGCACCCCATCCACCACCTTCAACATTTCATCATCATCATAGACAGTCCCTCGAAATCAAGGAAGACTTGCATCCACTCTAAAAGTGAGTTTTCAGGTGTCTGTACAGTGCAATACAGGAATTACAGTCTCTGTCACAGGTGGGACAGACAGTGGTTGAAGGAAAGGGAGGGTGGGACTGGTTTGCCGCACGCTCCTTCCGCTGCCTGCGCTTGGTCTCTGCATGCTCTCGGCGACGAGACTCGAGGTGCTCAGCGCTCTCCAGGATGCTCTTCTTCCACTAGGGGCGGTCTTTGGCCAGTGATTCCCAGGTGTCAGTGGGGATGTTGCACTTTACCAACATCGGTGCACCGTGGCTGCAGTGTGTACCATCTACAAGATGCACTGCAGCAACTTGCCAAGGCTTCTTCGGCAGCACCTCCCAAACCCGCGACCTCTACCACCTAGAAGAGCAGGCGCATGGGAACACCACCACCTCCAAGTTCCCCTCCAAGTCACACACCATCCTGACTTGGAAATATATCGCCGTTCCTTCATCGTCGCTGGGTCACAATCCTGGAACTCCCTCCCTAACAGCACTGTGGGAGCACCTTCACCACACGGACTGCAGCGGTTCAAGAAGGCGGCTCACCACCACCTTCTCAAGGGACAATTAGGGATGGGCAATAAATGCCGGCCTTGCCAACGACGCTCACATCCTGTGAATGAATAAATGGAAGATTTTTTTAAATTGTTGAAGCACGTTTAGTTCCCATTATCAGTGTCGGGAGCTCGAGTGATTGCAAGTGTAAGTTTATAAATAGCGTTTGAATTGTGCTTGATTCTGAATTGAAACTCAACAACAGCATTCATTTTGAATGATGGACGTTTACAGCCCAGACGGGGGCCGTTCGGCCCATCATGTCTCTGCCGGCTCTTTGCTCGAGTAATTCAAAATGAGTCCTATACTGCCCCGCTCTCCCCATAACCTTGTATCTTCCTCTGCTTTGTGTATTGATGCAGAATACTTGCTGCTGGGCTGTGACTTCCGCGGAAGAATTGTAAAACTGAAGATTCCTAATCTTTAAAATAGTTAACCTTGTTCATTGGTTCATTGGGAAATGGATCTCAGAGGAAATACTGTTACATTGTATGTTGGTTTTCTTAAGAGTCTTCTAATTCTCGCTAATGGTACAATTAGTGGGTTGTAGGAAGTTACTTTTCATTATGACTTCTCATTATTGCAGCACTGTGCAGCCTTAGCCTCCCCTCCCCCGCGGTACAGATAGGGCAATCAAGCGACGGCAATAGCATAAATTATTCAACGGCTCTTTTGGCAAATTTAATTGGTGCATTGGAGCAGGGGTGACGTCTGCCCACGGCAAAGGCTTCTTGGAGGAACCAGGATAGAAGCAAGGATGCATTTCAAACCCAGTGCCCCTTTTATGATTGCAGCCCTGTGTCTAAGTATAGGTCTGTGCTGTTGTAGCTATCTACGGCTCACAGCTCGGATTCTGTCGTCTGCACATCAGCCCAGGTGTCAAAATATAACCTGGCTTTACCCGACACGTACATGTAGCTATGAGCTTGGTGGCAGTTTTGAGGGCCTGGTCTTCAAACACTCTTTCCTCAGGCGGCCGGAGGCTGCACTGGCGCACTGGAGGCGCTCCTTCCCGGCAAAAGGTGGGCAGAGGAAACGTTACAAGGGACACCCTCAAAGCCTCCCTGATAAAGTGCAACATCCCCATCGACACCTGGGAGACCCTGGCCAAAGACCACCCAAAGTGGAGGAAGTACATCCGGGAGGGCACTGAGCACCTCGAGTCTCAGGAGGCGGAGCGGGACGGTGCTGAGGCCTACAAGAGGCGGAGCCGGTGCAGCTGCAGCAGGGTGAGAAGGCAAAAAAGTAGAAAGAAATCGAAAGGTGACCTCACAGCCAAAGGGGTAAGTGATTGGCTGGTGATTGGTGAGTAGTTTTTCTTTTTCCTTTCTATATCAGCAAGCAACCTTTCGCATTGTTGTTGCCAATTTAAGTTTATCTAAGGATTAAGTCATGGCAGGAGAGCTCGGGCACGTGTTATGCTCCTCCTGTACTATGTGGGAAGTCAGGGAAGCTTCCGGTGTCCCTGACAACTACGTGTGCGGGAAGTGCATCCGCCTGCAGCTTCTGATGGACCGCATTGCAGCACTGGAGCTGTGGATGGATGAACTCAGGAACATCCACGATGCTGAGAATGACGTGAATAGCACATTTAGTGAGTTGATCTTACCGCAGGTACAGGGTACACAGCCAGATAGGGAATGGATGACCAACAGGAAGAGCAGTACAAGGAAGGTAGTGCAGGGGTCCCCCGCGGTCATCCCCCTGCAAAACAGATACACCACTTTGGGTACTGTTGAGGGGGATGGCTCGTCAGGGGAGGGCAGCAGCAGCCAAGTTCATGGCACCGTGGCTGGCTCTGCTGCACAGGAGGGCAGGAAAAAGAGTGGGAGAGCGATAGTGATAGGGGATTCAATTGTAAGGGGAATAGATAGACGTTTCTGCGGCCGCAACTGAGACTCCAGGATGGTATGTTGCCTCCCTGGTGCAAGGGTCAAGGATGTCTTGGAGCGGGCGCAGGGCATTCTGAAAAGGGAGGGTGAACAGCCAGTTGTCTTGGTGCATATAGGTACCAACGATATAGGTAAAAAACGGGATGAGGTCCGACGAGACAAATTTAGGGAGCTAGGAGCTAAATTAAAAAGTACCCCAAAATTAGTAATCTCAGGATTGCTACCAGTGCCACGTGCTAGTCAGAGTAGGAATCGCAGGATAGCTCAGATGAATACGTGGCTTGAGCAGTGGTGCAGAAGGGAGGGATTCAAATTCCTGGAACATTGGAACCGGTTCTGGGGGAGGTGGGACCAGTACAAACCGGATGGTCTGCACCTGGGCAGGACCGGAACTAATGTCCTAGGGGGAGTGTTTGCTAGTGCTGTTGGGGAGGAGTTAAACTAATATGGCAGGGGGATGGGAACCTATGCAGGGAGTCAGAGGGAAGTAGAATGGGGCAGAAGCAAAAGATAGAAAGAAGAAAAGTAAAAGTGGAGGGCAGAGAAACCTAAGGCAAAAAGCAAAAAGGGCCACATTACACCAAAATTCTAAAGGGGCAAAGTGTGTTAGAAGGACAAACCTGAAGGCTCTATGCCTCAATGCGAGGAGTATTCGGAATAAGTTGGACGAATGAATTGCGCAGATAGCCGTCAACAGATATGATGTAATTGGCATCACGGAGACTTGGCTCCAGGGTGACCAAGGCTGGGAACTCAACATCCAGGGGTATTCAACATTCAGGAAGGATAGACAGAATAGAAATGGAGGCAGGGTGGCATTGCTTGTTAAAGAGGAAATTAATGCAATAGTAAGAAAGGACATTAGCTTGGATGATGTGGAATTGGTATAGGTGGAGCTACGGAATACCAAGGGGCAGAAAACGCTAGTGGGAGTTGTGTACAGTCCACCAAACAGTAGTAGTAAGATTGGGGACAGCATCAAACAAGAAATTAGGGATGCATGCAATAAAGGTACAGCAGTTATCATGAGTGACTTTAATCTACATATTGATTGGGCTAACCAAACTGGTAGCAATGTGGTGGAGGAGAATTTCCTGGAGTGTATTAGGGATGGTTTTCTAGACCAATATGTCGAGGAACGAACTCGGGAGCTGGCCATCCTAGACTGGATGTTGTGTAATGAGAAAGGACTAATTAGCATTCTTGTTGTGCGAGACCCCTTGGGGAAGAGTGACCATAACATGGTAGAATTCTTTATTAAGGTGGAGAGTGACACAGTTAATTCAGAAACTAGGGTCCTGAACTTAAGGAAAGGTAACTTCGATGGTTTGAAGCATGAGTTGGCTAGAATAGACTGGCAAATGATACTTAAAGGGTTGACAGTGGATAGGCAATGGCAAACATTTAAAGATCACATGGATAAACTTCAGCAATTGTACATCCCTGTCTGGAGTAAAAATAATAAGGGGAAGGTGGCTCAACCGTGGCTAACAAGAGAAATTAAGGATTGTGTTAAATCCAAAAAAGAGGCAAATAAATTGGCCAGAAAAAGTAACAAACCTGAGGACTGGGAGAAATTAGAATTCAGCAGAGGAGGACAAAGGGTTTAATTAAGAGGGGCAAAATAGAGTATGAGAAGAAGCTTGCCGCAAACATAAAAACTGACTGCAAAAGCTTCTATAGATATATGAAGACAAACGTAGGTCCCTTGCAGTCGGATTCAGGTGAATTTATAATGGGGAACAAAGAAATGGCAGACGAATTGAACAAATACTTTGGTTCTGTCTTCACGAAGGAAGACATAAGTAAACTTCCGGAAGTACTAGGGGACCGAGGGTCTAGTGAGAAGGAGGAACGGAAGGATATCCTTATTAGGCGGGAAATTGTATTTGGGAAATTGATGGGATTGAAGGCCGATAAATCCCCAGGGCCTGATAGTTTGCATCCCAGAGTACTTAAGGAAGTGGCCCTCGAAATAGTGGTGATCATTTTCCAATAGTCTATCGACTCTGGATCAGTTTCTATGGACTAGAGGGTAGCTAATGTAACACCACTTTTTAAAAAGGGAGGGAGAGAGAAAGTGGGTAACTATAGACCGGTTAGCCTGACATCAGTATTGGGGAAAATGTTGGCATAAAAAAGAGTGGGAGAGCGATAGTGATAGGGGATTCAATCATAAGGGGAATAGATAGGCATTTCTGCGGCCGCAATCAAGACTCCAGGATGGTATGTTGCCTCCCTGGTGCAAGGGTCAAGGATGTCTCAGAGCGAGTGCAGGACATTCTGAAAAGGGAGGGAGAACAGCCAGTTGTTGTGGTGCACATTGGTACCAACGACATAGGTTAAAAAAAGGGATAAGGTCCTACGAGACGAATTTAAGGAGCTAGGAGTTAAATTAAAAAGTAGGACCTCAAAAGTAGTAATCTCGGGATTGCTACCAGTGCCACGTGCTAGTCAGAGTAGGAATCACAGGATAGCATAGATGAATACGTGGCTTGAGCAGTGGTGCAGCAGGGAGGGATTCAAATTCGTGGGGCATTGGAACAGGTTCTGGGGGAGGTGGGACCAGTACAAACCGGACAGTCTGCACTTGGGCAGGAACGGAACCAATGTCCTAGGGGGAGTGTTTGCTAGTGCTGTTGGTGAGGAGTTAAACTAATATGGCAGGGGGATGGGAACCTATGCAGGGAGTCAGAGGGAAGTAGAATGGGGCAGAAGCAAAAGATAGAAAGAAGAAAAGTAAAAGTGGAGGGCAGAGAAACCTAAGGCAAAAAGCAAAAAGGGCCACATTACACCAAAATTCTAAAGGGGCAAAGTGTGTTAGAAGGACAAACCTGAAGGCTCTATGCCTCAATGCGAGGAGTATTCGGAATAAGTTGGACGAATGAATTGCGCAGATAGCCGTCAACAGATATGATGTAATTGGCATCACGGAGACTTGGCTCCAGGGTGACCAAGGCTGGGAACTCAACATCCAGGGGTATTCAACATTCAGGAAGGATAGACAGAATAGAAATGGAGGCAGGGTGGCATTGCTTGTTAAAGAGGAAATTAATGCAATAGTAAGAAAGGACATTAGCTTGGATGATGTGGAATTGGTATAGGTGGAGCTACGGAATACCAAGGGGCAGAAAACGCTAGTGGGAGTTGTGTACAGTCCACCAAACAGTAGTAGTAAGATTGGGGACAGCATCAAACAAGAAATTAGGGATGCATGCAATAAAGGTACAGCAGTTATCATGAGTGACTTTAATCTACATATTGATTGGGCTAACCAAACTGGTAGCAATGTGGTGGAGGAGAATTTCCTGGAGTGTATTAGGGATGGTTTTCTAGACCAATATGTCGAGGAACGAACTCGGGAGCTGGCCATCCTAGACTGGATGTTGTGTAATGAGAAAGGACTAATTAGCATTCTTGTTGTGCGAGACCCCTTGGGGAAGAGTGACCATAACATGGTAGAATTCTTTATTAAGGTGGAGAGTGACACAGTTAATTCAGAAACTAGGGTCCTGAACTTAAGGAAAGGTAACTTCGATGGTTTGAAGCATGAGTTGGCTAGAATAGACTGGCAAATGATACTTAAAGGGTTGACAGTGGATAGGCAATGGCAAACATTTAAAGATCACATGGATAAACTTCAGCAATTGTACATCCCTGTCTGGAGTAAAAATAATAAGGGGAAGGTGGCTCAACCGTGGCTAACAAGAGAAATTAAGGATTGTGTTAAATCCAAAAAAGAGGCAAATAAATTGGCCAGAAAAAGTAACAAACCTGAGGACTGGGAGAAATTAGAATTCAGCAGAGGAGGACAAAGGGTTTAATTAAGAGGGGCAAAATAGAGTATGAGAAGAAGCTTGCCGCAAACATAAAAACTGACTGCAAAAGCTTCTATAGATATATGAAGACAAACGTAGGTCCCTTGCAGTCGGATTCAGGTGAATTTATAATGGGGAACAAAGAAATGGCAGACGAATTGAACAAATACTTTGGTTCTGTCTTCACGAAGGAAGACATAAGTAAACTTCCGGAAGTACTAGGGGACCGAGGGTCTAGTGAGAAGGAGGAACGGAAGGATATCCTTATTAGGCGGGAAATTGTATTTGGGAAATTGATGGGATTGAAGGCCGATAAATCCCCAGGGCCTGATAGTTTGCATCCCAGAGTACTTAAGGAAGTGGCCCTCGAAATAGTGGTGATCATTTTCCAATAGTCTATCGACTCTGGATCAGTTTCTATGGACTAGAGGGTAGCTAATGTAACACCACTTTTTAAAAAGGGAGGGAGAGAGAAAGTGGGTAACTATAGACCGGTTAGCCTGACATCAGTATTGGGGAAAATGTTGGCATAAAAAAGAGTGGGAGAGCGATAGTGATAGGGGATTCAATCATAAGGGGAATAGATAGGCATTTCTGCGGCCGCAATCAAGACTCCAGGATGGTATGTTGCCTCCCTGGTGCAAGGGTCAAGGATGTCTCAGAGCGAGTGCAGGACATTCTGAAAAGGGAGGGAGAACAGCCAGTTGTTGTGGTGCACATTGGTACCAACGACATAGATTAAAAAAAGGGATAAGGTCCTACGAGACGAATTTAAGGAGCTAGGAGTTAAATTAAAAAGTAGGACCTCAAAAGTAGTAATCTCGGGATTGCTACCAGTGCCACGTGCTAGTCAGAGTAGGAATCACAGGATAGCATAGATGAATACGTGGCTTGAGCAGTGGTGCAGCAGGGAGGGATTCAAATTCGTGGGGCATTGGAACAGGTTCTGGGGGAGGTGGGACCAGTACAAACCGGACAGTCTGCACTTGGGCAGGAACGGAACCAATGTCCTAGGGGGAGTGTTTGCTAGTGCTGTTGGTGAGGAGTTAAACTAATATGGCAGGGGGATGGGAACCTATGCAGGGAGTCAGAGGGAAGTAGAATGGGGCAGAAGCAAAAGATAGAAAGAAGAAAAGTAAAAGTGGAGGGCAGAGAAACCTAAGGCAAAAAGCAAAAAGGGCCACATTACACCAAAATTCTAAAGGGGCAAAGTGTGTTAGAAGGACAAACCTGAAGGCTCTATGCCTCAATGCGAGGAGTATTCGGAATAAGTTGGACGAATGAATTGCGCAGATAGCCGTCAACAGATATGATGTAATTGGCATCACGGAGACTTGGCTCCAGGGTGACCAAGGCTGGGAACTCAACATCCAGGGGTATTCAACATTCAGGAAGGATAGACAGAATAGAAATGGAGGCAGGGTGGCATTGCTTGTTAAAGAGGAAATTAATGCAATAGTAAGAAAGGACATTAGCTTGGATGATGTGGAATTGGTATAGGTGGAGCTACGGAATACCAAGGGGCAGAAAACGCTAGTGGGAGTTGTGTACAGTCCACCAAACAGTAGTAGTAAGATTGGGGACAGCATCAAACAAGAAATTAGGGATGCATGCAATAAAGGTACAGCAGTTATCATGAGTGACTTTAATCTACATATTGATTGGGCTAACCAAACTGGTAGCAATGTGGTGGAGGAGAATTTCCTGGAGTGTATTAGGGATGGTTTTCTAGACCAATATGTCGAGGAACGAACTCGGGAGCTGGCCATCCTAGACTGGATGTTGTGTAATGAGAAAGGACTAATTAGCATTCTTGTTGTGCGAGACCCCTTGGGGAAGAGTGACCATAACATGGTAGAATTCTTTATTAAGGTGGAGAGTGACACAGTTAATTCAGAAACTAGGGTCCTGAACTTAAGGAAAGGTAACTTCGATGGTTTGAAGCATGAGTTGGCTAGAATAGACTGGCAAATGATACTTAAAGGGTTGACAGTGGATAGGCAATGGCAAACATTTAAAGATCACATGGATAAACTTCAGCAATTGTACATCCCTGTCTGGAGTAAAAATAATAAGGGGAAGGTGGCTCAACCGTGGCTAACAAGAGAAATTAAGGATTGTGTTAAATCCAAAAAAGAGGCAAATAAATTGGCCAGAAAAAGTAACAAACCTGAGGACTGGGAGAAATTAGAATTCAGCAGAGGAGGACAAAGGGTTTAATTAAGAGGGGCAAAATAGAGTATGAGAAGAAGCTTGCCGCAAACATAAAAACTGACTGCAAAAGCTTCTATAGATATATGAAGACAAACGTAGGTCCCTTGCAGTCGGATTCAGGTGAATTTATAATGGGGAACAAAGAAATGGCAGACGAATTGAACAAATACTTTGGTTCTGTCTTCACGAAGGAAGACATAAGTAAACTTCCGGAAGTACTAGGGGACCGAGGGTCTAGTGAGAAGGAGGAACGGAAGGATATCCTTATTAGGCGGGAAATTGTATTTGGGAAATTGATGGGATTGAAGGCCGATAAATCCCCAGGGCCTGATAGTTTGCATCCCAGAGTACTTAAGGAAGTGGCCCTCGAAATAGTGGTGATCATTTTCCAATAGTCTATCGACTCCGGATCAGTTTCTATGGACTAGAGGGTAGCTAATGTAACACCACTTTTTAAAAAGGGAGGGAGAGAGAAAGTGGGTAACTATAGACCGGTTAGCCTGACATCAGTATTGGGGAAAATGTTGGCATAAAAAAGAGTGGGAGAGCGATAGTGATAGGGGATTCAATCATAAGGGGAATAGATAGGCATTTCTGCGGCCGCAATCAAGACTCCAGGATGGTATGTTGCCTCCCTGGTGCAAGGGTCAAGGATGTCTCAGAGCGAGTGCAGGACATTCTGAAAAGGGAGGGAGAACAGCCAGTTGTTGTGGTGCACATTGGTACCAACGACATAGGTTAAAAAAAGGGATAAGGTCCTACGAGACGAATTTAAGGAGCTAGGAGTTAAATTAAAAAGTAGGACCTCAAAAGTAGTAATCTCGGGATTGCTACCAGTGCCACGTGCTAGTCAGAGTAGGAATCACAGGATAGCATAGATGAATACGTGGCTTGAGCAGTGGTGCAGCAGGGAGGGATTCAAATTCGTGGGGCATTGGAACAGGTTCTGGGGGAGGTGGGACCAGTACAAACCGGACAGTCTGCACTTGGGCAGGAACGGAACCAATGTCCTAGGGGGAGTGTTTGCTAGTGCTGTTGGTGAGGAGTTAAACTAATATGGCAGGGGGATGGGAACCAATACAGGGAGACAGAGGGAAACAAAAAGGAGACAAAAACAAAAGACAGAAAAGAGATGAGTAAAAGTGGAGGGCAGAGAAACCAAAGGCAAGAAACAAAAAGGGCCACTGAACATAAAAGGACTGCAGGAGGGGTAAAAACTAAAAATCATGGTTTAAAAACTAGGATGAAAACACTCTACCTAAATGCACGCAGCATTAGAAATAAAGTAAATGAGTTGACGGCACAAATCATTACAACTGGGTATGATTTGGTGGCCATTACAGAAACATGGTTGCAAGGTGGCCAAGACTGGGAATTAAACATACAGGCGTATCTGACGATTCAGAAAGATAGGCAAGAAGGGAAAGGAGGTGGAGTAGCTCTGTTAATAAAGGATGATATCAGGGCAGTTTTGAGGGATGATATTGGCTCCAATGAACAAAATGTTGAATCATTGTGGGTGAAGATTAGAGATGGTAAGGGGAAAAAGTCACTGGTGGGCGTAGTTTATAGGCCCCCAAATAATAACTTCATGGTGAGGCGGGCAATAATCAAGGGAATAATGGAGGCATGTGAAAAAGGAACGGCAGTAGTTATGGGGGATTTTAACCTACATATCGATTGGTCAAATCAAATCGCAGGGGGTAGCCTGGAGGAGGAATTCATAGAATGCATACGGGATTGTTTCTTAGAACAGTATATAACAGAGCCTACAAGGGAGCAAGACATTTTGGATCTGGTCCTGTGTAACGAGACAGGAAAAATAAACGATCTCCTCATAAAAGATCCTCTCGGAATGAGTGATCACAATATGGTTGAATTTGTAATACAGATTGAGGATGAGGAAGTTGTGTCAGAACCGAGCGTACTATGCTTAAACAAAGGGGACTACAGTGGGATGAGGGCAGAGTTGGCTAAAGTAGACTGGAAACAAGGACTAAACAGTGGCACAATTGAGGAACAGTGGAGGACTTTTAAGGAGCTCTTTCATAATGCGCAACAAAAATATATTCCAGTGAAAAAGAAGGGCGGCAAGAGAAGAGATAACCAGCCGTGGATAACCAAGGAAATAAAGGAAAGTATCAAATCAAAGACCAATGCGTATAAGGTGGCCAAGGTTAGTGGGAAACTAGAGGATTGGGAAAATTTTAAGCAACAGCAAAGAATGACTAAAAAAGCAATAAAGAAAGGGAAGATAGATTACGAAGGTAAACTTGCGCAAAACATAAAAACAGATAGTAAAAGCTTTTACAGATATATAAAACGGAGAAGAGTGACTAAAGTAAATGTTGGTCCCTTAGAAGATGAAAAGGGGGATTTAATAATGGGAAATGTGGAAATGGCTGAGACCTTAAACAATTATTTTGCTTCGGTCTTCACAGTGGAAGACACAAAAACCATGCCAAAAATTGCTGGTCATAGGAATGTGGGAAGGGAGAACCTTGAGACAATCACTATCACTAGGGAGGTAGTGCTGGACTGACTAATGGGACTGAAGGTAGACAAGTCCCCTGGTCCTGATGAAATGCATCCCAGGGTATTAAAAGAGATGGCGGAAGTTATAGCAGATGCATTTGTTATAATCTACCAAAATTCTCTGGACTCTGGGGAGGTACCAGCGGATTGGAGAGCAGCTAATGTAACGCCTCTGTTTAAAAAAGGGGGCAGACAAAAGGCAGGTAACTATAGGCCGGTTAGTTTAACATCTGTAGTGGGGAAAATGCTTGAAACTATCATTAAGGAAGAAATAGTGGGACATCTGGATAGGAATAGTGCAATCAAGCAGACGCAGCATGGATTCATAAAAGGGAAATCATGTTTAACTAATTTACTGGAATTCTTTGAGGATATAACGAGCATGGTGGATAGAGGTGTACCGATGGATGTGGTGTATCTAGATTTCCAAAAGGCATTCGATAAGGTGCCACACAAAAGGTTACTGCAGAAGATAAAGGTACACGGAGTCAGAGGAAATGTATTAGCATGGATAGAGAATTGGCTGGCGAACAGAAAGCAGAGAGTTGGGATAAATGGATCCTTTTCCGGTTGGAAATCAGTGATTAGTGATGTGCCACAGGGATCGGTACTGGGACCACAACTGTTTACAATATACATAGATGACCTGGAAGAGGAGACAGAGTGTAGTGCAACAAAATTTGCAGATGACACAAAGATTAGTGGGAAAGCGGGTTGTGTAGAGGACACAGAGAGGCTGCAAGGAGATTTGGATAGGTTAAGCGAATGGGCTAAGGTTTTGCAGATGGAATACAATGTCGGAAAGTGTGAGGTCATCCACCTTGGGGAAAAAAAAGTAAAAGGGAATGTTATTTGAATGGGGAGAAATTACAACATGCTGTGGTGCAGAGGGACCTGGGGGTCCTTGTGCATGAATCCCAAAAGGTTAGTTTGCAGGTGCAGCAGGTAATCAGGAAGGTGAATGGAATGTTGGCCTTCATTGCGAGAGGGATGGAGTACAAAAGCAGGGAGGTGTTGCTGCAACTGTATAAGGTATTGGTAAGGCCGCACCTGGAGTACTGCATGCAGTTTTGGTCACCTTACTTAAGGAAGGATATACTAGCCTTGGAAGGGGTACAGAGACGATTCACTAGGCTGATTCGACAAATGAGGGGGTTACCTTATGATGATAGATTGAGTAGACTGGGTCTTTACTCATTGGAGTTCAGAAGGATGAGGGGTGATTTTATAGAAACATTTAAAATCATGAAAGGGATAGACAAGATAGAGGCAGAGAGGTTGTTTCCACTGGTCGGGGAGACTAGAACTAGGGGGCACAGCCTCAAAATATGGAGGAACCAATTTAAAACCGAGTTGAGAAAGAATTTCTTCTCCCAGAGGGTTGTGAATCTGTGGAATTCTCTGCCCAGGGAAGCAGTTGAGGCTAGCTCATTGAATGTATTCAAGTCAAAGATAGATAGATTTTTAACCAATAAGGGAATTAAGGGTTACGGGGAGAGGGCGGGTAAGTGGAGCTGAGTCCACGACCAGATCAGCCATGATCTTATTGAATGGCGGAGCAGGCTCGAGGGGCTAGATGGCCTACTCCTGTTCCTAATTCTTATGTTCTTATGTTCTTAATCAATTATTAAGGATGAAATAGTAGCACATTTGGAAAGCAGTGACAGGATTGGTCCAAGTCAGCACGGATTTATGAAAGAGAAATCATGCTTGAAAATTCTTCTGGAATTTTTTGAGGATGTAACTCGTAGAGTGGACAAGGGAGAACCAGTGCTTTTGGTGTATTTGGACTTTCAAAAGGCTTTTGACAAGGTCCCACACAAGAGATTGGTATGCAAAATCAAAGCACATGGTATTGGAGGTAATATACTGACGTGGATAGAGAACTGGTTGGCAGACAGGAAGCAAAGAGTCGGGATAAATGGGTCCTTTTCAGAATGGCAGGCAGTGACTAGTGGAGCGCCGCAGGGCTCAGTGCTGGGACCCCAGCTCTTTACAATATATATCAATGATTTGGATGAAGGAATATCTCCAAGTTTGCAGATGACACTAAACTGGGTGACGGTGTGAGCTGTGAGGGGGACGCTAAGAGGCTGCAGGGTGACTTGGACAGGTTAGGTCAGTGGGCAAATGCATGGCAGGTGCAATATAATGTGGATAAATGTGAGGTTATCCACTTTGGGGGCAAAAACGCGAAGACAGAATATTATCTGAATGGCGGCAGATTAGGAAAAGGGGAGGTGCAATCAGACCTGGGTGTCATGGTTCATCAGTCATTGAAATTTGGCATACTGGTACAGCAGATGGTGAGGAAGGCAAATGGTATGTTGGCCTTCATAGCTAGGGAATTTGAGTATAGGAGCAGGGAGGTCTTACTGCAGTTGTACAGGGCCTTGGTGAGGCCTCACCTGGAATATTGTGTTCAGTTTTGGTCTCCCAATCTGAGGAAGGATGTTTTTGCTATTGAGGGAGTGCAGTGAAGGTTCACCAGACTGATTCCCGGGATGGCAGGACTGACATATGAGGAGAGACTAGATCAAGTGGGCCTTTATACATTGGAGTTTAGAAGGATGAGAGGGGATCTCATAGAAACATATAATATTCTGACGGGATGGGACAGGTTGGATGTGGGAAGAATGTTCCCGATGTTGGGGAAGTCCAGAACCAGGGGACACAGTCTTAGGATAAGGGATAGGCCGTTTAGGACTGAGATGAGGAGAAATTTCTTCACTCAGAGAGTTGTTAACCTGTGGAATTCCTTGCCACAGAGAGTTGTTGATGCCAGTTCATTGGGTATATTCAAGAGGGAGTTAGATATGGCCCTTACGGCTAAAGGGATCAAGGGGTATGGAGAGAAAGCAGGAAAGGGGTACAGAGGTGAATGATCAGCCATGATCTTATTGAATGGCGGTGCAGGCTCGAAGGGCCGAATGGCCTACTCCTGCACCTATTTTCTATGTTTCTATGTTTCTATGTCTCGGCGCTGAAAGCATGCAGAAACCGCTTCCACCCACCCCTTCCCTCAACGACTATCTGTCCCACCTGTGACAGAGTCTGTTATTCTCGTATTGGACTGTTGAGCCACCGAGGGACTGCCTATGATGATCGGGGGATGACATGTTGCTATGTATCCGTTGATTACGAATTAAGTGATCTATCTTTTCAGGATATAATATTGCGCCGAATGTATTATTGTTAATAAAGAGGATAGCAATTTATGAGTGTGCTTTGATCAGATGGTTAGGATATTTTATGTGACGTGGCCAGAGGTGAGAGGTCATTCCCCGCTGCCTGCTTCACGGTGGAGAATGTGAATAAACATGAGAAGGTCTGCCATTCTTCAGAAAGTTTTATACGGATGAAGACTCAGTCAAGTACTACAGCACAATCTGATTTATGGAGCCAGTCCCCGGAAGCTTTGGGTTACATAATAAGAACATAAGAATTAGGAACAGGAGTAGGCCATCTAGCCCCTCGAGCCTGCTCCGCCATTCAACAAGATCATGGCTGATCTGGCCGTGGACTCAGCTCCACTTACCCGCCCGCTCCCCGTAACCCTTAATTCCCTTATTGGTTAAAAATCTATCTATCTGTGACTTGAATACATTCAATGAGCTAGTCTCAACTGCTTCTTTGGGCAGAAAATTCCACAGATTCACAACCCTCTGGGAGAAGAAATTCCTTCTCAACTCGGTTTTAAATTGGCTCCCCCGTATTTTGAGGCTGTGCCCCCTAGTTCTAGTCTCCCCGACCAGTGGAAACAACCTCTCCGCCTCTATCTTGTCTATCCCTTTCATTATTTTAAATGTTTCGATAAGATCACCCCTCATCCTTCTGAACTCCAACGAGTAAAGACCCAGTCTACTCAATCTATCATCATAAGGTAACCCCCTCATCTCCGGAATCAGCCAAGTGAATCGTCTCTGTACCCCCTCCAAAGCTGGTATATCCTTCCTTAAGTAAGGTGACCAAAACTGCACGCAGTACTCCAGGTGCGGCCTCACCAATACCCTGTACAGTTGCAGCAGGACCTCCCTGCTTTTGTACTCCATCCCTCTCGCAATGAAGGCCAACATTCCATTCGCCTTCCTGATTACCTGCTGCACCTGCAAACTAACTTTTTGTTAAATAAAGTCAATTGAGTGAAACATAGAAAATAGGTGCAGGAGCAAGCCATCCGGCCCTTCGAGCCTGCACCACCATTCAATATGATCATGGCTGATCATTCACCTCAGTACCCCATTCCTGCTTTCTCTCCATACCCCTTGATCCCTTTAGCCGTAAGGGCCATATCTAACTCCCTCTTGAATATATCCGATGAAAAGTAAGGTTCCACCGAGATTTGAACTCGGATCATTGGATTCAGAGTTCAGAGTGCTAACCATTGCACCATGGAACCGTTGTCATAAACACATAATTTACTAGGTTTAATATAAAACATACTGGCAAACTAAGTCATAAGATAACTATGTGTATATTAACACAGGTGACTCTTCAGAAATGAAGAGTTGGAAGGCCTGTAGGAGAGTGTGTAAAGCTATATGTAGACATGTATCAATGGGTCTGATTAATATGTCACAATGACAGTCTGTACTGGGGCTCAGTGAATCGATGGAGTGCGATGTGTACGTCGAACGCTGTAAACCTGCAGTGAAGCTTGGGAAAACTGGTTGGACAATATGGCACTGAAATTGCTGGGCTCGGGGAGGGGGTCACCTGCCAATTACACCTTTGCCAACACCGTCAGCCGTGGCTCAGTGAGTGGTACACTCGCCTCTGTGTCAGAGGGTTGTGGGTTCAAATACCACCTACAAAATGTAGGCTGATGCTCCAGGGTAGCATCTGTCAGAGGTGCTGTCTTTTACATGAGATTTTAACTCTAGGCTGCCCTCACAGGTGAACTGAAAAGATTCCATGGGGGAGAAATTCGGAAGCGTCCTGTTTGGGGCGGTAACTTTTCAAAGTTTGAAAAATTAATGGCAAGGAGGAAGTGGAGCGCTAAATCAGGCCCTCTACTCCCTGGAGCGCAGTCGGCGGGCGGGGAGGTGGGTGCAACAGCATTGTACACTGGGCCGTGCGGAGCTGCCACCTTAAAAGTCTCCTTTCCTCTCTTAAGGAGAAGGGTATTGTGTTCCTGACACAGATGAGACTGCACACAGGGAGGTTAAAGTAACAGTGACCTCAGTCTTTATTGAGACACTCCAGAGTGAGGAACAGGCCTTAGGGGCCGGCTTATATACAGTGCTCCCAAGGAATGCTGGGATCCATTGGGACTTCAGGGGATGCGCTCCCTGGTGGCAGAACATAGGAGTCTCGCTTTACAGATACACAACATCACTCCCCCCCACCCCCCCCAAAGTCAAAGTGAAAACTATTTACAAGGTGAGGTGGTCGGGAGCCTTTCTTTCCCTGGTGGACCGCCTCGGTACAAATGTCTGTTCTGGTGTGTTGGCTGTGCCCTCGCTGGGCTGGCGTGTTGTTGGCCCTGCAGGGCTGCTGGGTGAGCCTGGCCTTGCTGGGCTGTTGGGCGTGATGGGTTCGATTTCCTGGTCCGGGGTGGTGTCGTTGATACTTTGGGTGTGTGTTGTGGGCTCGAAAAAGGTGGTGTCTGCTGTGGGTTGTTCAGGGCAGTCTGTGAACCGCAGCCTCGTTTGGTCCAGGCGCTTTCTGCAAATTTGTCCATTGTCTGGTTTGACTACAAACACCCTATTCCCTTCTTTAGCTATCACCGTGCCCGCGATCCACTTGGGACCATATCCATAGTTTAGCACATACACAGGGTCATTCAGATCAATTTCCTGTGACACAGTGGCGCGACCATCGTTTACATTTTGTTGCTGCCGTCTGCTCTCTACCTGAGCATACAGGTTGGGGTGAACCAGTGAGAGTCTGGTTTTAAGTGTCCTTTTCATGAGTAGCTCAGCCGGGGGCATCTCTGTGAGCGAGTGGGGTCTCGTGCGGTAGCTGAGCAGTACTCGGGACAGGCGGGTTTGGAGTGAGCCTTATGTGACTCGTTTAAGGCTCTGTTTGATTGTTTGTACTGCCCGTTCTGCCTGCCCATTGGAGGCTGGTTTAAACGGGGCCGAGGTGACATGTTTGATCCCATTGCGGGTCATGAATTCTTTCAATTCAGCACTGGTGAAACATGGCCCGTTGTCACTGACCAGTATATCAGGCAGGCCGTGGGTGGCAAACATGGCCCTCAGGCTTTCAATGGTGGCGGTGGCGGTGCTTCCCGACATTATTTCACATTCAATCCATTTTGAAAAAGCATCCACCACCACCAGGAACATTTTACCGAGAAACGGGCCCACATAGTCGACATGGATCCTTGACCATGGTCTGGAGGGTCAGGACCACAAACTTAGTGGTGCCTCTCTGGGCGCGTTGCTCAACTGAGCACATACACTGCATTGCCGTACACAGGACTCTAAGTCAGAGTCGATACCAGGCCACCACACGTGGGATCTGGCTATCGCTTTCATCATTACTATACCCGGGTGTGTGCTGTGGAGATCTGAGATGAACGTCTCCCTGCCCCTTTTGGGTAACACTACGCGGTTACCCCATAACAGGCAGTCTGCCTGAATGGACAGCTCGTCCTTTCGCCGCTGGAACGGCTTGATTGGCTCTTGCATTTCAACGGGGATGCTGGCCCAGCTCCCATGCAGTACACAGTTTTTACTAGGGACAGCAGAGGATCTTGGCTGGTCCAAGTCCTAATCTGGCGGGCTGTGACCAGGTGATTTTTCATTTTCAATCGCTTCCATGACCATCAACAAGTCTGTGGGCTGCACCACCATCAACAAGTTTGCAGGCTGCGCCATTTCCACCCCTGTGATGGACAAAGGTAGCCGACTGAGAGCATCCGCACAGTTCTCGGTGCTTGGCCTGTGGCGGATGGTATAGTTATACGCTGATAACGCGAGTGCCCACCTTTGTATGCGGGCTGAGGCATTAGTATTTATCCCCTTATTTTCAGCGAACAGGGATGTGAGGGGCTTGTGATCGGTTTCCAGCTCAAATTTGAGGCCAAACAGGTACTGATGCATTTTCTTTACCCCGAACACACACTCTAATGCCTCTTTCTCAATCATGCTGTAGGCCCTCTCAGCCTTAGACAAGCTCCTGGAGACATAGGTGACAGGTTGCAACTTCCCCGCAATGTTAGCTTGTTGTAATACATACCCAACTCCGTACGACGATGCATCACATGCTAGCACAAGTCTTTTACACGGGTTATACAATACAAGCAGCTTGTTGGAGCATAAAATGTTTCTGGCTTTCTCAAAAGCAATCACTTGATTTTTTCGCCATACCCAGTTCTCACCTTTACGCAATAACACGTATAGGGGCTCTAAGAGAGTGCTTAACCCCGGTAGGAAGTTACCAAAATAGTTGAGGAGTCCCAAGAACGACCGCAGCTCCGTGGCCTGGGCGCGTTCCTGATAGCCTCTGTCTTGGCGTTTGTGGGCCGAATGCCTTCCGCCGCGATCTTTCTCCCCAAAAACTCCACTTCTGTTGCCATGAAGTCACATTTTGACCTCTTCAGCCGCAGCCCTACACGATCCAGTCACTGGAGGACCTCCTCCAGGTTTTGTAGGTGCTCGATGATGTCCCGACCCGTGACCAATATATCATCCTGTAAAACCACCGTGCGTTGTACCGACTTCAGTAGGTTCTCCATGTTTCTCTGGAAGATCGCTGCAGCCAACCGAATTCCAAACGGGCATCTGTTGTAGATGAACAGTCCCTTGTGCATGTTGATGCAGGTGAGGCCCTTCGAAGACTCCTCCAGCTCCCGCGTCAGGTCGGCTGAAGTCAGGTCGAGATTGGTGAATGTCTTGCCTCCTGCCAGCGTCGCAAATAGATCATCTGCCTTAGGTAGCGGGTATTGGTCCTGTAGCGAGAAACGATTAATAGTTACCTTATAATTGCCGCAAATCCTGACCGTGCCATCACTTTTGAGTATTGGAACAATCGGGCTGGCCCACTCGCTGAATTCCACTGGGGAGATGATGCCCTCGCGTTGCAGCCTGACCAGATCGATTTCCAGTCTCTCCCTCATCATGTGAGGTACTGCTCGCGCCTTGTGGTGAATGGGTCGTACCTCTGGGACCAAGTGGATCTGCAACTTCGCCCCGGAAAAGTTTCCAATGCCTGGCTCAAAAAGGGAAGGAAATTTGTTTAGAACCTGGGTACATGAGGCCTCATCGACATGTGATAGCACTCAGATGTCATCCCAGTTCCAGCGGATTTTGCCTAGCCAGCTCCTTCCAAGCAGTGCGGGGCCAGAGTGGCAGTTCGTGCACCATGCCTTCGTAGGTGACCTTGACCATGGCGCTGCCCAGGACAGTGATAAGCTCTTTGGTGTACGTTCTCAGTTGCGTGTGGATGGGACTCAAGGCTGGTCTGAGTACCAATTGCACCACAGTCTCTCAAACATCTTTTTACTCATGATGGATTGGCTAGCGCCAGTGTCCAGTTCCATGGCTACGGGCAAGCCATTCAATTTTGCATTTAGCATTGTAGGTCGACATTTCATCGAAAATGTGTGCACACTGTGCACTTCAGCATCTGCCTCCTCTCTCTGAGACTTGAAATTGCTTTGATCCACCATGGACCGATCTTCCTCTGCCACGTTCTGGTTAGCAGGTTTTGCAGAGCTTGCAGCTCATCTGCAAGCTCGTTGGAGGTTCCCATTGTTCCACAGCTCTTGCAAACATACCCTTTGAAGCGGCATCAATAGACTGAATGGAAGTCTCCACAATTCCAACAAGATGTGAATTGCCTTGCATTCATCCTTTGTTGCGGACTCTGAGTCATCTGGGTCACCTGAGGCCTGCTGGCAGTTGCAGACTCGTGGTTTCTGCCCTGTACATTTCTGCTTGCAAACACAGTTCCAGTTAATTTATGAACATTGCTAGCACTTGTGTGCTGACAGATTTGTTTGGTGTTATCACTGGTGGACATAAATGCCTGTGCTATCGCAATGGCCTTACTGAGAGTCGGTGTCTCTACAGTCAAACGTTTTCGTAGGATAGTCTCGTGGCCAATGCCCAGTACAAAAAAATCTCTGAGCATTTGCTCCAGGTAGCCATCAAAGTCACATTGTCCTGCAAGTCGCCTTAGCTCGGCGACGTAGCTCGCCACTTCCTGACCTTCAGATCGCTGGCACGTGTAGAATCGATACCTCGCCATCAGCACGCTCTCCCTCGGGTTAAGATGCTCCCGAACAAGTGTACACAGCTCCTCATACGACTTATCTGTGGGTTTTACCAGAGCCAGAAGATTCTTCATGAGGCTGTAGGTCGGTGCCCCGCAGACCGTGAGGAGGACCGCTCTCCTTTTTGCAGCGCTTCCTTCTCCGTCCAGCTCGTTGGCTACAAAGTACTAGTCTAGCCGTTCGACATAGGCTTCCCAGTCCTCACCCTCCAGAACTTCTCCAGGATGCCCACAGTTTGCTGCATCTTTGCGTTGGATTCGTATTCTCATCGCCAGTTATTGTGTTCCTAACACAGATGAAACTGCACACAGGGAGGTTAAAGTTACAGTGACCTTAGTCTTTATTAAGACACTCCAGAGTGAGGAACAGGCCTTAGGGGCCGGCTTATATACAGTGCTCCCAAGGGATGCTGGGATCACTTGGGACTTCAGGGAATGTGCTCCCTGGTGGCGGAACATGGGAGTGCATGCTTTACAGATACACAACAAAGGGCATCCACAAAAGATGACTTACGGCAGCCGCTATCCCTCCCGATCTGCCCGATTCACTGCGGCACACTGTCGGGCTGATCGATCGCGGGCAGCAAACAAGGTCAAAAATTGGAGAGATTTGAAATGTTTTTTTACTTACCATGGCCGCCTCGCCTTTAACTCTCGCCCCCGAAGCGCCCGGCCTCCCAACCGACACCTCCTGCAGCTGACAGTGTTGTTGTCGGGCGATGCTGCAGGGGGCGGAGCCCAAGTTCGGGTCCCGAGGCGTTACCGGGTCGAATTGCTCGGCGATGACGTCACGATCTTCGGGCGATGGAGATAGGGGCGCAATGCCGAACTGCCAAATAAAGCGGGAGTCGCTGATCTCGCCGCGCCCGGTCGCAAAGCTTTTGCACCCCATTATCACCCCCCCCCCCTCCAAGAGGCGCTAACTGGAGGCGCAAATGAGGCCAATTTTTCTCCCCATGGCCATTATTTCGAAGAAGAGCAGGAGAGTTATCTCCCGTGTCCTGGCCAATATTTATCCTTCAACCAACATCATTAAAACAGATTATCTGGTTATTATCATATTGCTGTTTGAGGGAGCTTGCTGTGCACACATTAGGGGTGACTTTAACCAAAATAAAACGGGTCGGGTTGAGGTTGAGTGGGACGTTAAAATGTAAAAAATCTCAAACCCGACCCCAACCTGCCTGCTTCCAGTTTAACGGAGGCGGGACAGGAGGGCGGGTGACCAATCTGCTCCCTGGAGGCGGGTAGGCATTTAAATATTATAATGAGGCTGCCTGCCTCATATTTAATCTGTTTTCTAGGTGTGACCCTAGCCGGTCGGGTTTTCCCATCCTCAGGAAACCCGGCCGCTGAAGGGAGGCGAGAGCTCCGGCAGGGAAGAGGTAAGTACCTTTCCAGCACTGCTTGTCGGCCAGGAGGAGAAACTCAGAAACATAGAAAATAGGTGCAGGAATAGGCCATTCGGCCCTTCAAGCCTGCACCACCATTCAATAAGATTATGGCTGATCAGTCACCTCAGTACCCCTTTCCTGCTTTCTCTCCATATCCCTTGATCCCCTTAGCCGTAAAGGCCATATCTAATGCTCTCTTGAATATATCCAATGAACTGGCATCAACAACTCTCTGCGGCAGGGAATTCCACGGGTCAACAACTCTCTGAGTGAAGAAGTTTCTCTCATCTCAGTCTTAAGTGGCCTACCCCTTATCCCGTGTCCCCTGGTTCTGGACTTCCCCAACATCGGGAACATTCTTCCCGCATCTAACCTGTCCAATCCCGTCAGAATCTTATACGTTTCTATGAGATCCCCTCTCATCCTTCTAAACTCCAGTGAATAAAGGCCCAGTTGATCCAGTCTCTCCTCATATGACAGTCCAGCCATCCCTGGAATTAGCCTGGTGAACCTTCGCTGCACTCCCTCAAAAGCAAGAACGTCCTTCCTCAGACTAGGAAACCAAAACTGAACACAATATTCCAGGTGAGACCTCATCAAGGCCCTGTACAACTGCAGTAAGACCTCCTGCTCCTCTACTCAAATCCCCTAGCTATGAAGGCCAACATACCATTTAAGGAGAGCTTCCCCCCACCCCCCCTCCCCCGGCATTGGAACACCCCCCCAGGCACCCCAACTGGAACCTCCCCCAGACCACCCTCCCCCATTGGAGCTCCCCCATTGGAACCTCCCCCCCCCAGGCACCCCCCATTGGAGCTCCCCCAGCTCCCCCATTGGAACCTTCCCCCCCCCCCAAGGCACCCCCCCATTGGAGCTCCCCCAGCTCCCCCATTGGAACCTCCTCCCCCCCCAGGCACTCCCCATTGGAACCCCTCCCCCCCAGGCCCCCCCATTGGAACCTCCCCCCAGCCCCCCTCCCCCGCCATTAGAACCCCCCGGCCCCCCATTGGAATCTGCCCCCCCAATTGGAACCTTCCCCCCGCTCCCCAGGCCCCCATTGGAACCACCCCAGCGCCGCCCCCCCCCCCATTGGAGCCCCACCCCAGGCCCCCCACTGCAGCTCTCCCCCCCCCCCCCCCCATTATCCAACAAGACAGAGGCCACTGGAAGCAGCACAGGCTTCGGAATAGGAAGGGTTGTGAGAGGTTCACCCTCTGGATGTACCCTCAGAGCACTATCCCCGGCACACTCCACCACCACACCCCCCAGCCTGTGCCTGTGCCCTGGCCCTGCCTACAGCTGGCAGGTCCCATCTCGCCACATTGCCCCCAGGAACGCCAGCGGCACCTTTGAAATGAAGCACCAGGGAACTAAACTGTCTGCGGCCAGAAACCGAGAACACTGCCGCAATGTTCCAAATACCGGCAAGAGTGAAAGCCACGACTGGAATAGCGTTCCGTCAAAGATGTAACACAGGTAGAAACACTTGTACCTGACGACTGATCTTTCGATACACATCCAGCGCGGGGAGAGTGGGGCAGATCCTGTACAAACAGCGCAGACAACATTGCTGTGACTTGGCCAGGAATTGCAATATCACAGGGAGCAGATGTTCCAAAACTGATAGCAACCCCGTCAGAGACCGATAATATAAAAACAAATTAGTGAAACATTCTGAAGAACACAGAGATTACAGATGCAGCACATGAACCGGAGAGGATTTACAACGTGTAAATATTGGCGATCAATCCGAGGAGGGAGAGAGCAGGTGGCACAGACACTACACGTGAACCGAGGCCAAGCCTTTAACTTTATATCTTTCATCGATTGAAACTTCCTTTTCCAGCCATTTCAGTGTGAGAGCCGCGAAATGTCTGCTTTACAGGTCTGACCAGGCTCCTGATTCGCTTTCAATCAGGCTTGTTGATCATTACAGGGCCGCTGAATATTGTACATAATCTGCAGATGAAAGCAGTCCGAACAGATGGAGCTGTTATGTTCTGGTAATAGTTCTGTGAGCAACTAATTCATGTGTGACCGTATCGCTTGTCCAATGTTCCCTTGCAGGCTGTGAGACACGCTGGCTCGTGAGATCTCATCATCGGCAAAAACTAATCTCTGAAATTGTTGCTGGTTCCCACCACAGCAAACTGAAGGCGAATAGCATAGATGTATTAAAAGGGAAACTAAATATAAGCGATAAAGGAATGGAAGGATATGCTGATATGGCTGGATAGGGTAGATGCAGAGAGGATGTTTCCCCTTGTGGGGGAATCTAGAACTGGGGGGGGGGGGGGGGGCATCGTTTCAGAATAAGGGGCCGCCCATTTAAAACTGAGATGAGGAGGAATTTCTTCTCTCAGAGGGCTGTAAATCTGTGGAATTCCCTGCCCCAGAGAGCTGTGGAGGCTGGGTCATTGAATATATTTAAGGTGGAGACAGACAGATTTTTGAGCGATAAGGGAATAAAGGGTTATGGGGAGCGGGCGGGGAAGTGGAGCTGAGTTCATGATCAGATCAGCCATGATCTTATTGAATGGTGGAGCAGGCTTGAGGGGTCATATGGCCTACTCCTGCTCCTATTTCTTATGTTCTTATGGGTGAGATGAGGAGGTGTGGGAGGGGGCTGGTGTGGAGCATAAACACCGGCACGGACCAGTTGGGCCCAATGGCCTGTCCCTGAGCTGTACATTCTACATAAAACCATGAACATAGCAAATTAAAATGCTTACCATCCACTATTCCTAGTGCTGTTCTGGTTTTAGCCTCTGTACATTTTCTCACACCATCCTTTCTCCCTTTTACCTTTTGCCGTGGCGCGGATTCTGCTAATGTTCTGAGCGGGACTGGTGAAACGGCGAGAGCGACTACAGCTCTCGGTGATATTCCTCCATGGTAAGCTCACTGCTTGTCGCCAGCGGAGTGGTTATGTCACTGGTCTAGTAATCCAGAGGCCGGGACTAATGATCCCAGAGACACGAGTTCCAATCCCACCATGGCAGCTGGGGAATTTAAATTCAGTTAATTAAATTAATCTGGAATAAAGGTTAGTGTCAGTAATGGTGATCATGAAACAATCTGGGTCACTAATGTCCTTTGGGGGAGGAAATCTGCTGCCCTTACCCGGCCCGGCCTCTATGTGACTCCAGACCCACAGCAATGTGGTTGACTCTGAAATGGCCCAGTGAGACACTCAAGGGTTATTAGCGATGGGCAATAAATGCTGGCCTTGCCAGTGATGCTCATATCCTGTGAGAAAATTTTTAAAAATGACTCGGAAGCACTTACATTTTTCAATAACTTTAAAATTCAACGGTTTCCAACAAATTTATTAAAACCACTACAATTTTTATAACAGAGCAACAGTTGAAAAATATAATCCAGATTCTGTGCTCCCTGCTTCTCAATAATATCATATAATATTGCAAAAATTCCATGGCCTTTACCATGTTGACTATCCATTATCCGCAGTTACAGCTGTCAGATGCAAATAACTTTTCCGAATTCTAATTGTACTAGTAACTCCGAACATTTCATTCCAGTTGTTAGACACACTCAGGAGAACTATGGTGAGTGGATTAAAACTGCCGATGTTTGGCTTCTGTACAAGAACACTTCCTACAGAGATGCTCCTCTTAGCTTCTATGTCGCAGACTGGGTTCACTGTGGTGGGATCTCCCATCATAATAATAACAACTTGTATTTATATAGCGCCTTTAACGTAGTAAAATGTCCCAAGGTGCTTCACACCAGTGTTACAGACAAACAGATAAATTTGACACTGAGCCACAGAAGAAATTAAGGCAGATGATCAAAAGCTTGTTTAAAGAGGTAGGTTTTAAGGAGCGTCTTAAAGGAGGAAAGAGAGGTAACGAGGCGGAGAGGTTTAGGGAGGGCGTTCCGGAGCTTGGGGCCCAGGCAACAGAAGGCACGGCCACCGATGGTTGAGCAGTTATAATGAGGGATGTTCAAGAGGCCAGAATTTGAGGAGCGCAGACATCTTGTGGGATTGTGAGGCTGAAAAAGATTACAGAGATAGGGAGGGGCGAGGCCATGGAGTGATTTGTAAACAAGGATAAGAATTTTGAAATCGAGGCATTGTTTAACTGGGAGCCAATGTAGGTCAGAAAGCACAGGGGGTGATGGGTGATCTTGTCTTGGTGCGGGTTAGTACACGGGCTGCTGAGTTTTGGATGACTTCAAGTTTACGTAGTGTAGAACGTGGAAGGCCGGGCAGGAGTGAGTTGGAGTAGTCAGGTCTAGAGGTAACAAAGGCATGGATGAGGGCTTCAGCAGCAGAAGAGCTGAGGCACGAGCGGAGGCCGGCAATGTTACGGAGGTGGAAAAAGGCGGTTTTAGTTATGCCGCAGATATGTGGCTGAAAACACATTTCAGGGTCAAATATGACACCTAGGTTGAGAACAGTCTTGTTCACCCTCAGATTGATGCTAGGGAGAGGGGCCATGGAGGCTCAGGATTGATACCCACTCTGAGATAACCTCCAAATGGTGCAGCATGCATCACTTTTTTATTTTCTATCCTTCCCGCCTTGATTTGGGGGAAGGGTAAGAGGGGATTTGAGGGGAACCTTCTTCTCGCAGAGGGTGGTGGGGGTCTGGAACTCACTGCCTGAAAGGATGGTAGAGGCAGAAACCCTCACCACATTTTAAAAATGTGGTGTGCACTTGAAGTGCTGTAACTTACAGGGCTACGGACGAAGAGCTGGAAAGTGGGATTAGGCTGGGTAGCTCTTTGTCAGCCAGCGCGGACACGATGGGCCGAATGGCCTTCCGTGCTATAAATTTCAATGATTCTATTCTATGATTTAGGATGCTGGGGGTTGTGAGCAGGAACAGGCAGAGGCTGCCAGCAGGATAGTTGGGGCGGGGGGAGTAAAATGGATTGGCAATAGGTGGAGAGGAGGAAAAGAAAGAAAAACTTGCATTTATACATCATAGGCAGCCCCTCGGAATCGAGGAAGACTTGCTTCCACTCTTAGCATGAGTCCTTAGGTGGCTGAACAGTCCGATACGAGAACCACAGTCTCTGTCACAGGTGGGACAGACAGTGGTTGAAGGAAAGGGTGGGTGGGGAGTCTGGTTTGTCACACGCTCCTTCCGCGGCCTGCGCTTGATTTCTGCACGCTCTCGGCGATGAGACTCAAGGTGCTCAGTGCCCTCCCGGATGCACTTCCTCCACTTGGGGCGGTCTATGGCCAGGTGTCAGTGGGGATGTCGCACTTTATTAGGGAGGCTTTGAGGGTGTCCTTGAAACGTTTCCTCTGCCCACCTTTGTCTCGTTTGCTGTGGATGCGTTCTGAGTAGAACGCTTGCTTTCAGAGTCTCGTGTCTGGCATGTGAACTATGTGGTCTGCCCAGCGGAGCTGATCCAAGTGTGGTCAGTGCTTCGATGCTGGGGATGTTGGTCTGGACGAGGACGCTAATGTTTGTGCGTCTGTCCTCCCGGGGGATTTGTAGGATCTTGCAGAGACATCGTTGGTGGTATTTCTCCAGCGACTTGAGGTGCCTACTCTACATGGTCCACGTCTCTGAGCCATACAGGAGGGCGGGTATCACTACAGCCCTGTAGACCATGAGCTTGGTGAGAGTTTTGAGGGATTGGTCTTCAAACACTCTTTTCCTCAGGCGGCCAAAGGCTGCACTGGCGCACTGGAGGCGGTGTTGGATCTCGTCGTCAATGCCTGCTCTTGTTGATAGGAGGCTCCCGAGAAAAGGGAAGTGGTCCACATTGTCCAGGGCCACGCCGTGGATCTTGATGGCTGGGGGGCAGTGCTGTGCGGTGAGGACAGGCTAGTGGAGGACCTTTGTCATATTAATGTTCAGCATAAGGCCCATGCTTTCATACGTCTTTCACGGTCACTGGACGTCCCAAAGCGCTTTACAGCCAATGAAATACTTTTGGAGTGTAGTTACTGTTGTAATGTAGGAAACGCAGCAACCTATTTGCGCACAGCAAACTCCCACAAACAGCAAGGTGATAATGATCAAATAATCTGTTTTTTTGTTATGTTGATTGAGGGATAAATATTGGCCAGGACACCTGCTCTTCTTCGAAATAGTGCCATGGGATTTTTTAACGTCCACCTGAGAGTGCAGACGGGGCCTCAGTTTAACTTCTCATCCCAAAGATGGCACCTCCGACAGTGCAGCGCTCCCTCAGTACTGCCCCTCTGACAGTGCAGCACTCCCTCAGTACTGCACTGGGAGTATCAGCCTAGAATTTTGTGCTCAAGTCGCTGGAGTGGGACTTGAACCCACAACCTTCTGCCTCAGAGGCAAGAGAGAGAGAGTGCTGCCCACTGAGCCACAGCTGTAAATAATTAAAGTACAGGTGAGGAGAGATTGAAAATAATGTGAAGTAGCTGGAAAATCAGATGGGGGAAAATAATTTAAAATTAATAGCTGGTCGGCACAAAATCCAATATGGTTGCCACTTGTGCGCTTTTTGTGGAACTGATTGGTCCAGATTGGTCACATGACTGGATAATAGCATATGGTTATGAATGGGCCAAAGAGCAATATTTCTGGTTTTCTCCAGTCGTACATTCACATCTCTCTACATAACTCTGTCTGTAAAGGGTCAGTTTATTGATCCTGTGCTCTGAACAGGATTCCTGCTGACTCTCCAACACACCCTCCCTTCGAGCGCAGACTCCCGTTGGCAGCCCATATTGGTGAAGTTAGGCTGAAATCTCTGCGGGTTCTTTTGTAGGCACAGATTGTTGTAGCAGATAAAATAAATAAAAAGGATTAAAAGTGGGCTAATTTATTTTGAATCTGTCATCTTTGACGTGAACAGATGTAGAGTTTAAGCTAAAGAGACAAGGAGCTGCTGAGTTGAGGGTTACCGAGAACATATTATTCTGCTTGTTTAACCACCAGCAAGATTTGAATGTTTGTCACTTAATTAAAATTTAATCCCGATTTCCTGCAGCATCATGGCTGGGGCCGGAGGCTGTACATGATGCTTGCCTTGAACATTATGCCTAATGGGATTGTGACTGTGTGAATGACACAAATTATCTGATTTTACAGCTGGTTGAAGATTAAGTCTCGATACAGCAGGGGACGTTGCCAAAGGGGTGAGGATACTAATATCTCTCCAGTCCGACGGCCGTAATATTGGTTAAATGTCACTGCAAATTTTCCCTGCTTAACTAATGTTTTTCGGGCTTTATTAAGGAAGGCTTTGTCATGCAATGTCTCTCTGGGCACAATAACTAGCAGAGAGGCTTCGTGTTAGATCAAGATTTCAGTGGCAGATGGAATTGGATGTAACAGCAGCAACATTTTGTCCCAGAAATCCCGGACGGCTGCTTCCCGCGGCCGATCCGGTTAAAAAAAACTTATCCTGCTGCGCCCACGCGAGTTCCCGGTCCTGAGGCCTCCACTGACTGCGTGTCGCAGCGCGTGCACAGCGGGACGTGCGCAGGGCTGGAGCTGCAGTCACATGGCTCTGGGCAGCCAATCAGGTAAAGTATGTTCTCATTCATAATAATGGGAGCTCCCTAAGTTGGAATTCCCATTATTATGAATGAGAACCCCACCCGCAAACACACAAAACCAATAGTAAAAAATAGAAAAAATACACAACATATTTTTTTAATTTAAATTAAAGTTATTTATGTATTTAAAAAATATATATTTGTCCGATTTTTAAAAAAGTTTTTTTAATAATGGTTTAAAATAAACTTACTATAGTGGGGATGGTTTTTAACAGTAAAATGTGTTTTTATAATTTAATTTAAAATGTTTTGGGGTATTTTAAAACTCTTATGCCTGTAACAGTAGGCTATGTGCCTGCTTTTATGAGGCGCAAGAGTTTTGAGGACATTTGCCGGGCAAGATATGGGTAAATACCGCAACCCTGCCCTTGCAAATGTCCTGGCTCCCGAGATGCGGAAGCTCCAGCTTAACTGATCGGAAAAGCAGGTTTTCAGCGCATGCGCATTGTGCACTGAAAACTGGCATTTGCGATGCCTTCCCAGGACCGTAGACACTCCGTACGGACCCGAGAGGCCGGAATTTCTGCCCCAATAGTTGACTCACAAATGATAGGTGGTCCCTCGAACGAGGATGACTTGCTTCCACGAGTTCACAGGTGTTTCAATGAAGGACCCGACGTTCCAGTCCTGAACTCCAATTGAGGGGGTGGAAGATGCCTGTGCATTAATTTTTGTAATGTGTAGTGACCCCTTTGCACACCAGCCACCACACGGGCTTGACAGAGCTAGGTCTTGGTCCAGTGGCGAGGGTAAACCAGGATGACTGGAGATCACAGACCTAGTGCGCACACATGTTGCAGTGTGGGCTGGGCCCGTGCTGCCCCTGGGCCCTCGGCTCTTCTGGGTCCTGTACCCTCATCTGTTGCACCTCCGCCGTGATCTCTCGCCGCTCCTCCGCCATAAACATTCACCGCATCTCGCCACAAACACTCGCCACTCATCCGCCCCGACCCTCCCACTCCTCCGCACCTGGGCCCTGCCGATGTTCCTGCCCATGCTCCAAAACAGCGACCAGGATTTTGATGACGTCACCCATCTCAACACTCACAAAACGTCTTTGTTGGTTGACATGCTCTCACACAGTGATGGTGGGACACGTGCCTTGGCCTCGAGACCCTCCTATTGAAGTGAAGCTGATGCAATCTGATTAAAGTTCTGATTCACAAGATCCCAAGATAATCACCAATCAGACAGGCCGATTGTTGCATCTTGATTCATCCATCCAGACAGAGGCAAACAACCCTGATTCTACCATCTTCAATGATTCCCCGCTTTTACCGAACCACCCCTTTAGTCCAGCTGTTTAGCACAGTTTGTCTGGACAGATTGGATTTTGAATTTGAAATCGGAATAACTCGCACCAAGTCCCACTCACCCATCACCCCCTGTGCTCGCTGACCTACATTGGCTCCTGTTTAAGAAACGCCTCGGTTTTAAAATTCTCATCCTTGTTTACAAATCCCTCCATGGCCCTCGCCCCTCCCCTATCTCTGTAATCTCCTCCAGCCCCACAACCCCCCGAGATGTCTGCGCTCCTCAAATTCTGCTCTTCTGAGCATCCCTGATTATAATCGCTCCACCATCGGTGGCCGTGCCTTCAGCTGCCTGGGCCCCAAGCTCTGGAACTCCCTCCCTAAACCTCTCCGCCTCTCTACCTCTCTTTCCTCCCTTGAGATGCTCCTTAGAACCTATCTCTTTGACCCCAAGCTTTTTGCCATCTATCTCCTTATGTGGCTCGGAGTCAGATTTTGTTTGATAATCGCTCCTGTGAAGGGCCTTGGGATCTTTTACTCCGTTAAAGGCGCTATATAAATACAAGTTGTTGTTGCTGTTTGAATCTGTGTCTCCTTGTTCTACTCCTTAATTCAGAGTAATATTCCAGGTTAACATTTTCTATGCCCTTAACAATCTTCGATACCTCTAGAAGATCGCCTCTCAGTCACCTCCTTTTCAGGTTGAAAAGCCCAGGTCCAGGAATCTTTCCTTGTGTCTTTTCTTTGCACCGCTTCCGGCCGCGGAATGGCTCACGTGTTTCTCTGTGACCACAGAATCCTAGAAAATTACTACACAGGAGGAGGCCATTCGGCCCATCATGTCCGTGTCGGTCGAAAAACAGCTATCCAGCCTAATGCCCCTTCCAGCACTAGGCCCGTAACCCTGTAGGTTACGGCACTTCAAGTGCATATCCAAGTATTTTTTTAATGTGATGAGGGTTTCTGCCTCTATCACCCTTTCAGGCAGTGAGCTCCAGACCCCCACCACCCTCTGGATGAACATTTTTTTCCTGATCTCCCCTCTAAACTTTCTACCAATTACTTTAAATCTGTGCCACCTGGTTGTTGTCCCCTCTGCTAAGAGAAATAGGTCCTTCCTATCCACTCTATCCAGGCCCCTTATCATTTTATACACCTCAATAAAGTCTCCCCTCAGCCTTCCCTGTTCCAAAGAAAACAACCCCAGCCTATCCAATAATTCCTCATAGCTTAAATGTTCCAGTCCTGGCAACATCCTCGTAAATCTCCTCTGCACCCTCTCTAGTGCAATCACATCTTTCCTGTAATGAGGTGACCAGAACTGCACGCAGTACTCCAGCTGTGGCCAGTGTTTTATACAGTTCCAACATAACTTCCCTGCTCTTGTATTTTATGCCTCGGATAATAAAGGCAAGTAATCCGTTTGCCTTTTTAACCACCTTATCGATCTGTCCTGCTACCTTCAAGGATCTGTGGACCTGCACTCCAAGGTCCCTGTGTTCATCCACACCGCCATACCTTTATTAGGTATTCTCTTGCCTTGTTGCCCCTCCCCAAATGCATTACCTCACACTTCTCCAGATGGAATTCCATTTTCCACTTTTCTGCCCAACTGACCAGTTCATCGATCAGAGCTGCACACAGCTTTCATGGTGCAGTCTGACCAGCGCACTGTGACGTTTGATCACCTTCTCTCTCCACTGTGTTGGCCATCTGATTAACTTTGTGGATCGCTGCTTTGCATTAGTTGGACGTGTTTAGTGTTGAGTTGACCAACACTCCTCGGTTTCTTTTAACCTCACCCATTCATGGAGTAAGTGTTGCAATTTACACGTTTGTACTTTAAATTTTATCCACCTCGGGAGACTCGGTCGGTAAATGGAGGTGAGAAGGGCTGAATCCACCAGGTAAGTGCTTTTTCAGCAATGCTTGTGTGCCAGGAGGACCTGGAGTATTTCCCCCCCCACAGCCCACCAAGCTCACCCTGTAAACACCCCTCCCCCCACCACCTCCTCCACGGTCTCCCCCAACACCCCCGTGATCACCTATCCCCCACACGATCGTCCACCCCGGTGATCTCCGACTCTCCCTCTAATCATCCCCATCTCTATATCCCATCTCTGACTCTGCCTCCAATCTTTCCCCGACCTCCTGCGATCAACCCCGATCCTCCAAACTATGCTGTACCCACTCCTCCCTCGCAATCTCTACCCCCAACAGCGCTAAACCTACCCGCTCCTGGCCTCTGCTGCAGTGCCTCCACCCGACAGGGAGCCGAGCCTGTTATATATGTGGACTTGTATTTACGCTGTAGAGCCACTAGAGGGCTCATTCCCCGGAGTCCCAAGGGATCCCATAATCCCTTGGGAGCACAGGTATTTAAGGAGGCTTCACACGTTGGAGAGGTTCTCTGGCGACCTGCAATAAAAGACCAAGGTCACACGTTACTTTGAGCTCACAGTGTTCAGTCTGACTCTTTTTCCATACACAACAGAGCCTGTCAATCAGGCCGGCTTCTGGGCGGGGAACCTGTTTAATAATAAACCATGCCCGCCATGTATTAGAACTATACGGCATTCGGGGAAACACGGACAACCATAACTCATCTCGCCCACATGGAAATCCCGCTCCAGTCAATATTGGGGATATTAACTCTGTTTCTCTCTCCATGGATACTGCCTGACCTACTGAGTATTTCCAGCACTTTCTGTTTTTATTTTAACTAGAAGATATTACATAGAAACATAGAAACATAGAAAATAGGAGCAGTAGTAGGCCATTCGGTCCTTCGAGTCCACACCGCCATTCAATATGATTATGGCTGATCCTCTATCTCAACACCATATTCCTGCTTTTTCCCCATACCCCTTAATGCCCTTTGTTTATAGAAATCTCTCTCCTTCTTAAATATATTCAGTGACTTGGCCTCCACAGCCTTCTGTGGTAGAGAATTCCACAGGTTCACCACCCTCTGAGTGAAAAAGTTTCTCCTCATCTCAGTCCTAAATGTCCTGACCCCTTGTTCTAGACGTCCCAGCCAGGGGGAAACATCCTCTCCGCATCCAGTCTATCTAACCCAGTCAGAATTTTATATGTTTCAATGAGATCCCCTCTCATTCTTCTAAACTCTAGTGAATACAATCCTAGTCGACCCAATCTCTCCTCATACGACAGTCCTGCCATCCCAGGAATCAGTCTGGTGAACCTTCGCTATGGCAAGTATATCCTTTCTTAGGTAAGGAGACCAAAACTGCACAAATATTCCAGGTGCGATCTCACCAAGACCCTGTATAACTGTAGTAAGACATCCTTGCTCCTGTACTCAAATCCTCTTGCAATGAAGGCCAACATACCATTTGCCTTCCTAACTGCTTGCTGCACCTGCATGTTTGCTTTCAGTGACTGGTGTACAAGAACACCCAGGTCCCTCTATACATCAACACTTCCCAAGCCATCACCATTTAAATAATACTTTGTCCTTATGTTTTTCCTACCAAAGTGGATAACTTCACATTTATCCACGTTATACTGCATCTGCCATGTGTTTGCCCACTCACTCAACCTATCTAAAATCGCCTTGCAGCGTCTTTGCATCCTCCTCACAACTCACAATCCCATCTAGTTTTGTGTCATCAGCAAACTTGGAAATATTACATTTGGTTCCCTCATCCAAATCATTGATATATATTGTGAATAGCTGGGGCCCAAGCACTGATCCCTGTGGTACCCCACTAGTCACTGCCCGACACCCCGAAAAAACCCGTCTTTTCCTACTCTCTGTTTCCTGTCAGTTAACCAATTTCCAATCCATGCCAATACATTACCCCCAATCCTATGTGCTTTAATTTTTCACACTAACCTCTTATGTGGGACTTTATCAAAGGCCTTCTGAAAATCCAAATACACTACATCCACTGGTTCTCCCTTATCTATTCTATTTTACATCCTCAAAAAACTCCAGTCGGTTTGTCAAACATGATTCTCCTTTCATAAATCCATGTTGACTTTGTTTAATCCCGTTGATATTATCTAAGTGTGCCGTTATCACATCCTTTATAATAGACTCTAGCATTTTCCCTACTACTGATGTCAGGCTAACCGGTCTGTAGTTCCCCGTTTTCTCTCTCCCTCCTTTTTTAAATAGTGGGGTTACATTTGCCACCCTCCACTCAAGTGTGCAAGGGAACCATTTCTTTATCTTTTATTCACATTGGCCATTTCTACTTCCTGTTCTGATGCCAAGTGGGTGACATAATTTTGCACTGGGTAGATTTTCATTGCCAATCCCGGGTGCAGTGGATCCCTTGTGCTGGCTGTATCGAGCCTGGCCGATTCTCATTCCCTTGAGAAGAGAAGGTTTTCCAGCCTAGTCTTCTGTGGGTCACTTGCTTGTCCCTTGTAACTTTGTTCATGAGCGATAGGTTATTAAAGCAACATGTCCAGGTAAGTGATTGCATTGAAACCATTTGTGAAGATTTATATTGATGTTAGTCAATACTGAAGCTGGTTTATTGCTGAAGTCTGTTCAAGTTTGCACAGTTTCATCACACAAACTGCTATATGTAGTGGTTAAAATGTAGTTAGTATTTTGGTCTGTTTCATGTATGGAAAGCTGGACAGCTCATGCATGGAAAAATAGGAGGGAACGTCTGTCGCTCAGGGTGATAAATGTTTGGCATAATTTATCAAGCGAAAATATTGAGGTTATTTAAATTGGAATTGGATGCCATGATGGAAGAGTTAATGAGGTGGAGGGATGAACTTCAATGGACCAACAGGCCGCTTATTATTACAAAAGCAAAAGACTGCGGATCCTGAACGTCTGAAATTGAAGGGGAAAATGCTGGAAATACTCAGCGGGTCAGGCAGCATTTGTGGAGAGAGAAACAGAGTTAACGTTTCAGGTCGGTGACCCTTCCTCAGACCTTTCATTATCCTTCACTCACCTTATGCTATTTTGTTCTAGAAAGAAAGAATGACTTGCATTTCTATCGCACCTTTCACGATCACCGGACGTCCCAAAGCGCTTTATAGTCAATGAAATACTTTTTGAAGTGTAGTCACTGTTGTAATGTAGGAAATGCAGCAGTCAGTTTGCGCTCAGCAAGCTCTCACAAACAGCAATGTGACAATGACCAGATAATCTTTTGTTATATTGATTGAGGGATAAATATTAGTGAGGACACTGGGGATAACTCCCCTGCTCTTCTTCGAAATAGTGCCCTGGGATCTTTTACGTCCACCTGAGAGAGCAGACGGGACCTCCGTTTAACGTTTCCTCCAAAAGACTGCAACTCCAACAGTGCAGCGTTCTCTCAGAACTGCCCCTCCGACAGTGCGGTGCTCCCTCACCACTGCCCCTTCGACAGTGCGGCGCTCCCTCAGTACTGCCCCTCCGACAGTGCGATGCTCCCTCAGTACTTCCCCTCCGACAGTGCGACGCTCCCTCACCACTGCCCCTTCGACAGTGCGGCGCTCCCTCAGAACTGCCCCTCCGACAGTGCGGTGCTCCCTCACCACTGCCCCTTCGACAGTGCGGCGCTCCCTCAGAACTGCCCCTCCGACAGTGCAGCACTCCCTCAGTACTGCCCCTCCGACAGTGCGACGCTCCCTCAGTACTTCCCCTCCAACAGTGCAGCGCTCCCTCAGTACTGCCCCTCCAACAGTGCAGCGCTCCCTCAGTACTGCCCCTCCGACAGTGCGGCGCTCCCTCAGTACTGCCCCTCCAACAGTGCAGCGCTCCCTCAGTACTGCCCCTCCAACAGTGCAGTGCTCCCTCTATACTGCCTCTCCTACAGTGCGGCGCTCCCTTAGTACTGCCCCTCCGACAGTACGGCACTCCCTCAGTACTGCCCCTCCAACAGTGCAGCGCTCCCTCAGTACTGCCCCTCCAACAGTGCAGTGCTCCCTCAGTACTGCCTCTCCTACAGTGCGGCGCTCCCTTAGTACTGCCCCTCCGACAGTACGGCACTCCCTCAGTACTGCCCCTCCAACAGTGCAGCGCTCCCTCAGCACTGCCCCTCCTACCTCCTACAGTGCAGCGCTCCCTCAGTACTGCCCCTCCTACAGTGCGGCGCTCCCTCAGTACTGCCCCTCCGACAGTGCGGCGCTCCCTCAGTACTGCCCCTCCGACAGTGCGGTGCTCCCTCAGTACTGCCCCTCCGACAGTGCGGCGCTCTGTCACCACTGCCCCTCCAGTGTGGTGCACTGGATTTTTGTGCTCAACTCTCTGGAGTGGGACTTGCACCTACAACCTTCTGACTCAGAGTATTACCCTCTGCTGCCCACTGAGCCACAGCTGACACTGACACTTTCGCTTCTACGTGTTTCAACCTTGGTGGATGCCCAACACTTTGGGTCTTGACCCATCACCTCGTTTCCTCGACAGTAATATTGAACAGCCCTTACATCGAGTGCCCAATCACTTTATATATTTGAAACAATCTGAATGAGCTGTTCCTGCATCCCTGAGTTCCAGGGCTACGATCGAGCAAAGTGAAGAATAAATAGTCATGGAGGGAAGAGCCAGGATTGGGAAAGCGTCTGCTGCTATTTCGGTTTGAGCAGTTGCAGCCACTCTGTACAAAACACCAGCATTTATTCAATTTCAAGTGGGTGCCCAGTGGGAAAACGCAGTTGAAACCCTGCCCACCATCTGTAATATTATGCAACTCAATTGTACTTAGGTGCATCTGAGAAGCCCAATCCATCCATCTTACTGATGTGAATAAAATTACAGACTGCCGGGATTATATCAATAGATTCATAAACTGCTTTATAAGTATTTTACTTATAATATATGCCAGATTTATGAGCAATTCACACTGACAAGTCAAGACATGATTTACTTCTGTTCCATCTATTTGCCTGGGTTACCCCTGAGGCCAAAAGCAACTTTTATTTGGGACAGGCAACATTAATCTTCTCCCTGCGTCCCACCCCCGGGAAGCAAAGCCCCTCCACTGTCTTTGTCGTCACACGAGAGATTGAGTTCAATTTGATTCACGTTGATCTAAACTGAATTTGATGATCTTCGCATCTACTCAGCGTTCTGCTTCCTGGAGCAACAAGAAACAACAACAACTTGTATTTATATAGCGCCTTTAACATAGTGAAACGTCCCGAGGCACTTCACAGGAGTGTTATGAGATAAAGAATTTGACATTGAGCCGCATAAGTAGAAATTAACGCAGGTGACCAAAAGCTTGGTCAAAGAGGGAGGTTTTAAGGAGCGTCTTAAAAGGAGGAAAGAGAGGCGGAGAGGTTTAGGGAGGGAGTTCCAGAGCTTGGGGCCCAGGCAACAGAAGGCACGGCCACCAATGGTGGAGCGATTATAATCAGGGATGCTCAAGAGGGCAGAATTAGAGGAATGCAGGCATCTCGGAGGGTTGTGGGTCTGGAGGAAATTACAGAGATCGGGAGAGATTTGAAAGCAAGGATGAGAACTTTGAAATTGAGGCCTTGCTTAACCGGGGACCAATATAGGTCAGCGAGCACAGGCGTGATGGGTGAGCGGAACTTGTTGCGAGTTAAGGCACGGGCAGCGAGCACAGGGGGTGATGGGTGAGCGGGACTTGTCGCGAGTTAGGACACGGGGCAGTGCAAACATGAGCAATGTGCTGTGTCACGCAACGGAGCAGAAGGCAAATGGGAATTTAGATCAGGTAATATCACTACAAGAAACATTTGAATCCACATGTTCTTTGACTGGGGTTTCTGCCAGAATCAATCGCTGGGAGGAAACAAATCGGGACCATTTATATAGATTTTCTTTCGGAAGAACGGTTTCTGAGACGTTGAGAGGAAGGTGTGTCGATATCACACACAACACGACACAGTGTGGCAGCAGGACTGAATTGTCAGGCTGAGCTGTGTTACTGAATGCGATTCCCACAGGTAGTGTGAGAATTGGAGCCAGGGTCACCCCTGGACCTCTCTTGTGCAAATCCAAGTAACGGGCTCACGCCAACATTGGCAGGCGCTTGGGAGCAGTTTTGCACGTGCTGCCTCGCAGCTCCTGATAACGATGGGAGCCGACTGGATGTGGTCTCATGGGGGATGGCAGCCTGAGACCGGGACCATATAATAAAAACAGAAAGACTTGCATTTCTATAGCACCTTTCATAACCTCAGGGCATCCCAAAGCCCTTTACAGCCAATGAAGTACTTTTTGAAGTGTAGTCGCTGCTGAATATAAAAACATAAGAAATAGGAGCAGGAGTTGGCCATTCGGCCCATCGAGCCTGCTCCACCATTTAACACGATCATGGCTGATCTGATCATGGACTCAGCTCCACTTCCCCGCACGCTTCCCATAACTCCCTTATCGCTCAAAAATCTGTCGATCTCCGCCTTAAATATATTCAATGACCCAGCCTCCGCAGCTCTCTGGGGCAGAGAATTCCACAGATTTACAACCCTCTGAGAGAAGAAATTCCTCCGTTTGGTAATGTAGGAAACGCAGCAGACAATTTGCGCACAGCAAATTCCCACAAACAGCAATATGATAATGACCAGAAAATCTGTTTTGTGTTGTGTATCTGTAAAGCATGCACTCCCATGTTCCGACACCAGGGAGTGCATCCCCTGAAATCCCAAGGGATCCCAGCATCCCTTGGGAGCACTGTATATAAGCCGGCCCCTAAGGCCTGCTCCTCACTCTGGAATGTCTGAATAAAGATTGAGGTCACTGTTACTTTAACCTCCCTGTGTGCAGTCTCATCTGTGTTAGGAACACAATAACTGGCGATGAGAATACGAATCCAACGCAAAGATGCAGCAAACTGTGGGCATCCTGGAGAAGTTCTCGGCGGGTGAGGACTGGGAAGCCTATGTCGAAAGGCTAGACCAGTACTTTGTAGCCAACGAGCTGGACGGAGAAGGAAGCGCTGCAAATAGGAGAGCGGTTCTCCTCACGGTCTGCGGGGCACCGACATACAGCTTCATGAAGAATCTTCTGGCTCCGGTGAAACCCACAGATAAGTCGTATGAGGAGCTGTGTACACTGGTTCGGGAGCATCTTAATCCGAGGGAGAGCGTGCTGATGGCGAGGTATCGGTTCTACACGTGCCAGCGATCTGAAAGTCAGGAAGTGGCGAGCTATGTCGCCAAGCTACGGCGACTTGCAGGACAATGCGAGTTTGATGGCTACCTGGAGCAAATGCTCGAGACTTTTTTGTACTGGGCATTGGCCTCGAGACCATCCTACAAAAACTTTTAACTGTAGAGACACCGACCCTCAGTAAGGCCATTGCGATAGCACAGGCGTTTATGTCCATCAGTGATAGAACCAAACAAATCTCTCAGTACACAAGTGCTAGCAATGTTCATAAAATAACTGGAACTGTGTTTGCGAGCAGAAATGTACAGGGCAGAAACCACGAGTGTGCAACTGCCAGCAGGCCTCAGGTGACCTAGATGACTCAGAGTCCGCAATAAAGGATGAATGCAAGGCAATTCACACCTTGTTGGCGTTGTGGAGGCTTCCATTCAGCCTATTCATGCCCGCTTCAAAGGGTATGTTTGCAAGAGCTGTGGAACAATGGGGCACCTCCAACGAGCTTGCAGATGAGATGCAAGCTCTGCAAAACCTGCTAACCACCAAATGGCAGAGGAAGATCGGTCCATGGTGGATCAAAGCAATTTTGAGCCTCAGAGAGAGGAGGCAGATGCTGAAGTACACGGGGTGCACACATTTTTGACGAAATGTCCACCTATAATGCTAAATGTAAAATTGAATGGCTTACCCGTAGCCATGGAACTGGACACTGGCGCTAGCCAATCTATCATGAGTAAAAAGATGTTTGAGAGACTGTGGCATAACAAGGCACTCAGACCAGCCCTGAGCCCCATCCACACAAAACTGAGAACGTACACCAAAGAGCTTATCATTGTCCTGGGCAGCGCCATGGTCAAGGGCACCTACGAGGGCACGGTGCATGAACTGTCACTCTGGATTGTCCCGGGCGATGGCCCCCCACTGCTTGGAAGGAGCTGGCTGGGCAAAATCCGCTGGAACTGGGATGACATCCGAGTGCTATCACATGTCGATGAGGCCCCATGTACCCAGGTTCTTAACAAATTTCCTTCCCTTTTTGAGCCAGGCATTGGAAACTTTTCCGGGGCGAAGGTGCGGATCCACTTGGTCCCAAAGCCATGACCCATTCATCACAAGGCGCGAGCGGTACCTCACATGATGAGGGAGAGAGTAGAAATCGAGCTGGACAGGCTGCAATGGGAGGGCATCATCTCCCCAGTGGAATTCAGCGAGTGGGCCAGCCCGATTGTTCCAGTACTCAAAAATGATGGCACGGTCAGGATTCGCGGCGATTATAAAGTAACTATTAATCGTTTCTCGTTACAGGACCAATACCCGCTACCTAAGGCAGACGACCTATTTACGACGCTGGCAGGAGGCAAGATGTTCACCAATCTCGACCTGACTTCGGCCTACATGACGCAGGAGCTGGAGGAGTCTTCGAAGGGCCTCACCTGCATCAACACGCACAAGGGACTGTTCATCTACAACAGATGCCTGTTTGGAAACATGGAGAGCCTATGCAAGTCGGTACCATGCACAGTGGTTTTTCAGGACGACATATTGGTCACGAGTTGGGACACCATCGAGCACCTACAAAACCTGGAGGAGGTCCTCCAGCGACTGGATCCCGTAGGGCTGCGGCTGAAGAGGTCGAAATGCATCTTCATGGTAACAGAAATGGAGTTTTTGGGGAGAAAGATCGCAGTGGATGGCATTCGGCCCACAGACGCCAAGAGAGAGGCTATCAGGAATGCGCCCAGGCCACAGAACGTCACGGAGCTGCGGTCGTTCCTGGGACTCCTCAACTATTTTGGTAACTTCCTACCAGGGTTAAGCACCCTCTTAGAGCCCCTACATGTGTTATTGTGTAAAGGTGAGAACTGGGTATGGGGAAAAAAACAAGTAATTGCTTTTGAGAAAGCCAGAAACATTTTGTGCTCCAACAAGCTGCTTGTATTGTATAACCCGTGTAAAAGACTTGTGCTAGCTTGTGATGCATCGTCGTACGGAGTCGGGTGTGTATTACAACAAGTTAATGTTGCGGGGAAGTTGCAACCTGTCGCCTATGCCTCCAGGAGCTTGTCTAAGGCTGAGAAGGCCTACAGTATGATTGAGAAAGAGACATTAGCGTGTGTGTTCGGGGTAAAGAAAATGCATCAGTGCCTGTTTGGCCTCAAATTTGAGCTGGAAACCGATCACAAGCCCCTCATATCCCTGTTCGCTGAAAACAAGGTGATAAATACTAATGCCTCAGCCTGCATACAAAGGTGGGCACTCGCGCTATCAGCATATAACTATACCATCCGCCACAGGCCAGGCACCGAGAACTGTGCGGATGCTCTCAGTCGGCTACCATTGCCCACCACGGGGGTGGAAATGGCGCAGCCTGCAAACTTGTTGATGGTGGTGCAGCCCACAGACTTGTTGATGGTCATGGAAGCGTTTGAAAATGATAAATCACCTGTCACGGCCCGCCAGATTAGGACTTGGACCAGCCAAGATCCTCTGCTGTCCCCAGTAAAAAAAACTGTGTACTGCATGGGAGCTGGGCCAGCATCCCCGTTGAAATGCAAGAGCTAATCAAGACGGTCCAGCGGTGAAAGGACGAGCTGTCCATTCAGGCAGACTGACTGTTGTGGGGTAACTGCATAGTGCTACCCAAAAGGGCAGGGAGACGTTCATCTCGGATCTCCACAGCACACACCCGGGTATAGTAATGATGAAAGCGATAGCCAGATCCCACGTGTGGTGGCCCGGTATCGACTCTGACTTAGAGTCCTGTGTACGGCAATGCAGCGTGTGTGCTCAGTTGAGCAACAACCCAGAGAGGCACCACTAAGTTTGTGGTCCTGGCCCTCCAGACCATGGTCAAGGATACATGTCGACTATGCAGGCCCGTTTCTCGGTAAAATGTTCCTGGTGGTGGTGGATGCTTTTTCAAAATGGATTGCATGTGTAATAATGTCGAGAAGCACTGCCACCGCCACCATTGAAAGCCTGGGGGCCATGTTTGTCACCCACGGCCTGCCTGACATACTGGTCAGTGACAACGGGCCATGTTTCACCAGTGCAGAATTTAAAGAATTTATGACCCGCAATGGGATCAAACATGTCACCTCGGCCCCGTTTAAACCAGCCTCCAATGGGCAGGCAGAGCGGGCAGTACAAACAATCAAACAGAGTCTTAAACAAGTCACAGAAGGCTCACTCCAAACCTGCCTGTCCCGAGTACTGCTCAGCTACCGCACGAGACCCCACTCGCTCACAGGGGTGCCCCCGGCTGAGCTACTCATGAAAAGGACACTTAAAACCAGACTCTCGCTGGTTCACCCTAACCTGCATGATCAGATAGAGAGCAGGCGGCAGCAACAAAATGCAAATGATGGTCACGCCACTGTGTCACGGGAAATTGATCTGAATGACCCTGTGTATGGGCTGAACTATGGACATGGTCCCAAGTGGATCGCGGGCATGGTGATAGCTAAAGAAGGGAGTAGGGTGTTTGTAGTCAAACTAGACAATGGACAAATTTTCAGAAAGCACCTGGACCAAACGAGGCTGCGGTTCACAGACTGCCCTGAACAACCCACAGCAGACACCACCTTTTTCAAACCCACAACATACACCCAAAGGATCAACGACACCACCACGGACCAGGAAATCGAGCCCATCACGTCCAACAGCCCAGCAAGGCCAGGCTCACCCAGCAGCCCTGCAGGGCCAATAACATGCCAGCCCAGCGAGGGCACAGCCAACACACCAGAACAGACATTTGTACCGAGGCGGTCCACCAGGGAAAGAAAGGCTCCCGACTGCCTCACCTTGTAAATAGTTTTCACTTTGACTTTGCGGGGGGGGGGTGGGGGGGGAGTGATGTTGTGTATCTGTAAAGCATGCACTCCCATGTTCCACCACCAGGGAGCTCATCCCCTGAAGTCCCAAGGGATCCCAGCATCCCTTGGGAGCACTGTATATAAGCCGGCCCCTAAGGCCTGTTCCTCACTCTGGAGTGTCTTATTAAAGACTGAGGTCATTGTTACTTTAACCTCCCTGTGTGCAGTCTCATCTGTGTTAGGAACACAATATTTTGAGTGATGAAAGAAATGGGGAATGAAATCAGAACCAGAGGTGGTGGGAAAAATATTCATAATACCTGTACTATACCTTTGCTGGTTCACCTTTGACTTTATACTCATGAACTTCCCAGGGTTCTCCCATTCTATCTTCATGTCGACAATCTCCTGCGCTCATTATTCAACTTACCTGCTCTTTTACTGATGATTCTACTCTGCATTCATTGAATTCTGTCAGAGTGCACATCCTCAGTACACAGGGCCTTAAGGGGCTGAAATTTGGTCTCACCCCGCGTGGGTGTGGTAACCGAGGCGAGGCAGTGAAATTGGAGTTACTGCCCCAGAGAGGAAGTAGTGCACCATGTTGGGCGCTCCACTGCCTCTCGGGGGGCGGGACTCGGGCACCAACTGCGGGGATTTTCCAGCGCTATGCGTGAGCGCCGTGGAGCACTGGTGGGAGCACAGGCCGCCCCCTTCTGTTCAAGGGGGAGGGGACACTGTGAGCTCTACAATGGAGCGAGGGGATGGGGAGAGGAGCGGGGGTGAAGGGGAGAGGGGGGAGGGGAGGGGGAGGGGAGGGGATGGGGAGGGGGAGGGGAGGAGAGGGGAGGGGGAGGGGAAGGGATGGGATGGGATGGGATGGGGAGGGGGGTGGAGAGGAGGGGAGCAGAGGAGGGAGGGGAAGGGGAGGAGAGGAGGGGGAGGGGGAGGGGAAGGGAGGAGAGGGGAGGGGATGGGGAGGGGAGGGGAGAGGAGGAGAGGGGGAGAGGGGAGGGGGGAGGGGGAGGGAATGGGGAGGGGCAGGGGAGGGGGAGGGGAGAGGAGGAGGGGAGGGAGGAGAGGGGGAGAGGGGAGGGGGAGGGGAAGGGATGGGATGGGGAGAGGGGGTGGAGAGGAGGATGGGAGGGAGGAGAGGAGGGGAGGGGAAGGGAGGGAGAGGGGAAGGGAAAGGATGGGTGAGGTGGAGGGGAGTGGAGGGGAGGGGAGTAGAGGGGGAGGGGAAGGGATGGTCAAAGGAAATTCTTTAAAAATTGCTTAGTTTGATGGCATTTCACGTAATAACTAACGGTAAAGTGGCTTTGAATAAAACTCAGAATCCTTTTTAATGACAGAGAGGCGGTGAGGCGCTGCTCCGGGGATAAAGCTGTCACTGAATCGGCCAGGCATGTGTGGGACGGCAAGCTGTCTGACAGCAAGCTGCCGACTGGCTGTGGCTGACTGACTCTGAGCACAGATAAACAAACCCAGCAAATACTGAGTTGGTTAATTGAGCTGATTGGAGGCTTATTTTTTTGGTTCAAGTTGAATTTATTTTGGGAAGTCATTTAGAACGTCAGTTAAACCCCTCAAAGTTCCACCAAATGATGAAACTTTCCTTGCAACAACTTTATTTGCATTTGACGGGCAGTTTCCCAAATGTTTGATCATTTTTTGACAATTCAGACCCCTATTTGCGAATTTTGTTGTTCCCCCTGTGAAACACCCTGCAGCGTTTTACTGCGTTGAAGGAGCTACATAAATGTAACTTGCTGCTGCAATGATAGTTCCCGATCCGTCCCTTTGTCAGACGCGGTCATTTTCCAATCTATCATGAGTGATGATTGTGATGGTCTCTGAGACACTTTCTGAAACCTCAGGGACACCACACTGTGTTTTACCGTTTCCCCGCCACTGGGGGCGCCCTTCGGATTCGGGAGAACAGTGAAGAAGCCAGAAGTACGGAGAGTCAGACATTGTTGCTGCTAAAGTTTGACTTATTGTTAGTTAGGAATTAGACCTCTGTTAATGTGACCCCTCCAGAATGACAGTTAAGTAATTTCTCTTTATTGCTGCTTTATGGGATTATTCTTCGATTATTGTATTGTTCCCTTTGATGTACTGCAGGGAATCTAGTGTTGCGTTCCTTGTTTGTATTTCTACAGCTCGCCGCGCATAATAAAGGATTTGGAATCCAAAGCCCTGATCTTTGGTCATATTTCTCGGTGTCGTGTTTGATGCTAGCTGGTGAAATTAGAGTTATCGCCAGCCTCAAGCTATATTCTTACAGCAGCCAGTACAGTGAATTAACTTTGACGAACTGAGTTACGAATTACCCCTGAGTAATTTCCAGTGGTCACTACACCGAACGATCATCATGTCAGGTGTTCCCGATACCTCGTTTATTCCCCTTCACGGTGAAACTCAACACTCAGAGCTCAATGAGATCTCTCCCGGTACTACAGACCCTCCGAGTCGACCACACAGAGAGAGAGAGACATCCCACTTTGAAAGCTCTCAACAACGATGTAGAAGCAGGTAAAAGAAAACGACATCAACACTGGGGGAAAACCGAACAAATTCTCGAAAACCTATAAGGTGCCCCGAATGACGAACTCAGCCTTCAAATGGATTTGACTGAAGCCTGCTCTGCACTCCGGACGTACACCGAGCTATGGTCTGTGCTCAAGTACCTCGCCACCCAAGACAAAATGGGAACATCCAAGGAAGATGCCCAACAAATTAAATCAACCTTTCTCGAAAACTGTAACCTCACCAACAGCACCATTTAGGTCACCAACAGCACCAACAGCACCATCACTCACGCAATGGAGCAGGTCCACACCCTGGCCCTAGAATCACTCTCAAACATCAGCAGATGGTCGGGACACTCGGCAAGGAGCTCACGATCATCGTCCTCAATTCTGAGTGCCTGGACCAAAGCTCTAGCCATTGCTGTTGCTGCTGCAGCCGAGAACACAGCCTAGGAGGAGGCCATAGAGAAACAAACAGCTGAGGTGGAAGCAGAACGAGCTGCGCCCGAGGCAGACCTCCGGATACTTTGTGCTGGACAAAGTGCCACTGTGGAGAGAGCAAGGTTAGACCCGATACTGCAAGCCGAGCTGTGCCCCGAACCTCACCAGAACAGACCTCAACTGACCGTGCCTCGCAGTTCCAACACCTTGTTGACATGTCAGCTAGGTCCGCCCCAGTAAACCAGCTTCGGGCAGCAGGCCCCCATCTTTCAGCCATCCGTAGCGGAACAAACAGATGTCCCAGCACACATCGATGCAACTCTGAACGACTCAAACTCCTCTCCTCCCGAGATCTCAACCGACAAAGAGGACCCATTCCTCAATCTGACGAGAGATTTCCGACACTCTCGCTTGCCAGCGCCAGCCTGCACACGAGCCCGATGTCTATGATGGGGACCCTATCATGTTCCAGCCGCGGTGCTGCTCATTCGAAACCAGGCCCAGCCACACAGAAGCTTACCTTTCTTACCAAATTTACCAAAGGGGAGGTCAAGATACTGGTGGACAGGTTCCGGCACTGGTATGTTTCTAACCCTGAAATGGCCTACCGAGAAGCATGGAAGGAACTCGAAGAGAGATGTGGTAACAAGACAAAGGTCACAACATCCATCCTTTAAAAACTTCACAGCTTTCTGAAGTTCAAGGCAGACGAAAGCCACAAAAGGTACAGCAGGCGGTTAAGAAAGCAAATGGCATGTTGGCCTTCATAGCGAGGGGATTTGAGTACAGGGGCAGGGAGGTGTTACTACAGTTGTACAGGGCCTTGGTGAGGCCACACCTGGAGTATTGTGTACAGTTTTGGTCCCCTAACTTGAGGAAGGACATTCTTGCTATTGAGGGAGTGCAGCGAAGGTTCACCAGACTGATTTCCGGGATGGTGGGACTGACCTATCAAGAAAGACTGGATCAACTGGGCTTGTACTCACTGGAGTTCAGAAAAATGAGAAGGGATCTCATAGAAACGTTTAAAATTCTGACGGGTTTAGACAGGTTAGATGCAGGAAGAATGTTCCCAATGTTGGGGAAGTCCAGAACCAGGGGTCACAGTCTAAGGATAAGGGGTAAGCCATTTAGGACTGAGATGAGGAGAAACTTCTTCACCCAGAGAGTGGTAAACCTGTGGAATTCTCTACCACAGAAAGTTGTTGAGGCCAATTCACTAAATATATTCAAAAAGGAGTTAGATGTAGTCCTTACTACTAGGGGGATCAAGGGGTATGGAGAGAAAGCAGGAAGGGGGTACTGAAGTTTCATGTTCAGCCATGAACTCATTGAATGGCGGTGCAGGCTAGAAGGGCTGAATGGCCTGCTCCTGCACCTATTTTCTATGTTTCTATGTAGAAAATAGGTGCAGGAGTAGGCCATTCGGCCCTTCGAGCCCGCACCGCCATTCAATGAGTTCATGGCTGAACATGCAACTTCAGTACCCTTCCTGCTTTCTCGCCATACCCCTTAATCCCCCGAGTAGTAAGGACTTCATCTAACTCCCTTTTGAATATATTTAGTGAATTGGCCCCAACCACTTTCTGTGGCAGAGAATTCCACAGGTTCACCACTCTCTGGGTGAAGAAGTCTCTCCTCATCTCGGTCCTAAATGGCTTACCCCTTATCCTTAGACTGTGTCCCCTGGTTCTGGACTTCCCCAACATTGGGAACATTCTTCCTGCATCTAACCTGTCTAAACCCGTCATGATTTTAAACGTTTCTATGAGGTCCCCTCTCATTCTTCTGAACTCCAGTGAATACAAGCCCAATTGATCCAGTCTTTCTTGATAGGTCAGTCCCACCATCCCGGGAATCAGTCTGGTGAATCTTCGCTGCACTCCCTCAATAGCAAGAATGTCCTTCCTCAAGTTAGGAGACCAAAACTGTACACAATACTCCAGGTGTGGCCTCACCAATGCCCTGTACAACTGTAGCAACACCTCCCTGCCCCTGTACTCAAATCCCCTCGCTATGAAGGCCAACATGCCATTTGCTTTCTTAACCGCCTGCTGTACCTGCATGCAAACCTTCAATGACTGATGTACCATGACACCCAGGTCTCGTTGCACCTCTCCTTTTCCTAATCTGTCACCATTCAGATAATAGTCTGTCTCTCTGTTTTTACCACCAAAATGGATAACCTCACATTTATCCACATTATACTTCATCTGCCATGCATTTGCCCACTCACCTAACCTATCCAAGTCACTCTGCAGCCTCATAGCATCCTCCTCGCAGCTCACACTGCCACCCAACTTAGTGTCATCCGCAAATTTGGAGATACTACATTTAATCCCCTCGTCTAAATCATTAATGTACAATGTAAACAGCTGGGGCCCCAGCACAGAACCTTGCGGTACCCCACTAGTCACTGCCTGCCATTCTGAAAAGTACCCATTTACTCCTACTCTTTGCTTCCTGTCTGACAACCAGTTCTCAATCCACGTCAGCACACTACCCCCAATCCCATGTGCTTTAACTTTGCACATTAATCTCATGTGTGGGACCTTGTCGAAAGCCTTCTGAAAGTCCAAATATACCACATCAACTGGTTCTCCTTTGTCCACTTTACTGGAAACATCCTCAAAAAATTCCAGAAGATTTGTCAAACATGATTTCCCCTTCACAAATCCATGCTGACTTGGACCTATCATGTCACCATTTTCCAGATGCACTGCTATGACATCCTTAATAATTGATTCCATCATTTTACCCACTACTGAGGTCAGGCTGACCGGTCTATAATTCCCTGTTTTCTCTCTCCCTCCTTTTTTAAAAAGTGGGGTTACATTGGCTACCCTCCACTCCACAGGAACTGATCCAGAGTCAATGGAATGTTGGAAAATGACTGTCAATGCATCCGCTATTTCCAAGGCCACCTCCTTAAGTACTCTGGGATGCAGTCCATCAGGCCCTGGGGATTTATCGGCCTTCAATCCCATCAATTTGCCCAACACAATTTCCCGACTAATAAAGATTTCCCTCAGTTCCTCCTCCCTACTAGACCCTCTGACCACTTTTATATCCGGAAGGCTGTTTGTGTCCTCCTTAGTGAATACTGAACCAAAGTACTTGTTCAATTGATCTGCCATTTCTTTGTTCCCCGTTATGACTTCCCCTGATTCTGACTGCAGGGGACCTACGTTTGTCTTTACTAACCTTTTTCTCTTTACATATCTATAGAAACTTTTGCAATCCGCCTTAATGTTCCCTGCAAGCTTCTTCTCGTACTCCATTTTCCATGCCCTAATCAAACCCTTTGTCCTCCTCTGCTGAGTTCTAAATTTCTCCCAGTCCCCAGGTTCGCTGCTATTTCTGGCCAATTTGTATGCCACTTCCTTGGCTTTAATACTATCCCTGATTTCCCTTGATAGCCACGGTTGAGCCACCTTCCCTTTTTTATTTTTACGCCAGACAGGAATGTACAATTGTTGTAATTCATCCATGCGGTCTCTAAATGTCTGCCATTGCCCATCCACAGTCAACTCCTTAAGTATCATTCGCCAATCTATCCTAGCCAATTCACGCCTCATACCTTCAAAGTTACCCTTCTTTAAGTTCTGGACCATGGTCTCTGAATTAACTGTTTCATTCTCCATCCTAATGCAGAATTCCACCATATTATGGTCACTCTTCCCCAAGGGGCCTCGCACAATGAGATTGCTAATTAGTCCTCTCTCATTACACAACACCCAGTCTAAGATGGCCTCCCCCTAGTTGGTTCCTCGACATATTGGTCTAGAAAACCATCCCTTATGCACTCTAGGAAATCCTCCTCCACCGTATTGCTTCCAGTTTGGCTAGCCCAATCTATGTGCATATTAAAGTCACCCATTATAACTGCTGCAAATTTATTGCATGCACCCCTAATTTCCTGTTTGATGCCCTCCCCAACATCACTACTACTGTTTGGAGGTCTGTACACAACTCCCACTAACGTTTTTTGCCCTTTGGTGTTCTGCAGCTCTACCCATATAGATTCCACATCATCCAAGCTAATGTCTTTCCTAACTATTGCATTAATCTCCTCTTTAACCAGCAATGCTACCCCACCTCCTTTTCCTTTTATTCTATCCTTCCTGAATGTTGAATACCCCTGGATGTTGAGTTCCCAGCCCTGATCATCCTGGAGCCACGTCTCCGTAATCCCAATCACATCATATTTGTTAACATCTATTTGCACAGTTAATTCATCCACCTTATTGCGGATACTCCTTGCATTAAGACACAAAGCCTTCAGGCTTGTTTTTTTTTAACACCCTTTGTCCTTTTAGAATTCTGCCGCACAGTGGCCCTTCCTGTTCCCTGCCCCGGGCCTCTCCGCCCCACACCCCCCCCATCTCCCCTCCGTCTCCTGCCTCTGCCTCCCTTTTGTCTCCCTCTGTCTCCCTGCATTGGTTCCCATCCCCCTGCCATATTAGTTTAACTCCTCCCCAACAGCACCAGCAAACACTCCCCCTAGGACATTGGTTCCGGTCCTGCCCAGGTGCAGACCGTCCGGTTTGTACTGGTCCCACCTCCCCCAGAACCGGTTCCAATGCCCCAGGAATTTGAATCTCTCCCTGCTGCACCACTGCTCAAGCCACGTATTCATCTGCGCTATCCTGCGATTCCTACTCTGACTAGCACGTGGCACTGGTAGCAATCCCGAGATTACTACTTTTGAGGTCCTACTTTTTAATTTAGCTCCTCGCTCCTTAAATTCGTTTCGTCTGACCTCATCCCTTTTTTTACCTATGTCGTTGGTACCAATGTGCACCACGACAACTGGCTGTTCTCCCTCCCATTTCAGAATGTACTGCATCCGCTCCGAGACATCCTTAACCCTTGCACCAGGGAGGCAACATACATCCTGGAGTCTCGGTTGCGGCCGCAGAAACGCCTATCTATTCCCATCACAATTGAATCCCCTATCACTATCGCTCTCCCACTCTTTTTCCTGCCCTCCTGTGCAGCAGCGCCAGCCACGGTGCCATGAACTTGGCTGCTGCTGCCCTCCCCTGATGAGTCATCCCCCCCAACAATACTCAAAGCGGTGTATCTGTTTTGCAGGGGTTGACCAGAGGGGACCCCTGCACTACCTTCCTTGCACTGCTCTTCCTGCTGGTCTTCCATTCCCTATCTGGCTGTGGACCCTTCTCCTGCGGTAAGACCAACTCACTACATGTGATACTCACGTCATTCTCAGCATCGTGGATGCTCCAGAGTGAATCCACCTTCAGCTCCAACTCCGTAACACGGACCGTCAGGAGCTCGAGGCGGACACACTTCTCACACACGTAGTCGTCAGGGACACCGGAAGTGTCCCTGAGTTCCCACATGGTACAGGAGGAGCATATCACATGACCGATCTCTCCTGCCATGCCTTAACCCTTAGATACCCTTAAATTGGTAATAACAATGTTACAGTTCACTTACTGATATAAAAAACAAAAAGAAAAGCTACTCACCAATCACCAGCCAATCACTTACCCCATTGGCTGTGACGTCACCTTTTGATTCCTTTCTACTTCTATTTTGCTTTCTCTCCCGCTGTAGCTGCACAAGTCACGCCTTTATAGGCCGCTCCGACACTGCTCCCACCTCTCGCCAACTGCCGCTGACTCTCGAGCTCCCGCTGGGCCTTTTATAGGCCGCTCCGACACTGCTCCCGCCTCTCACCAACTGCCGCTGGTACTCGAGCTCCTGCTGGGTCTTTATAGGCCGCTCCGACACTGCTCCCACCTCTCGCCAACTGCCGCTGACCCTCGAGCTCCCGCTGGGCCTTTATAGGCCGCTCCGACACTGCTCCCGCCTCTCACCAACTGCCGCTGGTACTCGAGCTCCCACTGGGCCTTTATAGGCCGCTCCGACACTGCTCCCGCCTCTCACTAACTGCCGCTGGTACTCGAGCTCCCGCTGGGCCTTTTATAGGCCGCTCCGACACTGCTCCCGCCTCTCACCAACTGCCGCTGGTACTCGAGCTCCCACTGGGCCTTTATAGGCCGCTCCGACACTGCTCCCGCCTCTCACTAACTGCCGCTGGTACTCGAGCTCCCGCTGGGCCTTTATAGGCCGCTCCGACACTGCTCCCGCCTCTCACCAACTGCTTCTATGTTAACTTCTTCAACTTGCCAATTTGTGAATGGACATTGCAGCACAGATGGACGACTTCAAGGTGCTTAATTACCCCAAATATCTTCACCTATTTCTCGACAAACTTCCTACCTACATACACAACGCATGGAGGAGGGTGTATCAGAGTATAAGGCGGCTAACGGCAGCTACCCGCCTTTCGCCGCACTGGCCAAATTCCTGAAAGACGAAGCCAGACTGCACAACAACCCCGACCTTTAACCATCAAGCCAGGTCTTATTATCCAACTCACCGAGAGGACAGGAATAAACCGAAGCCACAGCTCTTCCCTTCGCGTCTTGGCTCACAGCCATACCCCACGAAGTCAGCGCCCACCCTGCAAGCCTGAGAGAAATGCCTCCACCATGACGGGCAAGGCCATCATCTGTCGGAATGCATCGCCTTCGGTAGAAAGCCCATGCAAGAGAGAACAGAATTCTGCAAATCCAAAGGCCTGTGTTTCAAGTGTGACAACCACCACAGAATACAAGACTGCGAGACCAAGCTGCAATACAAGGAATGCAAAGGCACAGAGCATGCTTCCTTCATGCACGTGACACGGAGACAGAATGGCGGGGAGACCCAGAACAAGTAGCCAATAAACGACCACCAGGTCATAGAGGCCAACGCAAAGTGCACCAGATACTTGCCTTGCCCCTCTGCATGAGCTTGCTCTACGATTGTTCTATGCAAAATTTACCACAGAGATCGTCCCTCGAAGCGTATCCTTGGCTACGCGGTGCTGGATGATCAGTCTAATGCCTGTTTGGGAGACCCTGAAATCTTCGATGCTCTGGACCACCCAGGTCCAGCTTTCCCATATGAGCTTTCCACCTGTGGTGGAGACAGAATCATGGCAGAAGGGAGACGAGCAGGCAATCTGTTTGTAGAAGCAGCAGATGGAAAGACCGAACAGCTGCCCACCATCATCGAGCGTGACTACATCCCTGGAGACAGAAGCGAGATTCCACGTCCCGATTCCTGCGAGAAGTTTCCCTACCTCAGGTCAGTGGCGGAAAGGATGCAAACGTCATCCTCCTCATCGGAAGAAATTGCCCCGAACCCCTCAAGATCAGGGAGTTTCGCAACAGGCCGAGAGGAACACCGTGGACACAATGTACCGACCTAGGCTGGGCAGTCTCCGGACAGGTTAGCATGACTGGGACAGAAGAGAAAGTTCACGCCTCCATCAATCGTATCACCCTTCAGCCACAACCAGACAACCCAGGGGCCAGCAAGAATCACATTTACATGAAAGAACTTCTCTCCATGCGTTGCCGAGACAAAACGATGAACGAATTATACAAAGAAACTCCTGAAGATAACTTGAAGGCTATGTGCCTCCAAGACCAAGATCTTGATCAAGATCTTGACAGAAGGTGCTCACACCAACTCGGAAGGAAACTCGGAGCTCCCTGTACCCCTCAAGAAGGACCAGATGACCCTTACTAACAACGACCCCCAGGCACTCACTCCTGCCATGCTCTTGACTCTGAAAACTCTGGAATCCGAAGCCCTGTTCATTGGCCATATTTCCTGGTGTCGCGGTTGACGCAAGCTGGGGAAATTAGAGTTATCGCTTGATGTCTTATATATTTGATATTCATTTGTTTTTAAGTTTTTATTTATTTCAGCCTCTTGTGAGATTTAAAAAGAAATAAAAGTAATAGTTTTGAATTTTTTTTAATGGCTCAGGAGCTCTCGCACAATCCAACTCTTCCCGCCAGTCCCCATTCACTCTCGGGTCAAGCATTAGTTATTGTTGGTGGCATAACAACTGGATGCCACTGGCGGTAATGGCATCAAAGCTGTATCTACCACCCTGCTGCCAGGATGCCTCCGCATGATCCTGCAAATCCCCTGGGAGGACAGACACACCAACGTTAGCGTCCTCGATCAGGCCAACATCCCCAGCATTGAAGCACTGACCACACTCGACCAGCTCCGCTTGGCAGGCCACATCGTCCACAAGCCCGACACTAAACTCCCAAAGCAAGCGCTCCACTTGGAACTCCGACACAGCAAGCGAGCCCCAGGAAAGCAGAAGAAACATTTCAAAGCCTCTTTGATAAAGTGCAACATCCCCACTGAACCTGGGAGTCCCTGGCCAAAGACCGCCCCTAGTGGAGGAAGAGCATCCAGGAGGGCGCTGAGCACCTCGAGTCTCGTCGCCGAGAGCATGCAGAAAACAGGTGCAGGCAGCGGAAGGAGCGTGCGGCAAACCAGACTCCCCACCCACCCTTTCCCTCCACCACTGTCTGCCCCACCTGTGACAGAGACTGTCATTTCTATATGGGACTGTACGGTCACCTGAAAACTCACTTTTAGAGTGGAAGCAAGTCTTCCGCGATTTCGAGGGACTGCCTATGATGATGATGATGGCCAGGGTGAGGGGACAGGGATTTAGTCGTGTCAACTCCTGGAGCCAGCTCACTGATTCCAGTCTTCTTGCAGTCTGGACCAAATGACATTCATTGGAAAAATCAGCCCGGGCTTTTTAGCATTGGCCAGGAACTTGCACTTGCAATTACAGCAAACCTGTCGGCGCTTGCCGGCATTACTGTGTGAAACTGACACCAACGTCTGGCGCATGCGCAGTCAAAAGCGGAAACCCAGAAGTTGCTGTCAGTGACACCTTGCTCCTCCACAGGGTGTGCTGTTGCAACCTTCGCAGATGGAAACAACACAGAGTCGGTGAATTGACGTGCTTCAACTTTTTACTCAGTATTCTCGCTGTAAAAATCACTGAAAAAGTTAAACTGTGTTGAATGAGGTGTAACTGAGTTTTTAATGGCATACTATGTCATAATTACTGCTGAACAACCTCTCTGGCCCTGAAAAAGCTAATTTTATGAGTGTGAAGTGTCATTCCCTCCAGTCCATGATTCAAGTTCCATAGTTTTAAAATGATAAAAATTAATTTTTATATTTTTAAAATTTGTTTATTATATTCCAGCTTCTACCTTAATCCCATGTGCATGTCCGAATCTTTATTTGGCTTTCCATAAAATGATTAAAAAGTGAATGGTAAAACTTGCTTTTTACTTCCTGGTTTGCCGTTGGTGAGAACTCTTCAATGTGATTGGCTGCTCAGCCTGCTTGATGACAGCACTGTTGCTGGGCACCAGAAATACCCAACAGATGATGCCAGATGGAAAGGCACGACAGAAAAGGGGAAATTGATGCGCCAGAACTCGCTACGACATTGGGGGCAGCTTTTTTCGGGGTCAGGGGCAAGCGCTGTCTCTTCTCCGCTGAGGGCAAAATCCGGGTGGTCGCCTGTCACTGAATTGCAACATTTCCTCGGCCACCAATGAGTCCGGCAAATGGATCCAGTTAACAGTTAAATGGATTTTTTAAAACAAAAATATTCATCAAACAGCTAAAATAAATACAGAACTTCAAACTGAACCCAGCGTTATAATAAATGCTTTTGCATAAAGACACGGAAGAATGATTGGGAATCCGATCCACGCTCCGTGCTCCACTTTATCCTATTACAGCAGCAGTCAGGGGTGAGGGGGAAGTATATTACTTCAGTCGGTAACAGGCAGAAGCAGGCGCTGATGTATCAAAACGAACAAAGTGATTATCAAACAGCCTCGGGCACCTCGCTGAGTACAGACAAATACCCTGCGGTGATTGGGAACGCTCGACTTAAACTAACTTGAGAAACAATTAGGGCCGCTGTCTCCACGGGGACAGTGGGGTTCGGCTCACTGTCAGAACAGGTTCCCACTGCCCATGCGCGCTTTCAATTGCCTTGAGTAATGTATTTACTTCCCTGTTTTTTCATTTAAAAAAAGTACATGATCAATATTCCTGTAAAAGTATTAACTGGCACCAAAAATACACATACAAACAGGACATCGCAGTCAGACTGTCACCAACACCAGACATCCCAAAGCGCTTTACAGCCAATGAAGTACTTTTTGAAGTACTGTTGTAATGCGGCAGCCAATTTGCACACAGCAAGCTCCCACAAACAGCACTGTGATAATAACCAGATAAACTGTATTTGTTATGTTGATTGAGAGATAAATATTTACCAGGACACAAGAGATAACTCCCCTGCTGCTCTTCTTCGAAATAGTGCCATGGGATCTTTTAAATCCACATCGTAGGTCCCTATTATATCTGGATACTCGCCTACCAATCTGAATATATTCAAGGCTGAGATCGATAGATTTTTGGAGTCAAGGGGAATCGAGGGATATCGAGAGAAAGTGGAGTTGAGGTCGATGATCAGCCGTGATCTTATTGAATGGAGGAGCGGGTTCTTAGAAGAACATCAGAACTTAAGAAATAGGAGCAGGAGTAGGCCATATGGCTCCTCGGGCCTGCTCCGCCATTCAATACTATCATGGCTGATCCGATCATGGATTCAGGTCCACCTCCCTGCCCGCTCCCCATAACCCCTTATTCCCGAATCGTTCAAGAAACTGTCTATTTCTGTCTTAAATTTATTCAATGTCCCAGCTTCCACAGCTCTCTGAGGCAGCGAATTCCACAGATCCACAACCCTCTGAGAGAAGAAATTTCTCTTCATCTCAGTTTTAAATGGGCGGCCCCTTATTCTAAGATTATGCCCCCTAGTTCTAGTCTCCCCCATCAGTGGAAACATCCTCTCTTCATCCACCTTGTCAAGCCCCCTCATAATCTTATACGTTTCAATAAGATCACCTCTCATTCTTCTGAATTCCAATGAGTAGAGGCCCAACCTACTCAACCTTTCCTCATAAGACAACCCCCTCATCTCCGGAATCAACCTTGTGAACCTTTTCTGAACTGTCTCCAAAGCAAGTATATCCTTTCGGAAATATGGAAACCAAAACTGCACGCAGTATTCCAGGTGTGGCCTCACCAATAACCTGTACAACTGTAGCAAGACTTCCCTGCTTTAATGCTCCATCCCCTTTGCAATAAAGGCCAAGATTCCATTGACCTTCTTGATCACTTGCTGTACCTGCATACTAACTGTTGTGTATGCATGCCTGTTTACTGTGTGATGTCTGTAACACTGTTATGCCACACTGAATGTACCCTTACACTGTACACACCTTACCTGTACACCAGAGGGTGCAGCTGCTGGAGACCTAAGGGTTGCCTGCACACGGCAGGTAACCCAGTATAAAAGGGAACTCACAGCTTGTTGTTGTCACTCAGGAGCTGCAAATAAAGGACTACACAGTTTAAGTATCATACCCTGCCTCTTGGAGTCATTACTAAAGGTGCCTACATACACTATAATTGGCGACGGGAATACGAGGTCATGAACTACACGCTCAACATGTCTAACCTCAGCAACTTTCAGCAATTTACAGAGGGGGAAGATTGGGACACTTTTGTGGAAAGATTGGAACACTTCTTTATAGCCAACGACCTGGACGGGGACGCACTGGCCACACTACCGAACAAACGCAGGGCCATCCTGCTTAGCAGTTGTGGGCCCACCATCTACGGTCTCGTCAGGGACTTACTAGCCCCGGAGAAGACAACCACCAAGAGCTATGAGCAACTTGTAACAATCATACAGGAACAACTAAAACCGAAAGAAAGCATCCTCACAGCCAGGCACCGGTTCTACACTTAGCGGCGACCTGAGGGCCAAGAAATTGCCAAGTATGCTGCACACTTAAGGAGACTAGCTGCACCGTGTGATTTTGGCGACCACCTTAATGAAGCACTAAGGGACATGTTTGTCATCGGAATCGGCCACGAAGGCCTCCTACACAAATTGCTCTCGGCTGACATCACGGTCACCCTGCAGAAAGCAATTCAAGTGAGCCAGGCCTACATGGTTTCGGCCAGTGACTCCAGGCGAATACTGACCCAGGACTCTAAACCGGCGAGCGCAGTGCACCGCATGGACACTTCTAAAGGCAGAAATGCTGCCCCGAGTCCCGCAATCCTGAGTCCGCCACATGGGGCAAACCGGATGGCCCTGTGCTGGTGCTGTGGAGGAAACCACAGGGCCCACCAGTGCCGCTACAAAGACTATACATGCAAGGGCTGCAAAGAGAAAGGGCACCTTCAGAGAATGTGCAGAAAAGGCTGTACTCACTGTGTCTCTGATGAGTTGGCTGATCACCGGGGCTCTGACACAGATGAAGATGTAGCTGTTCAAACCCTGGGAGAAGAGTATGGAATTTTTACCTGCTCCACTGGAAGTTCTCCGTGGATGATGGAAGTGGACATCGATGGGGTCCCAGTCTCCATGGAGATCGACACAGGCGCGAGCCAGTCTGTGATGAGCCAAATGACCTTTGAAAAAATTTGGGTGAATCCTGCCACTCGACCAAAACTGTCTCCTGTCCAGGCAAAGCTGCTCACCTACACCAAAGGTAAAATCCAAATCGTTGGCAGTGTAGACGTCCAGGTCTCCCAGGGCGGTGTGTTGAACAAACGCTCCCTGTGGATTGTAGCCGGCGACGGTCCCACGCAGTTGGACAGGAATTGGATGAACCAGGTCCACATCAGGTGAAGTGGTGGTGTGGAAGATAAGACCACCACAGCCCTCCTGCAGGAAAGCCAGGAAATGGCTGCAGCACCAGCAGCACTTGTAATCAAAATGGATGCCGCCATGCCACCAGTGAGCATGGAGGAGCATCACATGACACCGAGCGGCCAATCGGATTTGAAGGCTCCCTTAAAGGAGACCGGTAACCAAAGAAATTTAAAGGGGAAGTTTCAACTATTTGAGTACACGGACTTTAAAGCTAAAGATGCGATTAAAGGATGCAAGTATGAAAATGTATGCAATGATGCAATGTAACAATAAATTGTGATGCTGGTTTAACTAATGTGACTAATGATATGACCGCAGGTGTCAGTAAGATTAAGAACACGTTTATTATGCTTAACAGTAATGATAGAGATTGTGAAATGCCTAATGTAACCATGTTTGTTGAAACCAGGATACCCAAAAGTGATGCAAATGCTAGAATGTATAATGCAGGCTCGACTATGTGTGATCAGAGCCAAGGTGTCATGTATACTGGTAGGACACTGCCAAAGGACATTGGGTCCTACAGGGACCATGCTGATGCCAATGGAATCCCCCTGTGGGAGACCCCCAGGTCCAGCAGGCTACCTGACCATGTAGCCTGGACCTTTGGAACGAATGTGATGCTCCTTGCAGGACACACACACAGGCAGTGGGAGCAGACCCACTACAGGGACAGTGGTCAATGGGCAGCCCAGCCACTACCAATGGCAACCTGCACCAGACCAGCCCCTGGCCACCAGGGCCAACACCAGGAGCATGAGGCCAATACCCTCCAGCTTCCCTGGCAAACCCTGGGATGACTTGACCCTCATCCCAATTGGTGGACAAGGAGCCCACTCAGTCTTGTGGCCCTGCCCACCACCCCACAACTACCCACACCACAGAGTATACACACCACCCACTGCTGCCGTGGCTACCTCCCCGAGGGATCCCACAACAGTGACACCCACTTGGTTTGTGTGTGAGGGAGGGGAAACGTACGAGGCCAGCCTCAAGCACAGGGGTCACACCTGGCAACCACACAACCCTCACCACAACCTCCCATAGCCCACCACTGATCACCTCCCCTGGGTATGACAATAAGGATATAAAAAATGCTCAGGGGGGGAGTATTGTTGTGTATGCATGCCTGTTCACTGTGTGATGTCTGTAACACTGTTATGCAACATTGAATGTACCCTTATACTGTACACACCTTACCTGTACACTAGAGGGTGCTGCTGCTGGAGACCTAAGGGTTGCCTGCACACGGCAGGTAACCCAGTATAAAAGGGAACTCACAGCTTGTTGTCCTCACTCAGGAGCTGCAAATAAAGGACTACAGGTCTACACAGTTTAAGTATCATACCCTGCCTCGTGGAGTCATTACTAAAGGTACCTACATACACTATACTAACCTTTTATGTTTCTTGCACAAGTACACCCAGGTCCCGCTGTACTGCAGCACTTTGCAATCTCTCTCCATTTATTTTTTTCTGCCAAAGTGCATGACCTCACACTTTCCAACATTATACTCCATTTGCCAAATTTTTGCCGACTCACTTAGCCTGTCTATGTCCTTTTGCAGGTTTTTTCTGTCCTCCTCACACATTGCTTTTCCTTCCATCTTTGTATCGTCAGCAAACTTGGCTACGTTACACTCGGTCCCTTCTTCCAAGTCGTTAATATAGATTGTAAATAGTTGGGGTCCCAGCACTGACCCCTGCTGCACCCCACTAGTTACTGGTTGCCAACCCGAGAATGAACTATTCAACCCGACTCTCTGTTTTCTGTTTTTTAGCCAATCCTCTATCCATGCGAATATATTACCCCCAACCCCGTGAACTTTTATCTTGTGCAGTAACCTTTTATGTGGCACCTTGTCATATACCTTTTGGATGTCCAAATACACCACATCCACTGGTTCCCCTTTACCCACCCTGTTCGTTACATCCTCAAAGAATTCCAGCAAATTTGTCAAATATGACTTCCCCTTCATAAATCCATGCTGACTATGTCTGACCGAATTTTGCTTTTCCAAATGTCCTGCTACTGCTTCTTTAATAATGGACTCCAGCATTTTCCCAACCACAGATGTTAGGCTAACTGGTCTATAGTTTCCTGCTTTTTGTCTGCCTCCTTTTTTTAAATGGGGGCATTATATTTTCAGTTTTCCAATCCAGGGAATTTTGGTAAATTACAACCAATGCATCCACAATCCCTGCCGCTACTTCTCTTAAGACCCTAGGATGCAAGCCATCAGGTCCAGGGGATTTATCTGCCTTTAGTCCTATTATGTTACTGAGTACCACCTCCTTAATGATTGTGATTGTGTTAAGTTCCTCCCCCGCTATAGCCCCTTGACTATCCACTGTTGGAATATTGTTTGTGTCCTATACTGTAAAGACTGATACAAAATATTTGTTCAGAGTTTCTGCCATCTCTATGTTCCCTATTACTAATTCCCCGGTCTCCTCCTCTAAGGGACCGATATTTACTCTAGCCACTCGTTTCCTTTTTATATACCTATAGAAACTTTTGCTATCTGTTTTTATATTTTGTGCTAGTTTATTTTCATAGTCTATCTTCCCTTTCTTAATCATTTTTTTGGTCATTCTTTGCTGGCTTTTAAACACTTCCCTATCTTCTGTCCTCCCACTAGTTTTGGCCACTTTGTAAGCCCTTGTTTTTAATTGGATACCGTCCTTTATTTCTTTAGTTAGCCACGGATGGCTATCTTTTCTCTTACACCCTTTCCTCCTCACTGGAATAAAGAAAAGTATAAGAGTTGTGAAATATCTCCTTAAATGTACACCACTGTTCATCAACTGTCCTACGCTTTAATCTATTTTCCCAGCCAACTTTAGCCAACTCTGCCCTCATACCTTCATAGTCTCCTTTATTTAAGCTTAATACGCTGGTTAGAGATCCAACTTTCTCACCCTCCATCTGAATTTGAAATTCAATCATGCTATGATCACTCATTCTGAGGAGATCCTTTACTAACAGATTGTTTATTAATCCTGTCTCATTACACAGGACCAGATCTAAGATAGCCTGCCCCCTGGTTGGTTCCGTTACATACTGCTCAAGGAATCCATCCCTTATGCACTCGACGAACTCTTCCTCAAGATTACCCTGACCAATTTGATTTGTCCAATCAATATGGAGGTTAAAATCACTCATGATTATTGCTGTTCCCTTTTTACAAGCCCCCACTATTTCTTGGTTTATGCTCCGACCAACAGAGTTGCCACTGTTAGGGGGCCTATAGACTACACCCACCAGTGACTTTTTCCCCTTATTATTTCTTATCTCCACCCAAACTGTTTCAACATCCTGATCATTTGAGCCAATATCGTTTCTCACTATTGCAGTGATTCCATCCTTTATCAATAGAGCTACCCCAACTCCTTTTCCTTTCTGTCTGTCCTTCTGGATTGTCAAATACCCCTGAATATTTAATTCCCAGTCCTGGTCACCTTGCAACCACGTCTCTGTCATGGCTATCAGATCATACCCATTTGTCTCAATTTGTGCTGTCAACTCATCTATTTTGTTACAATTGCTACGTGAATTTACACAAAGTGCCTTTAAATTTGGTTTTTTACCCTTTTTTTCTGTTTGTTTCCTCTCCCCTTCAAACTCACTTTCTTTATTTTTTCTTTCTAATTCCAACTTTACTCCCCTCCCTACTGAATCTATTTTCAGGTTCCCATCCCCCTGCCAAGCTAGTTTAAACCTTCCCCAACAGCACTAGCAAACCCCCCTGTGAGGATATTGGTTCCGGCTCTGTTGAGGTGCAACCCGTCCGGCTTCTAGAGGGCCCACCTCCCCCAGAAACGTTCCCAGGAATCTAAAGCCCTCCTGCCTGCACCATCTCTCCAGCCATGTATTCATCTGCTCTGTCCTCCTATTTCTGTACTCACTAGTTCGTGGCACTAGGAGTAATCTGGAGATTACTACCTTTGAGGTCCTGCTTTTTAATCTCTCTCCCAGCTCCCTAAACTCTGCCTGCAGGACCTCATCTCTCTTCCTACCTATGTCATTGGTACCGATGTGAACCACGACCTCTGGCTGTTCACCCTCTCCCCCCAGAATGCCCTGCAGCCGCTCGGTGACATCCTTAACCCTGTCACCAGGGAGGCAACATACCATCCTGGAGTCACATCTGCTGTCGCAGAAATGCCTGTCTGTTCGCCTGACTATCGAATCCCCTACCACTATAGCTCTTCCATTCTTCTTCCTCCCCCCACTGTGCAGCTGAGCCACCCATGGTGCCGTGGACTTGGCTCTGGCTGTACTCCTCAGAGCCACCATCGGCCCCACTGGTACTCAACAGAATACTGGTTGGAGAGCGAGGTGGACTCAGAGGACCTGCCTCATCCTCCTCTTCTGTCTGGCGGTCACCCACTCCCTATCTGCCTGCACACTTCTAAGCTGTGGGGTGACCACCTCTAGAAACGTGCTAGCCACGTTGCTCTCAGTCTCACGGATGCACCGCAGTGACTCCAGTCGCCGCTCAAGCTCCAAAACGCGGAGCTGGAGTTTGTGCAGCTGGAGACACCTCCTGCACATGTGGTCGTCCCGGCTGTGCAAAGCTTCCAGGATTTCCCACATGCCACAGGGTGTGCAATCCACGGGACTGAGCTGCCCTGCCATCCCTCTAGTTACACTCGCAACTATCGAGTAGCACTAAATTCTAAACCTTAGCACAGCACACCCAGCCGCGACTCAGCAAACAGCCGATTTAGTTACCTGGTTCTCCTTAGATAATAAAGATCACATATATTTAATTGTAGTTTCTAATTTACAACAATGCCCAAGGTTTCTGAAAGAAAAGAAAAATACTCACCAATCCACCAGCCAATCACTAACAGTTGCACTGCCAATGTGCATAGGCAGGATGCACTCTGGCGGTGACACTGCCTTATCAGGAAGTGCCTCCCTGGTCTGTGTCTGAACAAGTCGTCTGATTGGTCAACTCATTGCTGAATGTGGGAGGTTGGAGGCATAAAATGGCTGCCACATGCGTCCCCCACATAGCTGCGCTCAGCACTGCACTGGGAGTGTCAGTCTAGATTTTTTTGTGCTCAAGTCCCTGGTGTGGGACCCACAACCTCTGACTCCGAGGCGAGAGTGCTACGCACTGAGCCACAGCTGATACTTATGGAGCATCTTAAAGCAGGAAAGAGAGATAGAGAGGCGGAGAGATTTAGGCAGGGAGTTCCAGAGCTTGGGGCCGAGGCAACAGAAGGCACTCGACCGATATTTGAGCGATTATAATCAGTGGTGCTTAAGGGGGCAGAATTTGAGGAGTGCAGGTATCTCACAGGTTGTGAGGCTGGAGGAGATTACTGAGATAGGGAGGGGCGAGGCCATGGAGGGATTTATAAACAAGGATGAGAATTTTGAAATCGAGACATTAATTAACTGGGAGCCAATGTACGTCAGCGAGCACAGGGATGATGGGTGAGCGGGACTTGGTGCGAGTTAGGACACAGGCAGCTGAGTTTTGGGTGACCTCAAGTTTACGTAGGGTAGAATGTGGGAGGCCAGCCAGGAGTGCATTGCAATAGCCAATCCTTCCACCTAGCCCAGCAATCTGTGCGGTCCCCGGCCTGTGAGCACCATCGGAGCAGGCCGGGGAGCAGAAGGAGCAGTGTGGCAACATACCACTCCAGGGAGCAGCACGTGCTGGAGCAGGAGAACAACGGCAGTGAAAAGGGACATCACCAAGGTCCAGGTCGGTGATTGGAGTGTGGGCAGGTACAGCAGGAGCGGTGAGATCGGGGCGAAGGAGCGGCGAGAGATTGTAGGGGTACGTGATCGGGGCCCAGGAGAGGCGCGAGAAGAAGCGAGGGCCCAGGGGCAGCATGGGCCCAGCCCACACTGTGCGATATGTGTGCGCACTAGGTCCGTGCAGCAGAGCTGGTCTCCAGTCGTCCTGGTTAACCCTTGCCACTGGACCAAGACCTAGCTCTGTCAAGCCCGTGTGGTGGCTGGTGTGCAACGGTCACCGCACGTTAAAAAAATCCACGCACAGGCATCTTCCACCCTTCAGGATGTAGTTCGGACCTGGAATATTAGGTTCTTCATTGAAACACCTGTGAACTTTTTTGACGTGGAAGCAAGTCATCCTTGGTTCGATGATGACGATGCAATAGCCAAGTCTAGAGTAACAAAGGCATGGATGAGTGTTTCAGCAGCGGATGAGCTGAGACAGGGACGGAGACGGGCGTTGTTACGGATGTGGAAATAGGCGATCTTAGTTATACTGTGGATATGTGGCCGGAAGCTCATTACAGGGTCAAATATGACACCAAGGTTGCAAACAGTGTGGTTTAGCCCGAGACAGATGCCAGGGAGATGGATGGAGAATTATAAAGACTATTTTACTGATCACAGTGATTCCTTTAAGCATGATTTTATTTCAGTCACCCACTATTGGTGTGATGTGAAACACTGATCCACACCAGTGCTTGACACGTCGAGTAACTGGAGCGGTGGGGTGAATGATGCATTCAGCGGATAAATAGTCTTTGTTTAACCACCAAAATCTCACGCAAGTTTGACAGTCTAGACAAAGGGTCTCACACTAAACAATAGGCATTTTTTTTAAATAGATCTCCAGAATTTTTGAGATTTCCAACATTTACAGTTTAAAAAAAAATTCTACTGTGACATTTCATCAGAAATGAAGAGGGCAGAGGGAACATGAACATCACAGAGGTTAGTGTCGGAGAGACAGCCGGCCCTCATTCTGCAAACCTCAATATACAGGTTTGGGCCTGTGAGAGTGTTGCAGCTGCAAAATATTAGAGGAAAATGATTAATGTCCTCATTTTCTCACCACGCTAAAATGAAGGGGCGGGTTGCGGGGCAGGTGTGGGGGTTGGGGGGGGATGCATGACAGCTCAGCGGGCTGTCGATAGTTAGGCTCCATTTACTCTGCATGTGTCACCTGAAGAACACCATCCCGGCTTCTTGTCAGGAAAGGTCTAACGTTACAAGTGAGCCTGCGGGAATTGTCACTGGAGAGCATATCATCGGAAATGAAGGACTGTGAGTCTCACCGATAATAAATACACACTAAAAAAAAATACCGATTTTAAATTGACAATTTAGGGATACACTCCAAAATTCCAATCGTTATGTTCCTCATATTATTTTCTACGTTTTTTTTCTTGTGACTTGTGTTGCTGGTAAATATAGAATTTATTTTAAAATCTCCTGCTGGAGTGCAGGACCCCTGTAGTTCCACCATATGTACAGTGATGATTGCTTTACATTGCAGACAGTACTCAGTGACCTGATTCCACATCTTACCATGTAGGAGTACTTAAAAAAAATCATTTCAGAGGTAGCTATTTAACTAAATACTGGAGGATGAATTAGGAGCAGAAGTCTGCCATTCGGCCCCTCGAGCCTGCTCCACCATTCAATGAGATCATGGCTGATCTTCGACCTCAACTCCACTTTCCTGCACTGTTCCCATAGCCCTCGATTCCCTTAATATCCAAAAATCTATCGATCTCTGTCTTGAATATCTCTGTCATGAACTGTGGGCATCCTGGAGAAATTTTCGGAGGCAGATGATTGGGAAACCTTCGTGGAGCGACTCGACCAATACTTCGTGGCCAACGAGCTGGAAGGAGAAGCGAACGCTGCCAAATGAAGGGCGATCCTCCTCACCATTTGTGGGGCACCAACGTATGGCCTCATGAAAAACCTGCTCGCTCCAGCAAAACCCACAGACAAGTCATATGATGAGTTGTGCACACTGGTCCGGGAGCATCTAAACCTGAAGGAAAATGTTCTGATGGCAAAGTATCGGTTCTACACATACAAGAGGTCTGAAGGCCAGGAAGTGGCGAGCTATGTCGCTGAGCTAAGGCGCCTTGCAGGACATTGCGAATTTGAAGGACACTTGGAGCACATGCTCAGGGACTTCTTTGTACTTGTCCATGAAGTAACACTTCACAAACTTTTGACTGTAGAGACCCTAACCTTGAGTAAAGCCATAATGATAGCCCAGGCGTTTATCTCCACCAGTGACAATACCAAACAAATTTCCCAGCACACTAGTGCTGCTGCAAGTACTGTGAACAAAGTAACAATGTTTTCAAATTGAAATGTACATGACAGGACTTACATGTCCACAGATGACTCAGAGTCCACCATCAAGGGTGGTGAATGCAAGGCTATTAACACCTTGTTGGCGCTGTGGGGGTGATCATTGTTTCCATTCACGCCGCTTCAAAGGATACGTTTGCAAGGGCTGTGGAACAATGGGGCACCTCCAACGCATGTGCAGGCGAGCTGCAAACCCTGCTAATCCTGCAAATCACCATGTTGCAGAGGAGGACAGATCCACGGTGGATCATGACGAACCAGAGCCTCAGACTGAGGAGGCAGAGGTATATGGGGTGCACACATTTACCACAGAGTGTCCCCTGATAATGCTGAAGGTTGAATTAAATGGACTCTCGGTGTCCATGGAGCTGGGCACGGGCGCAAGCCAGTCCATAATGAGCAAAAAGACTTTTGATAAATTATGGTGCAGCAAGGCTTCAAGGCCAGTCCTGACTCCCTTTCGTACTAAACTGAGAACATACACAAAGGAGCTGATTCCCGTAATTGCAGTGCTACCATAAAAGTCTCCTATGATGGAGCGGTGCACGAGTTACCACTCTGGGTGATAGCAGGCGATGGCCCCATGCGGTTCGGCAGGAGCTGGCTGGGAAAGATACACTGGAACTGGGACAACGTCCGAGCGTTTTCATCCGTCAACGACACCCCATGTGCCCAGATCCTAAGCAAGTTCCCCTCGCTGTTCAGAAAGTTCCAAGAAGCAAAAGTGCAGATCCATTTGATTCTAGGGGCGCGACCCATCTATCACAAGGCGAGAGTGGTACCTTACATGATGAGAGAGAGGGTGGAGATCGAGCTGGACAGGCTGCAACGAGAGGGCATCATTTCACCGATCAAATTCAATGAGTGGGCCAGTCTGATTGGTCCAGTCCTCAAGGGAGACGGCACCGTCAGAATCTGTGGCGATTACAAAATAACTATCAATTGTTTCTCACTGCAGGATCAATACCCGCTCCCAAAGGCAGACAACCTATTTACGACGCTGGTGGGTGGGAAAACGTTCATGAAGCTGGACTTGACCTCGACCTACATGACGCAGGAGCTGGAGGAATCATCGAAGGGCCTCTCCCGCATCAACACGCACAAAGGTCTCTTCATTTACAACAGAGGCCCGTTTGGTATTCGATCAGCCGCGGCGATATTCCAGAGGAACCTGGAAAGCTTGCTGAAGTCAGTCCCGCGCACTGTGGTCTTCCAGGACGACATCTTGGTTACAGGTCGGGACACTGTCGAGCACCTGCAGAACCTGGAGGAGGTTCTTAGTCAGCTCAATCGTGTGGGGCTCAGGCTAAAATGCTCGAAGTGTGTTTTCCTGGCACCTGAAGTGGAGTTCCTGGGAAGAAGAATTGCGGCGGACGGCATCAGGCCCACCGATTCGAAGACGGAGACAATCGAGAACGCACCGAGACCATAAAACATGATGGAGCTGCGGTCGTTTCTAGGACTCCTGAACTATTTTGGTAACTTCTTACCGGGTCTTAGCATATTGTTAGAAGCCCTGCACTCTTTACTGCATAAAGGAGATGAATGGGTATGAGGTAAAAGCCATAAAATGCCTTTGAGAAAGCTAGGAAGCTGTTATGTTCAAACAAATTGCTTGTGTTGTACGATCCATGTAAACGTTTGGTACTAGCATGTGATGCGTCATACGGGGTCAGGTGCGTATTGCAACAAGCTAATGAATTTGGGAAATTGCAACCGGTTGCTTAAGCATCCAGAAATCTGTCTAAGGCTGAGAAGGCTTACAGTACGATCGAAAAAAAAGGATAGCGTGTGTTTACGGGGTAAAGAAAATGCATCAATAACTGTTCGGGCTCAAATTTGAATTGGAAACTGACCATAAGCCACTTATATCCCTCTTTTCTGAAAGTAAGGAGATAAATACCAACACATAGGCCCGCATCCAGAGATGCGCGCTCACATTGTCCGCATACAACTATGCCATCCGCCACAAGCCAGGCACAGAAAACTGTGCCGATGCTCTCAGTAGGCTGCCATTGCTCACCACAGGGTTGGAGATGGCACAGCCCGGAGATTTAGTTATGGTAATGGAAGCATTCGAGAGTGAGCAATCAACTGTTACTGCCCGACAGATTAGAACCTGGACGAACGAGGACCCCTTACTGTCCTTAGTAAAAAAGTGTGTGCTCTGTGGGAGTTGGTCCAGTGTCCCATTGGAGATGCAGGAAGAGATAAAGCCGTACCAGCGGCGCAAAGATGAAATGTCTATACAGGCAGATTGCCTCCTATGGGATAATTGGGTAGTTGTGCCAAAAAAGGGCAGGGACACCTTCATTAGTGATCTCCACAGCACCCACCCAGGCATCGTAAGGATGAAAGCGATAGCCAGATCCCACGTAAGATGGCCCGGTATCAATGCAGACTTAGAGTCCTGTGTGCACAAATGTAATACATGTTCCCAGTTAAGCAATGCACCCAGAGAGGCGCCACTAAGTTTATGGTCCTGGCCCTCCAAACCGTGGTCTAGGATCCATGTCGACTATGCAGGCCCATTCTTGGGAAAAATGTTTTTAGTGGTTATAGATGCATACTCCAAATGGATTGAATGTGTGATAATGTCGGCAAGCACATCCGCTGCCACCATTGAAAGCCTACGGGCCATGTTTGCCACGCACGGCCTGCCTGATGTCTTTGTAAGTGACAATGGGCCATGCTTTACCAGTGCCGAATTCAAGGAGTTCACGACCCACAATGGGGTCAAACATGTCACGTCTGCCCCGTGTAAGCCAGCGTCCAACGGTCAGGCAGAACGAGCAGTTCAAACAATCAAGCAGAGCTTGAAAAGAGTATCTGAAGGCTCACTGCAGACTCGCTTATCCCGAGTCCTGCTTAGTTACCGCACAAGATCCCACTCGCTCACCAGGGTCCCTCCCGCTGAACTGCTCATGAAAAGGACACTTAAGACAAGGCTCTCATTGGTCCACCCTGATCTACACGAACAGGTAGAGAGCGGGCGGCTTCAACAGAATACATATCATGATCACGCAAATGTATCACTCGAAATTGAAATAAATGATCCTGTATTTGTGTTGAACTATGGACAAGGACCCAAGTGGCTTGCTGGCACTGTTTTGGCCAAAGAGGGGAGTAGGGTGTTTGTGGTCAAACTCGCAAATGGACTCACCTGCAGGAAACACTTGGACCAAACCAAACTCAGATTTATGGACTATCCAGAACAACCCACATTAGACCCTACCTTTTTTGACCCTCCAACACACACACCAGTGGCAAACGACCCAGCGGTTGACCACGAAGCAGAACCCATCACCCTCAGCAGCCCAGCAGGACTCACCACCCCCGGCAGCCAAGCAAGGCCAGCTGCACAGCAGCCCAGCGAAGGCCCAACAAACGACTCACCAACACCAGCATTTGCACCGAGACGATCAACCAGGGAAAGGAAGGCCCCAAATCGACTCACATTGTAAATAGTTACACTATTGACTTTGGGGGTGGGGGGGGGGTGTTGTTATGTATGTAAACCTGTAAATACAATGTCTAACCACCAGAGGGATTATCCCCGGAGTCCCAAGGGAGCCCACAATCCCTTGGGAGCACCTGTATATAAGGAGGCCTCACAGGCTGGAGAGGCACTCTGAGATCTGTAATAAAGGACTCCGGTCACACCTTACTTTGAGCTTGCAGTATCTAGTCTGACTCTTTATTCAAGACATAACACCCTTATCGTTTAAGAAACTGTCTATTTCTGTCTTAAATTTATTCAATATACCAGCTTCCACAGCTCTCTGAGGCAGTGAATTCCACAAATTTACAACCCTCTGAGAAGAAATTTCTCCTCAGTTTTAAATGGACGGCTCCTTATTCTAAGATTATGTCCCCTAGTTCTAGTCTCCCCCATCAGTGGAAACATCCTCTCTGCATCCTTCTTGTCAAGCCCCCTCATAATCTTATACATTTCGATAAGATCACCCCTCATTCTTCTGAATTCCAATGAGTAGAGGCCCAACCTACTCAACCTTTCCTCATAAGTCAACCCCCTCATCCCTGGAATCAATTTAATGAACCTTCTCTGAACTGCCTCCAAAGCAAGTATATCCTTTTGTAAATATGGAAACCAAAACTGCACGCAGTACTCCAGGTGTGGCCTCACCAATACCTTGTATAGCTGTAGCAAGACTTCCCTGCTTTTATACTCCATCCCCTTTGCAATAAAGGCCAAGATTCCATTGGCCTTCCTGATCACTTGCTGTACCTACCACCCTTCCCCCTTCCCCTTCCCTTTTCCCGCGACAAATGTCTGTCCCACCTGTGACAGGGTCTGTGGCTCTCGTATTGGATTGTTCAGCCACCAAAGAACTCACTTTAGGAGCGGAAGCAAGTCTTCCTCGGAATCGATGAATGATGCACCTGCATACTAACCTTTTGTGTTTCATGCACAAGTACCCGCAGGTCCTGCTGTACTGCGGCACTTTGCAATCTTTCTCTATTTAAATAATAACTTGCTCTTTGATTTTTCAAGGGGAGGTAGTTAGGCTATCTCTTGTTGGAGATGATCATTGCTTGGCACATGTGTGGCACCAGTTGTACTTGTACTTGGAGTCATTTCCACAGGACCCCGCTAAATAATGAAATAAAAACAGTAAATACTGAAAACACTCAGCAGGTCAGGCAGCGACTGTGGAGAGAGAAACAGAGTTAACGTGCCAGAATTTGCTGCCAAAATAACGCCGAGGCTGATGGCGGGCGCCATTATTTATGTGTAAATGGTTCAGCGACTTCAGCCGAGGGGCCAGTATGTGGTTAGATGCCAATATCCAAAAGACTTCACCCCCTTATACTTCACCCGGCTTCTCAGTCCTTCTGCTGTTTATTTCCCAATCCTTCTGTTATATATGTAAACCTATCAATACCTTGTTTAACCACCAGAGGGCTCATCCCCTGGAGTCCCAAGGGATCTCACAATCCCTAGGGAGCACCTGTACTTAAGGAGGCTTCACAGGTTGGAGAGGCACGCTGGAGACCGGCAATAAAAGACTATGGTCACACTTTACTTTGAGCTCACAGTATCTGGTCAGACTCTTTATTCACACATAACACCTTCAATCCCGTGGGTTAAGGAGACGCCCTGTTGCTTGCCCGTTCACTCAGGACCCAGATGCCCCACTTCCCCCTCGCCGTACCGTTAGCAGCTCGCACTTTCAGTAATGTTGCGGGCAAACCTGTTTCGAGCTGAAGGCTGCCGGTTGAGTCTGACTAACGGCAGGCGCTGTGAGATGTCCCGCTGCGGTAAAATCTGGCCCAATCAGGTCGATGAGCCTTCATCAGAACTGGTTGGGTAACTTTAAGTAATGGTTGGAAAGTCCTATTCTTCATCTGTGGTGAATGAACACAAATCTACCAACACTGACATTTAATCCATGTATCACTTTATAGGTCAGTTTTTGTCTTAAATACGTGCTGCGCAATATGATCAGACAGCTTTGGCCACTGTAGGAGTTTGGAACATATTCGGGAGGTGCTTGTACTCTACCTCAAAGCAGCTAGGGAAAGGGTTGCTATTTGCTTACAGGCCAACAGAGGTCAGAGAGATCAGCTCTGAAGTCAGCGCTAATGGGCTTCCACTGCAAAAATCGCAATCAAGTCGCTAATCTTTTAATCTGCTCATCCAGCTCCAGAATCCAATCAAACTTACTAAAATACATCCCAGCTCTCTGAAACTCCCGGCATCTCACGGCATTATCTTTTTTAAGGCTCAACAGTAACTAATGGAATCTCTTGTTGGTTAATCCTGATTAAAGAAAAGCAAGGGACTAACGAACGATAAAGCTTTTTATTTTTGCTGTAAACGTCCCATCTCTGTTACGCTACCTGGGCAGATCTGCCATAGATCACATCTCACTGCACGCCAAAAACATATCCGCATTAGCTCCCAGCTCATAAATTCCGAGGATTAGAACAGATTTTAAGCTCATGTTTTAACTATAAGTACGACTCTCCCCAAGGGATTAGTCACGGGTCAAAATTACCGTAGCTCAGTCAAATTCCCTGCACTGGATACACGGGCGGCAGAATGTCCTAATGCCACGGGTTGACTCTGTTACTGGTGCCTAATGTCTGTGGGAAATGATTCAATCTGCAGCATGTGAGGGCGCCTCTGACATATGTCTTTCAAATGGGTCACTTTTATCATTGTTACAGCATCAATGCACTTTTGTTTATTTTTTAAATGATTATTTCAAATAACAACTCCTTAGCGGAATTAACTCCCATGTTGGAAATGTCCATTTTGTTTTTCAATAGCTATTGAAATAAATGATACGTTTTCTGTAATTTCGGGACGTCGTGTGTGTTTTATTCCGTACAAGAACAAAATACATCAGAGACCTTGCATCAAATTGCATATAATGTGACGTTTCTGCCCTGATATTTACAATATTCCTATATTTACATTTTGTGTGATTTTGTTAATGACTGAGGTTGTCAGGTGAAGCACCCGGTGCCCTGCTGCATAAAAACACTAGAATTGGCCATTCGGCCCCTCGAGCCTGCTCCGCCATACGGCCTCTCAAGCCTGCTCCACCATACGGCCCCTCGAGCCTGCTCCGCCCCATGGCCTCTCGAGCCTGCTCCGTCATACAGTCCCTCGAGCCTGCTCCGTCATAGGGCCTCTCGAGCCTGCTCCACCATACGGCCCCTCGAGCCTGCTCCGCCCCATGGCCCCTCAAGCCTGCTCCGTCATACGGCCCCTCCAGCCTGCTCCGCCATACGGCCCCTCGAGCCTGCTCCGCCATACGGCCTCTCAAGCCTGCTCTGTCATACAGCCCGTCGAGCCTGCTCCGCCCCATGGCCCCTCAAGCCTGCTCCGTCATACGGCCCCTCGAGCCTGCTCCGTCATAGGGCCCCTCGAGCCTGCTCCGCCCCATGGCCCCTCAAGCCTGCTCCGTCATACGGCCCCTCGAGCCTGCTCCGCCCCATGGCCCTCGAGCCTGCTCCATCATACGGCCCCTCGAGCCTGCTCCGCCCCATGGCCCCTCGAGCCTGCTCCGTCATACGGCCCCATGAGCCTGCTCCGCCATACGGCCCCTCGAGCCTGTTCCGCCCCATGGCCCCTCGAGCCAGTTCCGTCATACGGCCCCTCGAGCCTGTTCCGCCCCATGGCCCCTCGAGCCAGCTCCGTCATACGGCCCCTCGAGCCTGCTCCGCCATACGGCCCCTCGAGCCTGCTCCGCCATTTGGCCCCTCGAGCCTGCTCCGCCCCATGGCCCCTCGAGCCTGCTCCGTCATACGGCCCCTCGAGCCTGCTCCGCCATATGGCCCCGCGAGCCTGCTCTGCCATATGGCCCCTCGAGCCTGCTCCGCCATAAGGCCCCTCCAGCCTGCTCCGTCATACGGCCCCTCGAGCCTGCTCCGTCATACGGCCCCTCGAGCCTGCTCCACCATAAGGCCCCACGAGCCTGCTCCGCCATATGGCCCCTCGAGCCTGCTCCACCCCATGGCCCCTCGAGCATGCTCCACCATAAGGCCCCTCCAGCCTGCTCTGCCATACGGCCCCTCGAGCCTGCTCCGCCATACGACCCTCGAGCCTGCTCCGCCATACGGCCCCTCGAGCCTGCTCCGCCATTTGGCCCCTCGAGCCTGCTCCGCCCCATGGCCCCTCGAGCCTGCTCCGTCATACGGCCCCTCGAGCCTGCTCCGCCATATGGCCCCGCGAGCCTGCTCTGCCATATGGCCCCTCGAGCCTGCTCCGCCATAAGGCCCCTCCAGCCTGCTCCGTCATACGGCCCCTCGAGCCTGCTCCGTCATACGGCCCCTCGAGCCTGCTCCACCATAAGGCCCCACGAGCCTGCTCCGCCATATGGCCCCTCGAGCCTGCTCCACCCCATGGCCCCTCGAGCATGCTCCACCATAAGGCCCCTCCAGCCTGCTCTGCCATACGGCCCCTCGAGCCTGCTCCTCCATACGACCCTCGAGCCTGCTCCGCCATACGGCCCCTCCAGCCTGCTCCGCCATACGGCCCCTTGAGCCTGCTCCGCCATACGGCCCCTCGAGCCTGCTCCGCCCCACGGCCTCTCGAGCCTGCTCCGCCATACGGCCTCTCGAGTCTCCTCCTCCATTCAATAAGATCATGACTGCTCTTCGACCTCAACTCCACTTTCCCGCCCAATCCCATATCCCGTGATTCCTCTAGAGTCCAACAATCTATCGATCTCAGCCTTGAATATACTCAACGACTGAGCCTCCACAGCCCTCTGGGGCAGAGAATTCCAAAGATTCACAACCCTCTAGTGAAGAAATTCCTCCTCATCTCAGTCCTCAATGGCCGACCCCTTATCCTGAGACTGTGACCCCTGGTTCTAGACTCTCCAGCTCGGGGGAAACATCCTCCCTGCATCTACCCTGTCAATCCCTCTCAGAATCTTGTATGTTTCAATGAGATCACTTCTCATTCTTCTAAACTCCAGAGAGTATCGGCCCAATCTACTCATCGAATAAACCTCTCATCCCAGGTATCAATCTAGTGAACATTTAAGGCAAGTATATCCTTCCTCGATAAGGAGACCAAAACTACGCACAGTACTCCAGGTGTGGTGTCACCAAGGCCCTGTACAATTGTAGCAAGACTTCCTCACTCTATACTCCAACCCCCTTACAATAATGGACAACATGCCATTTGCCTCCCTTATTGCTTGCTGTACCTGCATGCTCGCTTTCTGTGTTTCCAGTACAAGGACAACCAAATCTCTCTGAACAACAATATTTAATAGCTCCTCACCATTTAAAAAAATATGGTGCGTTCCTATTCTTACCAAAGTGAATAAGCAGCTGATAGTTGATGCAGTTGGTGTGCATCCATCTCCACTTCCTTTCATTGAAGCCTGCTGTTATCGAGTAATTTACTTATCAGAGTGCTCCTAAAGGCCTCTGGACACCGTTATATATCTGTGTGTGCGTAGCCAAACATAATATTTACTGTGGTGTAACCAGTTGTGAAATCACAATCGAATCATTGAGGGAGAAATTCGGGAGTGCACTGTTTGTGCCGCTAACTTTAGAAAGTTGAAAAATTTAGCGCCAGGAGCTAATGATTCTCAGCTTTCTGTAAATCCGGTGCTTTCGCTCCAGGCAGGAAGTGGGGCGTTAAATCAAGCGTTCCACTCTCTTCCTGGAGCGCCAGAGGACACAGGCGGGGCGGTGGGCGTGTAGCGCTGTCGCGATCCGAGACTCCTTCCCACCCTTAAAGGGCAAGGCCATCGCCACAGGCTCTGCTTTGGCACCTGCTGCCTTCAACGATTTGTGCACATATACCCTCAGGTCTCTCTGTTAAGGCACTCCTTTTAGAACTGTACCCTTTAGTTTATATTGCCTCTTCTCATTCTTTCTGCCAAAATGTATCACTTTGCACTTTTCCGTGTTAAATTTAATCTGCCCATTCCACCAGCCTGCCTATGTCCTCTTGACATCGATCACTATCCTCTTCACTGTTCACTATACTTCCAAGTTCTGTGTCATCTGCAGATTTTCAAGTTGTGCCCTGTACACCCATGTCCAAGTCATTAATATAGATCAAGAAAAGTAGTGATCCTAGAACCGACCCCTGGGGAACACCACTGTATACCTTCCTCCAGTCCGAAAAACAACCATTCACCACGACTCTCTGTTTCCTGTCACTTAGCTAACAGTTGTGCCCTTGAACATTTCCATTATCATCACCTCTTTATCTGTAGAATAAGTGATCAGGGAGCATCGCTATCCACACGGACAGTACAAGTAGCGTCCAAATGAATTCCCTCAATGGCTCGCTTGTCAAGGACATTCTACATTGTGAAACTAAGCTATTGCTGTCCAGGAAAGTCCATCGCTAGTCTGTGCTGAGTTTGCCGATCTCACACAGGGGCAATGGTATCCAGTAACCACTGCCGCAAAGCGTCTTTGTGTGGTGATTGGCTGAGGGCTGGATCGGGCTCACCTGTGATCCCCTCATCCTCACCCTGCTCCTGGCCGAGCCCCACATTGGCCATTCGGGTGAGTTACAGGAGGGCAGTCAGCATCTGTGGTCCTCAGTCCCAGCAACAGTAGGGGAGAAACGCACAAGTTGCTTATAGCAGAATATATCGTTTGGGCTATTGATTGGCTCCGGAATCAGGTTAGTCACTTTTTAGATCCAGCAAATGCAGAACAAAACTCCATAATCGAGATTCAGGAAAGACTTTTGTCTTCACACTTTATAGAACCTGCCTGATTTCCAGTCTACTAAATTCATTGGAATGAACAGTGGGTGGATGCTGTAAGGGTCAGGTGATCCACTCCTTCAAATTGCAGCACTGCTGGTGAAACCCCACCATCTGAACTGACAACACTAACGCTCTCCTGGCCGGCCTCCCATCTTCCACCCACTGTAAACTGAGCTCATCCAAAACTCTGCTGTCCCGTGTCCTAACTCGCACCCAGTCCCGCTCACCCATCACCCCCTGTGCTCGCTGACCATGTCCTAACTCGCACCCAGTCCCGATCACCCATCACCCCCTGTGCTCGCTGACCATGTCCTAACTCGCACCCAGTCCCGCTCACCCATCACCCCCTGTGCTCGCTGACCATGTCCTAACTCGCACCCAGTCCCGCTCACCCATCGTCCCTGTGCTCGCTGACCATGTCCTAACTCGCACCAGTCCCGCTCACCCATTACCCCTATGCTTGCTGACCATGTCCTAACTCGCAACAAGTCCCGCTCACCCATCACCCCTGTGCTCGCTGACCATGTCCTAACTCGCACCCAGTCCCACTCACCCATCGCCCCCCTGTGCTCGCTGACCATGTCCTAACTCACACCCAGTCCCGCTCACCCATCACCCCCTGTGCTCGCTGACCTACGTTGGCTCCTGGTTAAGCAACGCCTCAATTTCAAAATTCTCATCCTTGTCCACAAATCCCTCCATAGCTTCGCCCCTCCCTATCTCTGTAATCTCCTTCAGCCTCACAACGCCTCCCCCCCCTCCACCCGAGATGTCCGCGCTCCTCAAATTCTGCCCTCTTGGGCATCCCTGATTATAATCGCTCCACCATCGGTGGCTGTGCCTTCAGCTGCCTGGGCCCATAAGCTCTGGAACTCCCTGCCTAAACCTCTCCGCCTCTCTACCTCTCTTTCCTCCTTTAAGACGCTCCTTAAGTCTCAGCTGTGGCTCAGTGGGTAGCACTCTCGCCTCGGAGTCAGAGGTAATTCAAGTACATATCCAAGTACTTTTTAAATGTGATGAGGGTTTCTGCCTCTATCACCCTGTCAGGCAGTGAGTTTCAGACCCCCACCACCCTCTGGGTGAAGAAATTTCTCCTCAAATCCCCTCTAAATTTCCTACCAATTACTTTAAATCTATGCCCCCTGGTTATTGACCTCTCTGCTAAGGGAAATAGGTCCTTCCTATCCACTATATCTAGGCCCCTCATAATTGTATACACCTCAATCAAGTCTCCCCTCAGCCTCCTCTGTTCCAAGGAAGACAATCCCAGCGTCTCCAATCTTTCCTCATCACTAAAATTCTCCAACCCACGACAACATCCCGGTACGAGGAGTTGAGAGCTCTCTCTCTGGATCAGGTTGGGCTCGACTGTTTATTGCTGATTGCTTAATGCTGGTTGCCCAGAATAGAAAAGAAATGCTGCTCTCCAGCACCGACACGTTGACTTCAATAAGCAATTTAAAATAAAGCAGGGTGTTAAAAATAACTGCGGCAGCTTTCGTGCTGAGCTCAACGTCCAAAACAAGGTTTGTGCAGAGTCAAGAAAGGGACACATGCTCAATGAAGTGCAGTCAGATGCTGTTCTGTTGATTTGCCAATGGGGGCAGTGTTGGCCAATGGATATTACAGGCTGGGTGAAAGTGACAAAACTCACTGAGTGCCGTGCTATCGCCAGGCGATGCTGTGGCGAGCGCTGCCAGACACACTGCTCCGACAGGGCGGGACACGCAACATTATGTACATTTTAATAAACTGTGACGGAAAATGAAAAAATAAAATCAGGTTTAAAAACATGAACTATTCGTGTTATTTCAATCATTAGAGTCAATGGAAAGAGTTTAATGCTTCACTGCAGCCTGGGTATCTGAAAAGGCATGTCTGTGGTCAGAGTTTCTTTGTGTAAAAGACTTGCATTTCTATAGCGCCTCTCACGACCACCGGACGTCTCAAAGCACTTTGCAGCCAATGAAGTACTTTTGGAATGTCATCATCATCTTCATAGGCAGTCCCTCAGAATCGAGGAAGACTTGCTTCCACTCTTAACATGAGTCCTTAGGTAACTGAACAGTCCAATATGAGAGCCACAGTCTCTGTCACAGGTGGGACAGACAGTCGTTGAAGAGAAGGTTAGGTGGGACAGGTTTGCCGCACGCTCTTTCCGCTGCCTGCGCTTGCTTTCTGCATGCTCTCGGCGACGAGACTCGAGGTGCTCAGTGCCCTCCCGGATGCACTTCCTCCACTTAGGGCGGTCCCAGGTGTCGGTGGGGATGTCGCACTTTATCAGGGAGGCTCTGAGGGTGTCCTTGTAACGTTTCCTCTGCCCACCTTTGGCTCGTTTGCCGTGAAGGAGTTCCGAGTAGAGCGCTTGCTTTGGGAGTCTCGTGTCTGGCATGCGAACGATGTGGCCCTGCCCAGCGGAGCTAATCAAGTGTGGTCAGTGCTTCAAAGCTGGGGATGTTGGCCTGGTCGAGGACGCTAACGTTGGTGCGTCTGTCCTCCCAGGGGATTTATAGGATCTTGCGGACGCAGCGTTGGTGGCATTTCTCCAGCAACTTGAGGTGTCTACTTATTTACTGAGGCGTAAGAAAGCATGGGCCTTACGCTAAACATCCGTAAGACAAAGGTCCCCCACCAGCCTGTCCTCGCCACACAGCACTGCCCCCCAGCCATCAAGATCCATGGCGGGGCCCTGGACAACGTGGACCATTTCCCACACTTCGGGAGCCTCTTATTAACAAGAGCAGACATTGACGACGAGATTCAACACCGCCTCCAGTGCGCCAGTGCAGCCTTCGGCCACCTGAGGAAAAGTGTTTGAAGACCAGGCCCTAAAAACTGCCACCAAGCTCATGGTCTACAGGGCTGTAGTAATACCCGCCTTCCTGTACGGCTCAGAGACATGGACCATGTACAATAGACACCTCAAGTCTCTAGCGTGTAGTAATGTGGGAAACGTGGCAGCCAATTTGCGCACAGCGAGCTGCCACGCACAGCAAGGTGATAATGACCAGATAGTCTGTTTTTGCTATGTTAATTGAGGGATAAATATTGGCCAAGACACCAGGAAGAACTCCCCTGCTCTTCTTTGAAATAGTGCTATGCGATCTTTTACATCCACCTGAAAGAGTAGACGGGACCTCGGTTTAGTGTCTCATCCGAAAGACCCTCTGACAGTCGGCACTCCCTCAGTTTTGCCCCTCCAACAGTGTGACGCTCCCTCAGTACTGCTCTTCCGACCATTCGGCGCTCCCTCAGTACTGCCCCTCCGACAGTGCGGCACTGCCTCGGTACTGCCCCTCCAAGAGTGCGGTGCTCCCTCAGTCCTGCCCCTCCGACAGTGCAGCACTCCCTCAGTACTGACCCTCATTGCAGCACTGCCTCAGCACTGCACTGGGGATGTCAGCCTAGATCGGTTTGTGTTCAAGTCCCTGAAGTGGGATTTGAACCCACAATCTTCTGGCTGAGAGGAGAGTGTGCTATCCACTGAGCCACAGCTGACACGGAAAGGGACATGTGTACAAGCACTTCGCTCTGCTCACCAGAAGGTTCATAGAAACATAGAAAATAGGTGCAGGAGTAGGCCATTCGGCCCTTCGAGCCTGCACCGCCAATCGATAAGATCATGGCTGATCATTCACCACAGTACCCCTTTCCAGCTTTCTCTCCACACCCCTTGATCCCCTTAGCCGTAAGGGCCAGATCTAACTCCCTCTTGAATATATCCAATGAACGCGCTGTGAGAGAGGTACTGTTTCAGAGGGACATCAGATTCATGTTTTCTGATGTTGTTGCCCACAGCTGCTGGTACAACAGTTGCTTGCAGGAAGATACATTAGGTTTGCATCTGCCTGCACCATTAAAAGGTGTGCACGGGCCTGCAACAGTCCCCGTGCAGTCACTCAACCTAGGATGTGACTGTTGTCTCAGGCAGCTGTTTCAGCAAATCTGGCACCTCGCAGCCTCTTTCCACAAGCAGAAAGGTCCGAGTCATGTCAGATTTTTGAATTATTAAAATTAAAAGTGCACTTAGAATTGCAAAAATTCATTTTTTTAAAAAAGGGCTTTTGCTGATGAACATCAAATTTAAAAGCAGGCGATCACTGCGACAAAGCTGAGTTGCAGATTCATAAAATTTAATGGGTTTCAGAAGTGGGCAGTTGATGGTGTTTTAAACGCAGGGAGCGTGCATAGCAACACTCTTTCCGGGTAAACTTTCCAAGGCAAAACACAAGAACATTTAGTTCTAACTTCAGTTCAACACATCTTTTCAGAGATTGAGAAAGAAAAATACCTGTGCTACATTTGGAACCCTGTCGTGATTGGTCAGCTGAAAGGTACCCAGAACACTGGCGTCCTAATGTACAATTTGCTGTTTTGTCTTAGACAAAGAGAAAGAGAGACAGAGATAAATAGACTTGTATTTCTTTTTCACAACCTCAGGCCGTCCTAAACTGCTTTACAGCCAATTTAGTACTTTTTGAAGTGTAGTCACTGTTATAAAGCTCCCACAAACAGCAATGTAATAATGACCAGATAACATGTTTTGTTGAGTGTCGTGCCATGGGATCTTTTGCAACCACCTGAGAGAGCAGACATAGTTTCAGTTTAACGTCTCATGTGAAAGACGGCCCCTCCGATAGTGCAGCGCTCCTTCAGTACTGCCCCTCCGACAGTACTGCGCTCCCTCAGTACTGCCCCTCCAACAGTGCGGCGCTTCCTCAGTACTGCCCCTCCCTCGGTACTGCCCTCCAACAATGCAGCACTCCCTCAGTACTGCCCCTCCGACAGTGCCGAGCTCCCTCAGTACTGCCCCTCCAACAGTGTGGCGCTCCCTCGGTACTGCCCCTCCGACAATGCAGCACTCCCTCAGTACTGCCCCTCCAACAGTGCGGCACTCCTTCAGTACAGCGCTCCCTCAGTACTGTCCCTCAGAACTGCCCCTCCGACAGTATAGCACTCCCTCAGTACAGCGCTCCCTCAGTACTGTCCCTCAGAACTGCCCCTCCGACAGTATAGCACTCCCTCAGTACTGTCCCTCCGATAGTGCAGTGCTCCCTCAGTACTGCCCCTTCGACAGTGCGGCACTCCCTCAGTACTGCCCCTCCAACAGTGCAGCACTCCCTCAGTACTGCCCCTCCGACAGTGCAGCACTCCCTCAGTACTGCCCCTCCGACAGTGCCGAGCTCCCTCAGTACTGCCCCTCCAACAGTGCGGCGCTCCCTCGGTACTGCGCCTCCGACAATGCAGCACTCCCTCAGTACTGCCCCTCCAACAGTGCGGCACTCCCTCAGTACTGCCCCTCCAACAGTGCGGCGCTCCCTCAGTACTGCCCCTCCAACAGTGCGGCACTCCCTCAGTACAGCGCTCCCTCAGTACTGTCCCTTAGAACTGCCCCTCTGACAGTATAGCACTCCCTCAGTACTGTCCCTTCGACTGTGCGGCACTCCCTCAGTACCGCCTTTTCGACAGTGCGGCACTCCCTCAGTACTGCCCCTCCAACAGTGCAGCACTCCCTCAGTACTGCCCCTCCAACAGTGCGGCGCTCCCTCGGTACTGCCCCTCCGACAATGCAGCAATCCCTCAGTACTGCCCCTCCAACAGTGCGGCACTCCCTCAGTACAGCGCTCCCTCAGTACTGTCCCTCAGAACTGCCCCTCCGACAGTATAGCACTCCCTCAGTACTGCCCCTCCGATAGTGCGGCACTCCCACACTACTGCCCCTCCGACAGTGCTGCACTCCCTCAGTACTGCCCCTCCGACAGTGCAGCACTCCCTCAGTACTGCCCCTCCGACAGTGCTGAGCTCCCTCAGTACTGCCCCTCCAACAGTGCGGCGCTCCCTCGGTACTGCCTCTCCGACAATGCAGCACTCCCTCAGTACTGCCCCTCCAACAGTGCGGCACTCCCTCAGTATTGCCCCTCCAACAGTGCAGCGCTCCCTCAGTACTGCCCCTCCAACAGTGCGGCGCTCCCTCAGTACTGCCCCTCCAACAGTGCGGCACTCCCTCAGTATTGCCCCTCCAACAGTGCAGCGCTCCCTCAGTACTGCCCCTCCAACAGTGCGGCACTCCCTCAGTACAGCGCTCCCTCACTACTGTCCCTCAGAACTGCCCCTCCGACAGTATAGCACTCCCTCAGTACTGCCCCTCCAACAGTGCGGCGCTCCCTCAGTACTGTCCCTCAGAACTGCCCCTCCGACAGTATAGCACTCCCTCAGTACTGCCCCTCCGACAGTGCAGCACTCCCTCAGTACTGTCCCTCCGACAGTGCGGCACTCCCTCAGTACCGCCCCTTCGACAGTGCAGCACCCCCTCAGTACTGCCCCTCCGACAGTGCAGCACTCCCTCAGTACTGTCCCTCCGACAGTGCTGCACTCCCTCAGTACCGCCCCTTCAACAGTGCGGCACTCCCTCAGTACTGCACTCCGACAGTGCGGCACTCCCTCAGTACTGCCCTCCGACAGTGCGGCACTCCCTCAGTACTGTCCCTCCGACAGTGCGGCACTCCCTCAGTACTGCCCCTCCGACAGTGCGGCACTCCCTCAGTACTGCCCCTTCGACAGTGCGGCACTCCCTCAGTACTGCCCCTCCGACAATGCAGCACTCCCTCAGTACTGCCCCTCCAACAGTGCGGCACTCCCTCAGTACAGCGCTCCCTCAGTACTGTCCCTCAGAACTGCCCCTCCGACAGTATAGCACTCCCTCAGTACAGCGCTCCCTCAGTACTGTCCCTCAGAACTGCCCCTCCGAAATTATAGCACTCCCTCAGTACTGTCCCTCCGATAGTGCAGTGCTCCCTCAGTACTGCCCCTTCGACAGTGCGGCACTCCCTCAGTACTGCCCCTCCGACAGTGCAGCACTCCCTCAGTACTGCCGCTCCGACAGTGCCGAGCTCCCTCAGTACTGCCCCTCCAACAGTGCGGCGCTCACTCGGTACTGCGCCTCCGACAATGCAGCACTCCCTCAGTACTGCCCCTCCAACAGTGCGGCACTCCCTCAGTACTGCCCCTCCAACAGTGCGGCGCTCCCTCAGTACTGCCCCTCCAACAGTGCGGCACTCCCTCAGTACAGCGCTCCCTCAGTACTGTCCCTTAGAACTGCCCCTCTGACAGTATAGCACTCCCTCAGTACTGCCCCTCCGATAGTGCAGTGCTCCCTCAGTACTGCCCCTCCAACAATGCAGCGCTCCATCAGTACTGCCCCTTCAACAGTGCGGCGCTCCCTCAGTACTGCCCCTCCGACAGTGCAGCACTCCCTCAGTACTGTCCCTTCGACTGTGCGGCACTCCCTCAGTACCGCCCTTTCGACAGTGCGGCACTCCCTCAGTACTGCCCCTCCAACAGTGCAGCACTCCCTCAGTACTGCCACTCCAACAGTGCGGCGCTCCCTCGGTACTGCCCCTCCGACAATGCAGCACTCCCTCAGTACTGCCCCTCCGACAGTGCAGCACTCCCTCAGTACTGTCCCTTCGACTGTGCGGCACTCCCTCAGTACCGCCCTTTCGACAGTGCGGCGCTCCCTCAGTACTGCCCCTCCGACAGTGCAGCACTCCCTCAGTACTGTCCCTTCGACTGTGCGGCACTCCCTCAGTACCGCCCTTTCGACAGTGTGGCGCTCCCTCAGTACTGCCCCTCTGACAGTGCAGCACTCCCTCAGTACTGTTCCTCCGACAGTGCGGCACTCCCTCAGTACTGCCCCTTCGACAGTGCGGCACTCCCTCAGTACCACCCCTTCGACAGTGCGGCACCCCCTCAGTACTGCCCCTCCGACAGTGCAGCACTCCCTCAGTACTGTCCCTCCGACAGTGCTGCACTCCCTCAGTACCGCCCCTTCGACAGTGCGGCACTCCCTCAGTACGGCACTCCCTCAGTACTGTCCCTCCGACAGTGCGGCACTCCCTCAGTACTGCCCCTCCGACAGTGCAGCACTCCCTCAGTACTGCCCCTTCGACAGTGCAGCACTCCCTCAGTACTGCCCCTCCGACAGTATAGCACTCCCTCAGTACTGCCCCTCCGACTGTGCGGCACTCCCTCAGTACCGCCCCTTCGACAGTGCAGCACTCCCTCAGCACTGCACTGGGAGTGTCAGCCCAGATTTTGTTCTCAAGTCTCTGGAGTGGGGACTTGAACCCACAACCTTCTGACTCAGAGGCGAGAGCGCTGCCCACTGAGCCACAGCTGAGAGGCAGCAGAAAGTGATCAAGAGAGGGACTATTCTCCCAGGAAGGCAAAGTTTGTAAATTGATTGTGACATATGGACCCGAAAAGCCCAGGATGAGTCCCTGTTCTATTGTGCAGCAGCTAACCCCAATCAGGGTTGCACTATGTTGCACCATTCCTGTACACAGAAGAGGATTTTGCTGATGGTCACTATTTCTAAGTTGAATGCCCCTTTTTTTTCAAAAATATACTTTATTCATATAATATTTTCACAATACATTGAAAAATAGTTCAATACCTTGCGGTTTGCAATTCCATACAATTGGTTTGGATGCTGACAGCAGTTCCATACAATGCACTAGCATGCATTTCATTTCAAGGTACAGTTTAGTACAAGCTATAAATCACGTTACATGTAGTACTGTGCAAATAAGGGTATTACATGGAGCAGATGAGAGCAGGTTTACATTAGATTCCAGGATACATTTCAATACCAATCATGAATCACGTTACATGTAGCACTATGCAGATGAAAGCAGTGCACGGAACGGATGGGAATACATTTACATTTCTTTACAAGTTACTAAACAGTGCAGAGACTTTCATTATACATGGCACAACACAGGTGTTTTTCAGTCGATGGTGTTCCATGTATACAAGCAGATTAACAAGTACAGCCTGAGGGGGGTCTGATTCCATCCCCTGGGTTTACCATGACGGAAGGGCCTTAGACTGTGGCCCTTCCCCATCGTGCCTTTGCGGCGACTGCATCAACCTTTAGTGGGTCCCTCAGCACGTACTCCTGGACCTTGGATTGCGCCAGTCTGCAACACTCGGCCGTGGACATCTCCTTGCTCTGGAAGACCAGCCAGTTTCGGGAAGACCAAAGTGCGTCTTTGATGGCTCTCCAGCAGCAGATGATGTCTGTCTCGTGTGTCCCTGGGAACAGCCCGCAGAGCACAGAGTCCTGTGTTACGGAGCTGCTTGGGATGAATCTCAACAGCAACCACTGCATCTCCTTCCAGACCTGCCTTGCAAAGGGACAATCCCGAAGGAGATGGATGACAGTCCACACCACAACCGCCTTGGGGGCAGAGTGCCGTGTCTCTGAAACCCCGGCTGTGCATGAAGGATCTGACGGGTAGGGCCCTTCTCACCGCCAACCAAGCTACGTCTTGGTGCTTGTGTGAAAGCTCTGGCGATGACATATTCTGCCAAATGAGTTTGACAGTCTGCTTGGGGAAACGCCCGATGGGATCCATCATCTCCTTCTTTCGTAGGGCGTCCAGGACCTTGCGTGCTGACCGCTGCTTTATGGCCTTGTGATCAAAGGTGTTTTTCTTGAAAAATGTTTCCATGAAGGACAGGTGCTGAGGCACAGTCCAACTGGTCGGAGCGTTCCGCGGCAGCCTGGCCAGACTCATCCTTCGCAACACCGGGAACAGGTAGAATCTCAGCACATACTGACACTTGGTGTTTGCGTACGAAGGGGCTATGCACAGCTTGATGCAGCCACACACATGTTCGGAACATCCTTTCCCCCCTTGCCCAGAGATCTGTCCATCGTGTCTCTGCGGACACGGTCCATTTTCGATCTCCAGATGAAATGGAAGACGCTCGGGTGACTGCCACAGCACAGGAGTGGGGTATGGGCCAGACCTGCACCACATACAACAACACCGAGAGCACCTCACTCCTGATGACCAGGTTCTTTCCTGCCATGGAGAGGGAGCACAGCTTCCACCATCCCAGTTTCTGTTTGGCTTTAGCGATACGCACCTTGCAGGTTTTGGTGCACATCCCGTCCGCTCCGAACCATATTCCCAACACCTTCAGGTAATCTAACTTCACGGTGAAGGGAATAAAGGATCGGTCGGCCCAGCTTCCAAAGAGCTTGGCCTCACTTTTGCTGCGATTAACCTTCACCCCCGAGGCCAGTTCAAACTGGTCGCAGATTGTGAGCAATCCGCGGACCGACTGCAGATCGGAGCAAAAGACGGCGACAAGGTGGGCACGGCGACACTGGCCCACTGGCTCGGCGACACTGGCCCGCTGGCTCGGCGACACTGGCCCGCTGGCTCGGCGACACTGGCCCGCTGGCTCGGCGACACTGGCCCGCTGGCTCGGCGACACTGGCCCACTGGCTCGGCGACACTGGCCCGCTGGCATGGCGACACTGGGCCACTGGCTCGGCGACACTGGCCCACTGGCATGGCGACACTGGCCCACTGGCTCACACACAATAGGAACAGACCCAGCAAAAGGGGGATTGAAAATGACGATAATGTCCATGCGTGCAGAGAACACGATTCAGTCACTGGTTCGCATGTGCTTTGCTTTTTATTAAAAGGGAGCTGGATTTGCATTATTTTGTGGCATGGTCTTGTGAGGGGGAGGAGCAAACAGAGAGATGAGAATGTAAGGACGGTCCAATGACTGCTTGTACGGTAAGAGGCTTCGGTTGTGTGACTAATGAGGCAGCGACGACACTCCAGCATTGCTAGTTACTGGTTTTAATTTAACCTAAACTCCACAGAATGATAAATAACTACCTTAACGTTAGTGACTGATGACTAGCACCTGAAGTCATTTATACTGTCCCCATTTTAACAAAGCTAACAGCTCCTTAAACAGATGCAATTACCGAGGCATCTTTGCGGACACATTTGTCAGTTTGGTTCAATCAGTTCCAATTATAAATACCCATGGCTTTCCCCGTCGCATTGTCCTGACGGTTTAACTCTAAGTTTCTACCTTATCCATGGAGTCAGGGAAATACAATCCCTTTATATTTATGCTCTGAGTTGGAACGGGAAGGATTACTCGGGGATTTTTCACGCCTTTTTATCACCAACTCTTTATCAATAAAATACATTTGCACTCTGTGCTCAATGATCAGGAGCGGGCCATTCACAGCTCCGCCTCAAGCTCCAGAGGGGCCATGAAGTGGAGGAGACTTTCCCCACTTTTGGGGCGGGGGCGGGGAGAGTGAAAGAAAGACTTGCATTTATATAGCGCCTTTCACGACCACCGGACGTCTCAAAGCGCTTTACAGCCAACGAAGTACTTTTTGGAGTGCAGTCACTGTTGTAATGTGGGAAACTCGGCAGTCAATTTGCGCACAGCAAGCTCCCACAAACAGCAATGTGATAATGACCAGGCAATCTGTCCAGAGTGGGAGCAAATTGCTTTTGTCAGTGACTGATCGATAAAGGAGTCTAATTGTAATAATGGGTAAAATGCTTCGCGCGCAATGACACCGGAAAACACTTGCACCCAATGGGTCCCTGGAGATGGAGCACGCGGTGTCCACCGGTACGCTCGTGGCCTTCCGCGAGAGGTGGGCGCCGGAGGGACTGGAGTGCATCATCACCCCCGGCAACCAAACTTTAATTTGATCATTTAAGTTTAAAGTTTAATTTGTTTAATTTGCCGGTTTTAGTGCCCCCCCCTCATTTTAGCCAGGGGGCACTTGTATAATTTCTGTTTTTAGTGCCATAAACCCTCCCCCACCCCCACAAAAAAAGGCGCACTGGAAAAAAAAAATATTTTGGTGTGTGACCCCCCCTTGCAGGGGGCATTTGTTTAAAGTGCACAACTAAAATAGTTGAAAGAGACAATGGTTGATTATAACCGGGCTCACGTTTAACGGTAAATGCTCTCAGCGAGAAAATGTTGGGCTATTTTGTCAGCTTCTGATACAGTTTCAGGACTTTATGTCTGTGTTGCAACTAAACCTCGGGATAGGGTTCCCTTGGAGCTTCCAGATTATAAGCCTGTTTTTGTAGAATGTTTGAACAATTTGCTGTAAAAAATGAACGTAGCAGGCCAATTTTCCTCTCATTGCGATTTCCAGCAAAATCAGTTTCTTTGTGTAATATTCATGCTGGGGAAGAGGCTGGCATTTAGATTTTTTTGGGGGGAAGGGGGTTTAGGGCACTAAAAACAGAAATTATACAAGTGCCCCCTGGCTAAAAGGTGGGGGAGGCCGGCATTTATTGTCCTGGTTGCCCTGAGCAGGTCGAGCTGAACCTTCTCTGTAGTGATTTGATGCAACGGAGTGTCTCGCTAGCTCTCAGAGGGCAGTTAAGAGTCAACCACATTGGTGTGGGTCTGGAGTCACGTATAGGCCAGACCGGGTAAAGGCGACACATTTCCTTCCATGGAGGACATTTGTGAACCAGATGGATTTTTACGACAATCCGACAGCTTCATGGTCAGTTTCCAGGTTTTTCAAACTGAAATAAAATGGTCAAACTGTTAAATTCTTGTGCACAGTAGCATAGTGGTCATGTTACTGGACTCGTAATCCAAAGGCTTGGACTAATGATCTGTGGACGTGAGTTCAAATCCCTCCAGAGCAACTAATTGAATGTAAATTCAATTAATTCCATTTTTTTTTAAATCTGGAATAAAAAGCTCGTGTCAGTAATGGTGACCGTGAAACTACGGAATTGTTGTAAAACCCCCATCTGGTTCACTGATGTCCTTCAGGCCTATATGTGACTCCAGACCCACAGCAGTGTGGTTGACCCGTAACTGCCCTCTGAAATGGCCCAGCGAGACACTCCGTTGGAGAAGGCGGCTCACCACCACCTTCTCGAGGGCGATTAGGAATGGGCAATAAATGCTGGTCTTACCAGCAACGCTCACATCCTATGAATTTAAAAAAATGGTGGGAGTTGAACTCACATTTTTCTGGATTACTCATCCAGCAGCATAACCGTTGTACCCACCAGAAGTTTAAATGAAATAGTGAGAAAGGAAATGTCCCCAGTTTGCAATGTCACTAACATCAGAGACAATCTTCCCTGTTGTGACAATGAAAGGCAGTGCTCTGGAAATTTCTGAATCAATGCTTTTCAATGCTACTAAGTGATTTGTTGAACTACAAATATAAGATAGTTAGCAACAAATCCAAGAAGGAATTCATGAGAAACTTCCTTGGTTATAATGTGGAACTCGTTACCACAGGGAATGTTTGAGGCGAATAGCATAGATGCATTTAAGGGGAAACTGGATAAACACATGAGGGAGAAAGGAATAGAGGGTTATGTTGTTAGGGTGAACATAAGAACATAATAATTAGGAGCAGGAGTAGGCCATTCGGCCCCTCAAGCCTGCTCTGCCATTCAATAAGATCATGGCTGATCTGATCATGGACTCAGCTCCACTTCCCCACCCGCTCCCCATAACCCTTTACTCCCTTATCGCTCAAAAATCTGTCTATCTCCACCTTAAATATATTCAATGACCCAGCCGTATCCATATCCCTCGATTCCCCTAGAGTCCAAAAATCTATCGATCTCCGCCTTGAATACACTCAGTGACCCAGCCTCCACAGTTCTCTGGGGCAGAGAATTCCAAAGATTCACAACCCTCTGAGAGAAGAATTTCCTCCTCATCCCCGTCGTAAATGGCCTGAGACTGTGCCCCCTGGTTCTAGACACTCCAGCCCGGGGGAAACAACATCTCAGCATCTACCCTGTCAATCCCCCGGAGAATCATATCGGTTTCAATGAGATCGCCTCTCACGTGAAGTAGGGTGGGAGAAGGCTCGTGTGGAGTATAAACACCGACATAGACCAATTGGGCTGAAGGGCCTGTGTCTGTGCTGTACATTCTATGTAACAGCAATACTATGTAATTCATAACACAGACTCCATTTTGTGTGAGGCAGTGAGTGATTTGATACAGATTTTACAGCAAATCAAACGGGAAGGTTGGCCTTTGAAGGCAGACGCTGCTGTGCATGGGTTGAGCAGACAAGAGAAATGCAAAACATAACTATATAAATATAAATCAGGAACATGCTGAGACTCAAGACTGGTACAGAAATATGCAATCTACACTATTGGGGTATCATTTCCAGCCATCAGCGTTCCCCACCCCCACCCAGACCCACTCATTCCGGTGATAGACGGCGATGTTAATAATAAGAGCAAATTTCATTTAATTGCACAGTTTTGCAGTTTACACCAATGGCGTATTTAAGGAGCAAATTAACATGGAAAATGCTAACCGTTCATTATTCATCTCAACAGGTCAGTTCAACACCTCATTATTGCCTACCAATGTCTAGCCTCTGTAAATATTATACTCTGCTCCTTCAAACCACCTTAGAATGTTCTTGGTACACTCATAATAAGGGTGGAAACTGTGTACTGTGTACAATGAGCAAGTGTGACCTTAGCTCCTTTAATAAGACTCCAGAGTGCAGGTACCTCGTGGGTGGCCTGCTTATATACAGTGCTCCCAAGGGATGCTGGGATCCCTTGGGACTCCAACAGGTGGGCCCTCTGGTGGTCAGGTGTCATGCAGGTTACAAAGGGTTAAATACATAACAGTTCTCTATTTTAAATATAAATCTCAACTTTCCAGATAGGTTGATGTTTGGAGTGCTCTGGCGCCGGCCTTGGCTCTGAGCTGTGCTGAGTGGCAAGTGGCAGGTTCTGTGATGAGTCGATGGTTCCGGGTTGGGAACGGCAGCGTTGGGATGGTACAATTAACCTCAGTCTGCCAGACTTCCCGCTGCCGATTGATATCTTGGCTGCAAAGTGCTTGGGCACTGAGCGAGGAAGGGAGGGGCTGTGGTCGTGATGCCCACACACCTCCTCTCCCCATGGGCACCCGCATGTGGTATATTCTTTATGACATCACAACACACATACTTTACAAGATGGCTCCATTCCTTTTCATCATCATCATAGGCAGTCTCTCGTGTCGAGGATGACTTGCTTCCATGCCAAAATTCCTTTTATTCATGTTGTAAACAGCAGAGGCTGCATTACCACAGTAGTCCACTAGATGGAACCTATAATCACACTTCTCCCTCCTTAATGAAGAAGTAATTATAACAAAACAATCATTATACATAAATTGCATGGTTATATATAACAAAAATATGGTCTTATTTTGCTATATTTACAAATCAAACTTAACCATTGGTTTTCTGTTTCGAAGAGGATATCTTTGCTCTCGAACAGAACCTTCCAAACATAGTGTTGAACTTAGACTCATTCTAGGCTGATCCTGAGGAAAGTTTGTCTCCATGGATGCCCTTCATTTAAATTTGAACTCTCTGCAACTTCAGACTGTTTGTCTGCCTGACGCTGACTTAAATTCTGACTTTCTCTTGGACTTATGTCTACTACATCTGATATAGGATATGCTACTGGTACTGTACTTGTAATAAGACTATCTGACGAGTCAGAAATAATCGAAGGATTCCAAATTTCAACGCCTTCCACATCTGTGGGTAAAATATGATCAATGTGAACAAACCTAACCTGTCCATGATAAAACATCTTGATCAAATATGTGCGAGGACCACATATCTTCACCACTCTTCCTGGTAACCAGTTTAACCATTTATGATGATGGTTCTTCACTCCCACCTTCTGATTCAATTTCACACTTCTCTCTCTTACTCTACCTCTATCATGATTCTCTTTCTGTCTTAATTGTTTCTCTCCTACTGACTGTGCCAAGTTTGGTTTTAACAACGAGAATCTGGTTTGTGGCTGTCGTATGAGAAACAACTCTGTTGGTGTTCTACCCATAGTTTTATGAGGAGTATTATGATAAGTAATTAGAAAAATAGCCAATTTGTGGTCCAACAACAACTGTCGTTTCCTTGGATTTGGACCCAACATTTGTTTGATGAGAGCACGTTTCACAAGTTGTACTGTGCGCTCTGCTGCACTCCACATGATACAATCTTTATCCACAGACAATTCATTCCGATGAATGAAGAATGGATGAATATTTTTCTCTGATACACCTTTGACATAACTGGGTCATGTTTGGTTGCCCTACCAATCTGTTTAGCTTTGGCAGATCATCAATGTATGAAAAATAGAACACTTCTTCCCTATTGGGTGTAACTTGTGATAGGGAAGGCAACCTAGACATAGCATCAGCATCACTGTGATCAGCTGATCATCTGTACTCAATGTTATATGCATATGCTGACAAAATCAAAGCCCATCTCTGCATTCAGGCTGCAGCTAAGGTTGGAACTGGAGACTTTGGATGGAAGATTGTTGTCAGGGGATTGTGGTCCGTAACGATGGTAAACTTACCACCATACAAGTATTTGTGAAACTTCTTGACCCCAAAAATTAATGCCAAAGCTTCCCTTTCGATTTGCGCATAATTACTCTCACTGGCACTGAGAATGCATGAAACAAAAGCAATTGGTCTCTCCTTTCCACTATGTGGTACATGAGAAATCACTGCCCCAGCTCCATATGGAGAGGCATCACATGCTAGCTTGATCTCCTTAGATACATCATAGTGAACTAACATGGTGCTCTCCACCTACTGGCTTTTACATTCCTTGAATGCTGCATCACATTCTTCTGACCACTTCCAATGGACCTGTTTTTTCAACAGTTCATTCAGTGGATGTAACACTGTAGCCAAATTTGGTAGAATCTTCTCATAATAGTTCAAAAGACCCAAAAATGATCGAAGTTCAGTGACATTCTTGGGAGTGGGCACATTTCTAATTGCATCTAGCCTTCCCTTGGTTGGATGTAAACCATCTTTGTCTACTCTGTGCCCTAAGTACTCCACTGAGTTTTGAAATAACTCACATTTGCGAGCAGTCACTCATACTCTATGCTTCTCTAGTCATTTGAGCACTTCATTCAATATGTTATTATGGATTTGCCAGTTTGTTGCTGAAATTAGTATGGCATCCAAATAACATACTACCCCTTCAATACCTTGCAAAATTTGGTTCATCACCCGTTGGAATATGATGGTGGGGAGCGGGGGGGTGGGTGTGAAGACACTCCAAATGGTAGCCTAATAAATTGATATAGGCCTAGATGAGTATTTATAGTCAAGCACGACTTGGACTCCTCATCTAGTTCAAATTGTAAGTAGGCATTTGGCATTTGTGAGATCTAACTTTGAGAAGATCTGATCACCTGTCAGCATTGTGAACAAATTTTCTACATTTGGCAATGTATTGGGGAGATTACCCTGCAGAACTTGGTTTACAGTTACTTTATAACCCCACCACACAACCGTACCTTACCATCTGACTTAGGTACAGCAACAATCTTAGAGATAATGTTCTCAGTCACTAGTCTTTTGAGTTCTTGCTCAACTCTCTCCTTGAGTGCATATGGTACGGGACGTGGCTTGCAGTAAACTGGTCTAGCATCCTTCTGTACCTTGACACTCACCTTGAAGCATTGGATCGGACTGCCTGTTTCGCTGAACACCTTTGAATACTTCTTGATGACATCATCTTGTTTCAACATGAAAAATGTCATTTCAATCCAGCTTCAGTGATCCCAACCATTTCTTCCTATTAAGGCAGGCTTGTCTCCTGCCACTACTAAGAGAGGCAAGCTCTGAAATTGATCCTTGTACTTCACCAGTCCAGTGATACGACCTACCACAGGAATTTGCTCTCCTGAGTAGCCTCGCAGCTCTACCTTGGATTTCTCCAGTGGGAAATCACACAATTTGTCACGATATAGCGATTCCGGTACTGTGCTCACGGATGCACCAGTGTCGATTCCATGGGTATCCTGGTTCCTGCAACATCTACTTGGATGATGATACTTTTCAAATCGCTGTTAGATACCCTCGTGCTCCTGATGACGTGTATCTCTTCGGCCTGTTGCTTTTCTTCCATGCTATGTACTCTCTGGGGATTTCTACTTATCGCCTTGAAAGTTGATTTACTCTTCAGTCGGCATGCCTTCACAAGATGCCCAGTTTTGATACAGAAGAAACACTCTGCCTTCATATATGGACAACTTTGAGCAATGTGTTGTCCCAGACACCGATAGCATGACTTCAATGTATTGTTACCTTGGCCAACTGCCTTTTACCTTTAACCTGCAGGCAATTCCCCTTGGTTGTCGGATATCGCTATATCCCACAAATAGAGCGGTCACGCAATGCTCGGTCCTGAAAATTTCCGAAATGACAGTGAATGGATAGGTTTTTTAATGCTACAATGTACTCCCTGATACTCTCCGAAACGATAACTTTCAGCAATTTCCAGGGGCTCAGGATTGTAGTGCTGTTCTAACTCAGAGTCTCCGTAAGTGATGTATCCTTTGACTTGACGGGAACAAGCATATTTTTCAGGGTTCCATACACCTCGGGGCCTTCTTCAGTCAGGAAAATAGCCTGTTTTCTTTCCAACACCACCCGGTTATGGCTTCCATCATCGGGGACTTCGATGATACTATTCGCAGTGAAAAACATTTTTAACCGCTCCACATACGCTCCGAAAGTCTCACGGTCGCGTTGAAACTCCCCCAAACGCCTTATTATTCTCATATGCGCGGCCATCTGGACTCTGGCAGTTCAGCCAAGTGTGCTTGTAATTTTACCTGGGACTCTGAGCTGTTTCCAAGCTGTTCTGCAACAAAGAACCTCACTAGTCTCTCTGTTGTTTGGCTGGAATCATCCACCAACACAAATTTCAGCTCGGGAATCCAGAAATCCTATCTTTCATCGCTAATGTGATATCTTCCTTACTACATCACAACACACAGACGTCACAAAATGGCTTCTTCCCTTTATTCTTGTTGTAAACAGCAGAGGCTGCATTACCACAGACATCCACTAGGTCACCATCCAGGCTTGCACACCATGAATGGAGACTTTAATAAGGGTCATCGACCTGAAACGTTAACTCTGTTTCTCTCTCCATAGACGCTGCCTGACCCGCTGGTACTTTAGATATCTTCATAAGTGTAAATTAGGAATGTGGAAAATGAGTTACAGGGCTGCCTTTTTTTACCTCCGACGGGGTTTTAAAGCGGATGGTAATGGGTCAGCTCCCAGTTACACTCTGCCACAAGTAACCTTTCCAAAAGCAAAATCGGACGGGGCGTATTACGAGAGCCCAAGTCGCTTGTGCCCGCATTTTACCCCCTCACCCCCCTCCCCCGGTCAAAGTTGTAAGTTCTTCTCACAGACTTAGAGCTGTAATGTGAATACATATACACGTCATGGATATATTTATGTGAGATTTTAATATTGCTCCCATCTTTTTTTATTAGTTCTTGGGATGTGGGCGTCGCTGACAAGGCCGGCATTTATTGCCCATCCCTAATTGCCCCTTGAGAAGGTGGTGGTGAGCCGCCTTCTTGAACCGCTGCAGTCCGTGTGGTGAAGGTGCTCCCACAGTGCTGTTAGGGAGGGAGTTCCAGGATTGTGACCCAGCGACGATGAAGGAACGGCCGATATATTTCCAAGTTGTTATATTCAGAATAACTCCACAAGACCGTGTGCTGTAAGCTCAAACTGTTGTGACCTTGGTCTCTTTAATGTAACTCCAGAGTGAGGAAGCAGCATGGCAGACTGCCTTTTATACCTGTTTGCCCGGGGTGTGCAGGTGACCCTTGGGTCTCCAACAGGTGTGCCCACTGCTGGCAAGTCTTATACAATAGTAAAGTTTACATACATAACACAAGTCAGGATGGTGTGTGACTTGGAGGGGAACGTGGAGGAGGTGGTATTCCCATGCGCCTGCTGCCCTTGTCCTTCTAGGGGGTAGAGGTCATGAGTTGGAGGGGAGTAACCATCTCTGGGAAGGCTCTTGTCTCACAATCCTGGACAGGAAACAAGAATAAAGCTGGTCATCTGACAGTCAATCTCCCTCTCACCTCCAGAGTTCAAACCCCCCCTTTGTAGTGTCTCTTGCCTTGTGTTATGGAGAGTTCTAGTTCCATTTCCCCCCCTCTCTCTTTTTCCTTTTTCTATTGGCGAAAGATTTGCTGGCACTCTGTGGCTCCTCGGGACAGGGATAGGCCTTTCAGCCCCTCGAGCCCATCCCCGGGACAAGGCCTTGCAGCCCCTCGAGCCCATCTCCGGGACAAGGCCTTCCAGCCCCTCGAGCCCATCCCCGGGACAAGGCCTTGCAGCCCCTCGAGCCCATCTCCGGGACAAGGCCTTCCAGCCCCTTGAACCCATCCACGGGACAAGGCCTTGCAGCCCCTCGAACCCATCCCCGGGACAAGGCCTTTCAGCCCCTCGAGCCCATCCCCGGGACAAGGATAGGCCTTTCAGCCCCTTGAACCCATCCCTGGGAGAAGGCCTTCCAGCCCCTTGAACCCATCCATGGGACATGGCCTTTCAGCCCCTCGAGCCAGTCCCCGGTTGCTCGAGAAACATTTATTTTGCATTGTGGCACTTTTTGAAGTTCAGGTCGCGCAACTGTGTTTAAACAACAAGCATTCTCGGTTACGCCCATATATGGAGAGAAGAGAGTTGGACAAAAATCACTGCACTTTATCATGGGCTGAATAAACCCATAAGAATTAGAAGCAGGAGTCGGCCATAAGGCCCCTCGAGTCTGCTCTGCCATTCAATCAGATCATGGCTGATCTTTGACCTCAACTCCATTTACCGCCCTCCCCACCCCCCTCCAGATCCATATCCCTTGATTCCTCTCGAGTCCAAAAATCTATCAAACTCAGGCTTGAATATACTCAGAGACTCAGTATCCACAGCCCTCTGGGGCAGAGAATTCCAAAGATTCATAACCCTCTGAGTGAAGAAATTCCTCCTCATCTCAGTCCTAAATGGCCGACCCCTTATCCTAATTCAGTTTACAATATAAAATGTGCTGCATAACCAGGATTAATATTTAACACATAACCAGACAGGCCGATATTAATTAGAAGTTGCAAAATGATAAAAAGAACAGTAGTTATTGAAAAATGAACAATTTTATCTACTTTTAAAAGAAAGGCAGTGATTTTGTATATTTTGGAGTGAGCTGTGTAAATCGATATATGTGACACTTTGACCTGTTGGATGTGAGACGTTGTACAACATACTGCGAGTGTGTCATTGGTTATCAAGAAATTCTTTAGCAATTTAACACATGCTTCACATCCAAAGGATGTTTTCTTTAAAGTGTGGTCACTGCTGTTACTTTTGGCAAATGCAACAGTCAGTTTGCACACTGCAAGCTCCCACAAATGAACAGGGTGAAAGAGCAGTTAATCAGATTATGTTGATGTAGAAAACTAACAAGAGGTTAATCAGAAACATACAGATCCTGCACTACCGTTCATTGTGCTGCATGGCTGCGTGCTCTCTGCATTATTTCTCCTTTCAGTGTCAGCCATGGCTCAGTGGGTAACACACTGCAGAGATTTGAGCAGATAAATCTAGGCTGAAATTCCAGTTCAGTGCTGAGGGAGTGCCGGACTGTCGGAGGGGCAGTACTGAGGGAGTGCCGCACTGTCGGAGGGGCGGTACTGAGGGAGTGCCGCACTGTCGGAGGGGCGGTATTGAGGGAGCGCCGCACTGTCAGAGGGGCGGTACTGAGGGAGTGCCGCACTGTCGGAGGGGCAGTACTGAGGGAGTGCCGTACTGTCGGAGGGGCAGTGCTGAGGGAGTGCTGCACTGTCGGAGGGGCGGTACTGAGGGAGTACCGCACTGTCGTAGGGGCAGTAGTGAGGGAGTACCGCACTGTCGAAGGGGCAGTAGTGAGGGAGTACCGCACTGTCGGAGGGGCGGTACTGAGGGAGTACCGCATTGTCGGAGGGGCAGTACTGAGGGAGTGCTGCACTGTCGGAGGTGCCAACTTTCGAATGAGACCTTAAACCAAGGCCCCGTCTGCTCTCTCAGATGGATGTAAAACAAAATACATGGTCCTATTTGAAAAGAGGAGGGGAGTTCTCCCTGGTGTCCTGGCAAATATTTATCCCTCAACCAACATCAAAAACAGATTATCCAGTCAATTATTTCATTGCTGTTTGTGGGAGCTTGCTGTGCACAAATTGGCTACAGTGTTTGCTACATTATACCAGTAGTTGTACACTTCAAAAGTAGTTAACTGGCTGTAAAGTGCATTTGGACGTTGTGAAAGGCGCTACATAAATGCAAGTCTTTCTTTTTTCCCTTTTTTCCCTTTCCCTTCCAAAGGGCCTGATTCACTGAGGATGGTTACACATGCGCTGGGGAAGAGGTCATTTTTCAAGTGGCTATTTGCAAGATGCCATTTTTCATCTTTTGACTGGCTATTCGACCAGTGGTGGCATCGGTCTCCTCTTGTTCTCACCCGATAGCCAGCAGCGAAACCAGAGGAACTATCATTTACGCAGCGAGTTGTTGTGATCGGGAACCCGCTGCCTGAAAGCAGATTCAATAGTAACTTTCAAAAGGATAACTACTTGAAAGGGGAAAAAATTACAGCGCTACGGGGAAAGAGCAGGCGAGTGGGATTAATTGGATAGCTCCAGGAAAGAGCTCGCACAGGCACTGTCATGTATTCAACTTATCATTGTAACCCATGTATAAGCTGACCTAAGTTGTACACCTTGAGAACATTGACCACAAGGGGGCGAACTTGTGGGAGACACTCCTAACCTGGACTTTCAGGTATAAAAGGGGAAGCTCCACCCACCTTCATCACTTGAGGTCTTGGTGATAAAGATAACTGGTCACAGAGTGACCTTCTCTCAAGTATGGGCCTCGTGAGCATTTATACTGTATAGTAAGGACATATCAGGCACGATGGGTCGAATGGCCTCTTTCTATGCTGTATCATTCCAGGATCGGGTGAGGTAGGTAAGTCAATGCCGAGGAGGTTGCCGCAGTAGGGGGAAGAGGTCCAGGTCATCGCCGATGGGTGGTGTGGTGGGAAGCCTGAGGTAGGCCCGATCTTGTGGGGTTGGGTTCAAAGTAAGGGGTTAAGTGTTTAAGATCCCTTTTAGGGTCTATTAGGGCGAGGGGTAGTTTAGACAGTGGGAGGGGGGAGGCTGTGGGGTGGAAAGTTGTTGGATGGTAGAAGATGGGAGCTGTTCAGCAGGGGAGCTCCCTAGTGAGCTGCCACCCTGGTGGCCATCTTACATTACCCCCTCTCTGCCAATCACGCCTCCCCAGAGGGCTGTGTCCTTGCCGTCCCTGGTGTTGAGGTCACCGAGGAGGATCAGTTTGTCGTCCGCGGGGACATGGGACAGGGATTTTTCGAGGGTGGAATAAAAACCCTCTTTGGTCTCATCCGTGGCATCGAGTGTTGGGGCGTATGCACTGATGACAGTGGCACGTTGATTCCGGGATAGGGTGAGTCGAAAAGTCATGAGGCGTTTGTTAACCCCGCAGGGGGAGTCTTTGAGGCGGCCCCTGGGTGGACAGACGCACCAACATTAGTGTCCTCGCCCAACCCAACATCCCCAGTGTTGAAGCACTGACCACACTTGATCAGCTCCGCTGGGCAGGCCACACCGTTCGCATGCCAGACACGAGACTCCCAAAGCAAGCGCTCTACTCAGAACTTCTTCACGGCAAAGGAGCCAAAGGTGGGCAGAGGAAACGTTACAGGGACACCCTCAAAGCCTCCCTGATAAAGTGCAACATCCCCACTGACACCTGGGAGTTCCTGGCCAAAGACCACCTTAAGTGGAGGAAGTGCATCCGGGAGGGCGCTGAGCACCTCGAGTCTCATCACCGAGAGCATGCAGAAATCAAGCGCAGGCAGCGGAAGGAGCGTGCGGCAAACCTGTCCCACCCACCCCTTCCCTCAACGACTATCTGTCCCACCTGTGACCGGGACTGCGGTTCTCGTATTGGACTGTTCAGCCACCTAAGGACTCATGTTTAGAGTGGAAGCAAGTCTGCCTCGATTGCGAGGGACTGCCTATGATGATGATGATTAATATGCCCTTACTATACAGTATAAATACACACGAGGCCCATACTTGAGAGAAGGTCACTCTGTGACCAGTTACCTTTATTATCAAGTCTTCAAGAGGCAGACGGTGGGTGGAGCTTCTCCTTTTATACCTGAAAGTCCAGGTTAGGAGTGTCTCCCACAAGTTCGCCCCTTGTGGTCAGTGTTCTCAAGGTGTACAACTTAGGTCAACTTATACATGGGTTACAATGACAGTTGAATACACAACATCACCTCCCCTGCCAAAGTTTTATTGGGATCACAGGTTAAGTCTCTCTGGTGGTTTACGCTCCCTTGTAGAGCGCCTGAGTTGGGGCTCCAGTTGTTGGGCGCTGACCTGAGTGTCTGCTGTTTGTGGTGCTTCAGGCCTGTCTGGACTGCCCACAGTGACTGGGCTCCCCTCCACTTGGTTCTGGTGTTCGGTCATCTGTGGTGGAGTAAACTCTATGTCGTGTTCTTCCTCTGCTTCTTCTATGGGGTTGCTGAACCTCCTTTTTGTTTGATCCACATGTTTGCGGCAGATTTGTCCATTGGTAAGTTTAACTACCAAAACCCTATTCCCCTCTTTGGCAATCACAGTGCCTGCGAGCCATTTGGGCCCTGCAGCGTAATTAAGGACAAAAACAGGGTCATTGACATCAATACATCGCGCCCTCGCATTCCTATCATGGTAGTCACATTGTGACTGACGCCTGCTCTCAACGATTTCTTTCATAGTACGATGTATAAGGGATAATCTGATTATGAGCGTCCTTTTCATTAGCAGCTCTGCGGGTGGAACCCCTGTGAGCGAGTGTGGTCGGGATCTATTGGCCAACAGGTGGTGTGATAAGCGGCTTTGTAGAGAACCCCCTTGGATTCTGAGCATCCCCTGTTTGATTATCTGCACTGCTCGTTCTGCCTGGCCGTTTGAGGCCGGCTTGAACGGTGCCGTTCTGACATGGTTGATTCCATTGCCTGCCATGAAGTCCTGGAATTCAGTGCTTGTGAAGCATGGGCCATTGTCGCTGACCAAGACGTCCGGTAGACCGTGGGCGGCGAACATTGCCCACAGACTTTCTACCGTGGCAGAGGATGTGCTTGAATTTAAAATGGCACACTCAATCCATTTGGAGTAGGCGTCTACTACAACCAAAAACATTTTTCCCATGAAAGGACCATGAATGGATGCGTGACCATGGCTTAGCGGGCCAGGACCAGGTGCTAAGGAGGGCTTCCCTGGGTGAGTTGCCCAGCTGAGCACACGTGTTGCACCTGCGAACACAAACTTCCAGGTCTGCATCTATCCCTGGCCACCAAATATGTGACCTGGCAATTGCCTTCATCGTGTCAATGCCCGGGTGCTCATTGGGAAGTTCTCTGATAAACACCTCTCTGCCCTTCTGGAGCATGACTACACGGTTTCCCCACAGTAGGCAATCGGCCTGAATCAAGAGTTCATCCGTGCGCCTATGAAACGGTTTAAACTCCTCAGGGCATGCCCAGTACGTGGCTGCCCAGTCCCCATTCAGGACACATTTTTTAACTAAAGACAGTAGCGGGTCTTTACTTGTCCAGACTTTAATCTGACGGGCTGTCACAGGTGGCCTTCGCTTTCGAAAGCTTCAACAGCCATGACCATCTCAGCAGCATGCTCAGTTGCCCCATCAGTGGTGGCTAGTGGGAGCCTGCTGAGTGCATCGGGGCAGTTTTCAGTGCCCGGTCTGTGCCGAATTGTGTAGTCATAGGCGGCTAACGTAAGTGCCCACCTCTGTATGCGGGCCGATGCATTCGCATTAATGGCCTTATTGTCGGCCAAAAGGGACGTTAGGGGTTTGTGATCTGTCTCCAGCTCAAATTTCCTGCCAAACAGGTACTGGTGCATTTTTTTTACTACATATACACATGCTAGCACTTCCTTTTCTACCATCCCGTAGCCCCTTTCTGCCCGGGACAGACTTCTGGAGGCATAAGCTACCGGCTGTAACTGACCATTGGCATTCACATGCTGCAACACACACCCGACCCCATAGGATGACGCATCACATGTTAAAACTAGTTTCTTACGCGGGTCATATAACTTTAACAGTTTGTTGGAGCATAACAAATTGCGTGCTCTAGCAAAAGCCCTTTCTTGGCTGTCCCCCCAGACCAATCGTGACCTTTGCGTAGGAGCACATGTAGCGGCTCTAGCAGCGTGCTCAATTTGGAAAGAAAGTTGCCAAAATAGTTCAGGAGCCCCAGGAACGAACACAGCTCCGTCGTGTTACGGGATCTGGGTGCTCTCTGGATCGCTTCCGTCTTGGATGCAGTAGGTCTGATCCCGTCTGCTGCTACCCTCCTCCCCAGGAATTCTACCTCTGGAGCTAGGAAGATGCACTTTGCCTTTTTCAGTCGCAGCCCTACCCAGTCCAGTCTGTGTAGCACCTCCTCCAGGTTGTGGAGGTGTTCTTCAGTATCGCAACCCGTAATGAGGATGTCGTCTTGAAAAACCACCGTCCTTGGAATCGACTTGAGGAGGCTTTCCATATTTCGCTGAACGATCGCGGCGGCCTAACGAATCCCGAACGGACATCTGTTCTACTCAAACAACCCCTTGTGTGTCGTGATGGTGGTCAGCTTCTTCGACTCACTCGCCGGCTCCTGGGTCATGTAAGCTGAGGTCAGGTCCAATTTTGAAAAAAGTTTTCCATTGGATAGCGTCGAAAAGAGGTCCTCCGCTCTCGGTAGTGGGTACTGGTCTTGGAGTGACACTCGATTTATGATGGCCTTGTAATCGCCACATATCCTGACCGACCCATCCGCCTTGAGCACCGGCACGATCGGGCTCGCCCAGTCACTGAATTCGACTGGCGAGATGATGCCTTTCCTCAGCAGGCGGTCCAATTCGCCTTCTATCTTTTCCCTCATCACGTACGGCACTGCTCTGGCCTTGGCCTGTTGTCCGGGTTTATGTGAATCACTACCTTGGCCCCCATGAAAGTGCCGATGCTGGATTGAAATAATGAGTCAAATTTGTCCAGGACCTGTGAGCATGATACTCGCTCCACAGAGGAAATTGCATTGACATCGCCCCATTTCCAGTTCATGACAGCAATCCAACTCCTCCCCAGTAGTGCGGGACTGTCCCCCGGGACAATCCAGAGTGGCAACCTGTTCTCCGAATCTTTGTGGGTCACGACTACCGTGGCGCTGCCTAGCACCGGAATTATCTCCTTTGTATATGTCCGTAGCAGTGCGTCAATCGGCAATAATTTTGGCCTCCTGGCCTTGGACACCCACAACCTTTCAAACTGTTTGATACTCATCAGGGACTGGCTGGCCCCCGTGTCTAGCTACATTTATACTGGGATGCCATTGAGGAGCACTTTCATCATTATCGGTGGTGTCCTGGTATATGAACTGTATATGTTCTCCACATGAACTCGCTGAACTTCAGCTTCCAGCGATTTCCCCCAGTATTCATTTGGCCTCGTAGGGCTTACATCGGACCCGTCCTCCTCGTACATCAACCTGGCTGCAGGCTTCCAGCACATATGCGCCAAGTGACCGCTGACGTTGCAGTTTCTGCAGGTATATTGCTGATACCTGCAAGCTCTGGCTGGGTGTTTGCCTCCACACCTCCAGCATGAGCTGGAGGCCCCATTGTTGGAAACAAAAGGTCCATTACCAGTCGATCGTCTCTGACTGTCTCTGTAACTGTCCTTAAACGCACCATTAACAGGTGTTGATGGCCTCGTTACTGGCCGCATTGTCCATTGCGATGGCATGAATCGCCGTTCAGCTAGCCATTGTCTCTGTTGAATTCCCCCTTTGGGTTCGACTGCATGCTGGGGCATGTCCGATTGCCCTTGTCTGCCTAGAGAACTGTGTGCCGTGTTAACAATGTTGACTCCTTGGTCGTTTGCCGTATTTGAGCCAAGATTTTTGTCATACATCATTCCGGTCTCTTCCTCCCCTGAGATAATTGTCTGGGCAACCTTTCGAACTGTTTGATACTCATCAGGGACTGGCTGGCCACCATGTCCAGCTCCATTAATTACTGGGATGCCATTGAGGAGCACTTTCATCATTATCGGTGGCGTCCTGGTGTATGAACTGCTGCTTCCAAGGTCAAGTCTTTGGTCTCAATCAGTTTCCTGAAAACCCCAGTGTGCCCGATGCCCTCAATAACAAAGTCTCGCAGCATCTCCGCTCTGCATGCATCTGGGAACTTACATAGGCTCGCCAGTCGCCGGAGATCTGCCACGAAGTCTGGAACGCTTTGCCCTTCTCGCCATGTGCATGCTGCTCACCGGTTTAAGGTGTTCCCCGATCAACTTACTGAGCTCTTCGAACGTCCTGTCTGCCGGCTTTTCGGCGCAAGAAGGTCCTTCATCAGGGAGTACGTTCTGGATCCACAAACTGTCAGGAGATGAGCCCTGCGTTTGTCGGCCGAATCCTGTCCCAACCATTCCCTACTGACAAAACTTTGCTGTAGTCTCTCAATAAAGTCGTCCCAATCATCACCAACACAGTACCTCTCTTCTGTGCTGCTAGTGGCCATGCTCGCGTGGTTTAAATCCCAGTTTCTCATCGCCAATAATGTGTCCTTACTATACAGTATAACTGCACACGAGGCCCATACTTGAGAGACGATCACTCTGTGACCAGTTACCTTTATTACCAAGACCTCAAGAGACAGATGATGGGTGGAGCTTCCCCCTTTTATACCTGAAAGTCCAGGTTAGGAGTGTGTCCCACAAGTTCGCCCCCTTGTGGTCGATGTTCTCAAGGTGTACAACTTAGGTCAGCTTATACATGGGTTACAATGACAGTTGAATACATGACAATGATGATCATTCCAGGATTCTATGAATGACTTGGACAGCGATTAGGAGCGAGAATCATGTCTGGTTTGGCGCTTTGTAGATCTTGGCTCAGGAGTGCATTTATCCTCATCCGTCTGGGCAGTGAATCTACAACATTACCCTTGAACTGTAGATACGGATTCTCCACATCCAGTGAGCACAGTCAATACAATCCTTCATCTCTGGCACCCTGCTGATGAATTTTAATAAGATGTAATTTTAATAAGCAGAAAGAGGACTAAAGTTCACACAAAAAATTGGAAAAACTTACATCGCTCCGTGGATAGTAATAAGAAGAAAATGAGAAGAAAGTCTATGGATAAACAGGAAATCATTGGTGGTGCTTGGGGGAATGGTGTGATGGACACTTTTATCTGTACTAAGTGGGAGAGTATTAATCCCTCAGCAGCACGATTCTGTGACAGACCTGCGAGGGAAAGCAATGAGCTGTTGTGAACGCCAGCTCATCTGGGAATGAGTGCTAGGGGAGATCTTGCAACTGATCTGTGTTTTAAAAATACAGTCATCTGATTCAATTTCTTTTTCCTATTAAATATCACTTCTGTGTGTGTGTGTGTGTGTGTGTGTGTTTCAGCGAAGAGCTTATCAATATAAAGTTTGAAATGATAAGCTTGCAATGTTGTGCAGACTGACTGTATGACCGTATCCAACTGAAGCAGCAACTATGAGTCAGGAAACGGTGACGCCACTTTGGTACATGATATCCAATTAATGCACTTATCAAACAATCCGAAAATAGATGCCAGCCCGCGTCTGTCATTGTAGTTCGTCAACCGATACACGCAGCATCTGTAGTCGCCCATCTGTCCAGTTCTCTGCACAGATCGTTGAAAGTGTTATTATAGTACGCATTCACATTCCTTCTCCTTAATTGTCGGATAGTCGTCTGTATTTCATTCGGGTCAGGGGGCTCTGACGGGCCGAAATTCACCGTCCCCGAAGGGACGTCTACCGCGGGGTCTGGGCGGTCAACCGAAATAATCGATGGGCCATCGCGGTCGGGTACTTTCCCCTCCCCGAGCCATGTTCGGCTCGGTGGGGGGGGGGGGGTGATTTGAGCGGTGTGCACTTCCGCCGGAAACGGCACGGTGAAGCCGCGGTAAAGGAGACATTCCGGCGGTGAGCTCTGCAGCGTGCGGGTCACTGCAGAAAGGTAAGGCTTTTCCCAGCAGTGCCCCCGCGAGGAATTCGAGTCGGTGATCGAACGGGACACCGCTGGAGTGTTGCCGCGATCGGGGCCCTTTGGTAGGGAAATAGTTTTATTAATTTTCCTGTTTTTATTTAAGATTACAGCAACCACTGTATTTATCTTTTGATAGTTTTATTAATTGTTTTGGTTCCATTCAGCCTGCTGAGTGCTGCTCAGAGGTTTGCACATACCGCTGTACTTTTGTACAACTTTCAGGTCTGACTCTTTGCTGGAGGCCTGTGGGCTGCAGAGAGCTGCTTGGCAGGGTTCACCCTGAGGGTGGGAGGAGTGTTGGGGGGGGGGGGGGCAAGACCTGGTCAGACGCAGGGCGGCACTCGGGAGACGGCGTCACCGTCAGCACTGTGCAGGCAGGCAGCGGGCAACGGAGGCAGCAGCCATGATTCGTTCATTCTGCACCAGACCAGTGTGCCCGCTGTCTTCACCGGCCCGAATCAGGATTGTGATTGGCTGCTTGGGGACAAGGGATATCCCCTGTCCACTTGGCTGCTCACTCCACTGCGGAACCCCAGGGCAGTGCCAGAGCATGCAGACAATGACGCTCATTGTGTCACCGGGTGCATCATCGAGCAGTGCATAGGCGGCATCCTTAAACAGAGGTTCCGGTGCCTGGACCGCTCTGGTGGCACCTTGTACTCTCCTCAACGGGTCTCCATCATCGTCGTGGACTGCTGCACGCTGCACAACCTGGCCATCATGAGGGGACAGCCGCTGGAGGCCGAGTCAGCAGTACCACCTGAGGGGAAAGAGATGCAGGAGCAGGAGGAGGTGCTGGAGGAGGAGGAGGAGGAGGAGGAGGAGGAGGTGGTGCAGGAGGAGGAGGCGGAGGAGGAGGAAGAGGAGGTGGTGCAGGAGGAGGAGGCGGAGGAAGTGGAGGTGGAGGTGGCATAGGAGGTGGAGGAGGAGGAGGCGCAAGAGGAGGAGGAGGAGGTGCAGGAGGAGGAGGAGGAGGTGGAGGAGGAGGAGGTGCAGGAGGAGGAGGAGGAGGTGGAGGAGGAGGAGGTGGAAGAGGAGGAGGAGGAGGAGGAGGAGGAGGAGGAGGTGGAGGAAGAGGAAGAGGAGGTGGAGGAGGAGGAGGAGGAGGTGGAGGAGGAGGTACAGGAAGAGGAGGTGGAGGAGGAGGAGGAGGAGGAGGTGCAGGAGGAGGAGGAGGAGGTGGAGGAGGAGGTAGAGGAGGAGGAGGTGGAGGAAGAGGAAGAGGAGGTGGAGGAGGAGGAGGAGGAGGAGGAGGTGGAGGAGGAGGTGCAGGAAGAGGAGGTGGAGGAGGAGGAGGAGGAGGTGGAGGAGGAGGAGGAGGAGGAGGATGTGGAGAAGGAGGTGGAGGAGCAGGAGGAGGAGGAGGAGGATGTGGAGGAGGAGGTGCAGGAGGAGGAGGAGGAGGAGGAACCCCGTTGCCCCAGAGCCTGGAGGCGTCGACCTATCGCCACCCTGGAAGGGCCGGGTGCAGACTGGCCAGCACCCTCCTGGGAGGGTGAGTCCTCACATATGGAGGTGCCTGACACCTCCCCTGCAATCTCCCTCCATACATTATGTACTGCCGGTCTGCCAGGTCTCCCCACGTCAGGAAACAGGATTCTTCTCCTGTCCTCCACACCGTCCATCAGTGTCTCCAGCTCCACATCAGTGAAGCTGTTGGCTCTCCCTGCACCTCTGACACCAGCCCTCCTTCCAACCTCCTTCCCCCCCTCGGGGCCTTGCTGCAAACCCTGGAAAGGCCAGGGAGCAGCTGGCTCATTAGAAACCCTTACCTGATGCTGAATTTCTCAGCGGTGATAACGCTCAAATTAAGACAGCCACACCGCTGAAAAATCCACTTTGGGAGGGTTCATTAGCGCTGGAACCCATTTGTTCACTTTCGGAGCTGAATATGGGGTGGCCCGGCCACGGAAACATTTTGGCGCTAATGGCCCCAACAAGGTTCGAGGAGCAGCAGCTTCCCAGCGGGACGGAATGTCGGGCCCATGGTCTGTTAATTAAGGCGGGCTGTCACTCACAGCCGACTGACTCAGAGCGTCTCCTGAGAGACCAATAACGGAATATTCCTCCACTTATTACACTCACATCCCCCGGACAGCAAGAGGGTTGTCTCAGACCCCAATATACCATAGGAAAGCTGGCTGCCTTTTACCCAACTCCCTCCCAAGGTCACCATAGCAACAGGCTCTGCCCACATTAAACATACTAACAACCAGCTTGGGATGCGGTGCATCTCCCATAGTTGAAGAACCTGACAACATTCCATGCCTGGCCTCAAATATCAAGAACATAACATAAGAATCAGGGGCAGGAGGAGGCCATTCAATAAGATCACGGCTGATCTTCGAACTCAACTCCACTTTCCCGCCCGATCCCCATATCCCTTGATTCCCTTAGAGTCCCCAAATCTTCCATGCTATGAGTCACTGTTGGATTTGAATCCTGCTGCAGAGGTTAAAAAAAAAAGGTCAGTGTGCCCATCCATCTCAAACCTAATACTTTTGAAAATGTTTAAATATTATCCTTCTATTTTGATCCCCCAAACTACGAACCATTCTCCAGCTGAGCAGGCTAGTAGCTGCTTTGCTCCATTGTCTCAGTCAATGCTTTCTTAACGCAGCCATCAGAGGTGTACAACAGTGATCTGCAATAACCCAGCCTATCAAATCCCTTTCCTTTGGGAAGTGTCTAGTTTCAACTTTGCAACTCCACAATGGGACAACCTCACCACCTGGAGAATTAAAGGCATGAACTCATATTCGGAAGTCCCACTGATAACTTCAACATGCTGTTTGCTTCTGCAATCCTTAAAGTAAATCATTTTACCGACGCTGCTAAAATTAGAGCAGGTATTACTTTTGTAGCTGGCTAGCTGTACAATAGCCAATCTCCTCTGAGGTAACGGAGCAGTAATGCCACTCCAGTACAAGTCACCGTCCCTGCAGCGAGAAGGGGGTAAAAGGAACAAATGGAGGATAAATTGGAGCATATAATGACCTTAAAATGAACTTTCTTGCAATCGCTGAGTAGGGCTACTGATTTTGGGGCCGAAATTCATGGTCGGGAGAAAATGGCGGTCAGTCGCGGAGTCGAGCGGCCGCTGTCTCCGGACCAACGGCCACCGGCGGCGGAATGCAGCTCGGGGATTTTTCTGGCCGTCCCCACTACCACCCCACTGCTGCCGACCTCCCCAAGCGCGTCATCAAACCGTGCACCGCCGATCTTCCACATCTTCATCCCACTCTGCGTGAAATTTAGCTCCGAAAATCCTAAACCTGCCGTGCGGTGCCCCCGACAGCTCTTTCTGTCGATGAACCTTGTTGTGTGTGTGTGTGTGTGTGTGTGTGAGCCACGAGAGCGTGGCGGCCCTTCAAGGGGGGGGGGGCGCACTGCCGTGGCCGCCATGTTTTTTTTTTGCCGGCCGAATTACCGATCGGCCAGACAATTATATCCCCGGGTTCGGTTCGGCCGGGCCGCCAACAGGCAGCCTGACACGCCCTCTCGGATGCCAGGCTGCTGGCCCGGCCGAAACCCTCCCCGATGGCCCAGTGGGCGATGCTAATTATTCGCTGCTTCCCTCCCCTTTAAAGCAGAGGAGAGACGTGGTGACGTACACGCGTACTGGCACCATCACCGCTCCGTCGCTGAGTGACAGCGGCGGAGAATCGGTCCCGCCTCCACTTCCGCCCCTCACCAGCACTTACCGCCCCCGTTATGACCGACTTCCGGTCCGCTGCAAAAAAAAAAGTCAAGGAGAAGACAATCGATCGACAGCCCGCCTCATCGGACCCGACGGTAAAGAGTTAAAAAAAATGGAATGTGTGCCAGCTTTCTGGTGGGCATGAATTTCGGCCCCTTTGTGTCAAATCACGGACACTTTCGGCTCATACCTCAAATACTCACTTCACGTGTGATCCTCACGGTCAACAAACTGGGAACTTCCATCACTACAGTCTGGGTTGGATTTTAGCCTGGTTTCTCGGGCTGAAAAACAGAGTGCAAGAGAATTTGAATCTGACACCAAATAGGGTTTACAATCTTTTATTGTGTTGGACACACACACTGTATGAATTCTCTTACACACTGTTTTCACCCCTAGACCTCGCACCAAGTCCTGTTTACCCATCACTCCCACCGCCCGTACTCGCTGACTTACATTGGCTCCCAGTCCAGAAATGCCTCAATTTTAAAATTTTCATCCTTGTTTTCAAATCTCTCCATGGTCTCGTATCTCCTTATCTCTGTAATCTTCTCCAGCCCCACAACCCATCCAAGATATCTGCCCTCCCCCAATTCTGCCCTCTTGCACATTCCCGGTTTCCATCGCTCCACCATTGGTGGCCGTGCCTTCAGCTGCCAAGGTCCCAAGCTCTACTCTGTATCTAATCTCGTACTGTACCTGCCCTGGGAATGTTTGATGGGACAGTGTAGAGGGAGCTCTACTCTGTATCTAACCCCGTGCTGTACTTGCCCTGGGAGTGTTTGATGGGACTGTGTAGAGGGAGCTCTACTCTGTATCTAATCTCGTGCTGTACCTGCCCTGGGAATGTTTGATGGGACAGTGTAGAGGGAGCTTTACTCTGTATCTAATCTCGTGCTGTACCTGCCCTGGGAATGTTTGATGGGACAGTGTAGAGGGAGCTTTACTCTGTATCTAATCTCGTGCTGTACTTGCCCTGGGAGTGTTTGATGGGACTGTGTAGAGGGAGCTTTACTCTGTATCTAACCCCCTGTACCTGCCCTGGGAGTGTTTGATGGGACAGTGTAGAGGGAGCTTTACTCTGTATCTAACCCCGTGCTGTACTTGCCCTGGGAGTGTTTGATGGGACAGTGTAGAGGGAGCTTTACTCTGTATCTAACCCGTGCTGTACCTGCCCTGGGAGTGTTTGATGGGACAGTGTAGAGAGAGCTTTACTCTGTATCTAACCCGTGCTGTACCTGCCCTGGGAGTGTTTGATGGGACAGTGTAGAGGGAGCTTTACTCTGTATCTAACCCCGTGCTGTACTTGCCCTGGGAGTGTTTGATGGGACTGTGTAGAGGGAGCTTTACTCTGTATCTAACCCGTGCTGTACCTGCCCTGGGAGTGTTTGATGGGGCAGTGTCAGCTGTGACTCAGTGGGTAGCACTCTCACCTCTGAGTCGGAAGGTTGTGGGTTCAATCCCACTCCAGGGACTTCAGCACAAAAATCTAGGCTGATCGTCCAGTGCTGTGCTGAGGGAGCACCGCACTGTCGGAAGTGCCGTCTTTCGGATGAGATGTTAAACCGAGGCTCCGTCTGCTCTTTCAAGTGGATGTGAAAGATCCCATGGCATTATTTTGAAGAAGAGCAGGGGAGTTATCCCCGGTTGTCCTGGGGCCAATATTTATCCCTCAATCAACATAACAAAAACAGATGATCTGGTCATTATCACATTGCTGTTTGTGGGAGCTTGCTGTGCGCAAGTTGACTGCTGCATTTCCTACATTACAACAGTGACTACACTCCAAAAGTACTCCATTGGCTGTAAAGTGCTTTGAGATGTCCGGTGGTTGTGAAAGACACTATAATAAATCTTAAATCTTTCTTTCTTTAAAACCTACCTCTGTCCTAATATCTCCTTCTGTGGCTCGGTGTCAAATTTTATTTCATAACACTCCGGTGAAGCGCCTCGGGATGCTTTTACTACATTAAAGGTGCTATATAAATGCAAGTTGTTGTTGTTGTTGTTGGCATACAGAAAAATAAACACAATTACCCCGTTTTTCCCCGGGGTAGAGATGTAACCTTCATCGAACCTTTCGTTCCTGTCCCTCTCTACAAATTGTGAAGGAAAGCTCAAGATTTTTCTCGGCCTTTAGTCATGCATACTGTCCTTGATGATTTATTATGGCATGATGTGTTATTTTGTGAACATCACCCCCAGAAATGAGATAGTTCCGACAAAACTTCCAGATGGCCAGTCTGTTCACCATTCAGCATTTAACTAATCACCTTAGCCACATTTGCTTATCTTATGAAAAATGAAGATAAATGAAGCTGACAGTCTCTCTGCTACATGCTAAGCAAATGAAGTTTACTGAAGTAATATCAGCGGAAGGAAAAGGTCATGTTTCTGGTAAACGCTTTTAATGAAGTGTTGCAGGTTTATTTTTAAATCATTGCCTTACAGTGGTATTCGGTTACACAATCCCGTGAAACAGCTCCATTAAATTCAAGGAGAGAAAACGTCTTGAGGTTAACAATGTAGAATTACTTGTTACATTTGCTTTCTTGGCAATTATATTGGCTACGTTATGGACGTACCATGGATTGGCTGGTTTATACTATCTCCGCATTTGCCGTTAAAATATCTGGACAAATCCTGATCTCTCCTCTCGTCTGCCCAAACTTCAGCGGAAACCCCGGCAAAGCTGCACAATGGTCTCGCCACTTTTTTGCGGTTTTCGCATCTCTTCACACTTTCAAGCAGCCCCCGGGATTGCCGCATTCTCCCAATTCTGGCCTCCTGCCCATCCCTGATTATCATCGCTCTACCATCGGTGGCCGTGCCTTCAGCTGCCTGGGCCCCAAGCTTTGGAATTCCCTTCCTAAAACTCTCCGCCTCTCTGCCTCTCTCTCTCCTCCTTTAAGACGCTCCTTAAAACCTACCTCTTCGACCAAGCTTTTGTCCTAATATCTCCTTATGTGGCTTGGTGTAAAATCTTGTGTCAAATTTTGATTGATAACGCTCCTGTGAAGCGCCGTGGGATGTTTTACTATGTTAAAGATGCTGTATAAATACAAGTTACTGTTGGTGCTAAAGTTTATGTGTTGCTATCTCTTGTCGGCAATAGTCTGGGAATGAAAATAACATCTTGGAAGAATTCTTCCTTTTTCATACTTTGTGAATAAATTGTTACTAAGTCGGCACTGTCCCTGAAATAATCCGTGCTTCGATAGACAGGGCTGTTATAATCGATCCTCATCATATCTTTTATCATTGATAACAAATCTTAAGGCTTTATCTTCGCGGGAGAAACGGTTTTCTTGAGATAAAATATGTTTCTCATTGTTTTTGCTGACCAGGTTTATTTTTCACTAACTCAACCATTTTCCCTAAACATGGCAGATCGAAGTCAACAGAAGCTCTACATCAGGACTGAAGCACATAATTGAGGCCCACACTCCAGTGCTGGGTGTGAATGAGATGTTTAACCATTTGCCTGTTGAACTGGACATTGAACATCCCATAGGTGTCAGCCGCTGATTCAGTGGGCAGCACACTCGCCTCTGAGTGAGAAGGTTATAGGTTCAAGTCCCACTCCAGGGGCTTGAGCACAAAAATCTAGGCTGACAGTCCATTGCAACACTGAGGGAGTGCTGCACTGTCGGAGGGTCAGTACTGAGGGAGCACCACACTTTCGGAGGGTCAGTACTGAGGAAGCACCGCACTGTCGGAGGGTCAGTACTGAGGGGGTGCCGCACTGTCAGAGGGGCAGTACTGAGGGAGTGCCGTATTGTCGGAGGGGCAGTACTGAGGGAGAGCTGCACTGTCGGAGGGGCAGTACTGAGGGAGCGCCGCACTGTCGGAGGGGCAGTACTGAGGGAGCGCTGCACTGTCGGAGGGGCAGTACTGAGGGAGTGCCGCACTGTCGGAGGGGCAGTACTGAGGGAGAGCTGCACTGTCGGAGGGGCAGTACTGAGGGAGTGCCGCATTGTCGGAGGGGCAGTACTGAGGGAGAGCTGCACTGTCGAAGGGGCAGTACTGAGGGAGTGCTGCACTGTCGGAGGGACAGTACTGAGGGAGTGCTGCACCGTCGGAGGGACAGTACTGAGAGAGAGCTGCACTGTCGGAGGGACAGTACTGAGGGAGCGCTGCACTGTTGGGGGGCAGTACTGAGGGAGTGCCGTATTGTCAGAGGGGCAGTACTGAGGGAGTGCTGCACTGTCGGAGGGTCAGTACTGAGGGGGTGCCGCACTGTCAGAGGGGCAGTACTGAGGGAGCGCCGCACTGTCGGAGGGGCAGTACTGAGGGAGCGCCGCACTGTCGGAGGGGCAGTACTGAGGGAGCGCCGCACTGTCGGAGGGGCAGTACTGAGGGAGCGCCGCACTGTCGGAGGGGCAGTACTCAGGGAGCGCTGCACTGTCGGAGGGGCAGTACTGAGGGAGCGCTGCACTGTCGGAGGGGCAGTACTGAGGGAGTGCCGCACTGTCGGAGGGGCAGTACTGAGGGAGAGCTGCACTGTCGGAGGGGCAGTACTGAGGGAGTGCCGCATTGTCGGAGGGGCAGTACTGAGGGAGAGCTGCACTGTTGGAGGGGCAGTACTGAGGGAGTGCTGCACTGTCGGAGGGACAGTACTGAGGGAGTGCTGCACTGTCGGAGGGACAGTACTGAGAGAGAGCTGCACTGTCGGAGGGACAGTACTGAGGGAGCGATGCACTATTGGGGGGCAGTACTGAGGGAGCGGTGTACTGTCGGAGGGGCAGTACTGAGGGAGAGCTGCACTGTCGGAGGGGCAGTACTGAGGGAGTGCTGCACTGTCGGAGGGACAGTACTGAGGGAGTGCTGCACTGTCGGAGGGACAGTACTGAGGGAGTGCCGTATTGTCAGAGGGGCAGTACTGAGGGAGTGCTGCACTGTCGGAGGGTCAGTACTGAGGGGGTGCCGCACTGTCAGAGGGGCAGTACTGAGGGAGCGCCGCACTGTCGGAGGGGCAGTACTGAGGGAGCGCCGCACTGTCGGAGGGGCAGTACTGAGGGAGCGCCGCACTGTCGGAGGGGCAGTACTGAGGGAGCGCTGCACTGTCGGAGGGGCAGTACTGAGGGAGTGCCGCCCTGTCGGAGGGGCAGTACTGAGGGAGAGCTGCACTGTCGGAGGGGCAGTACTGAGGGAGTGCCGCATTGTCGGAGGGGCAGTACTGAGGGAGAGCTGCACTGTCGGAGGGGCAGTACTGAGGGAGTGCTGCACTGTCGGAGGGACAGTACTGAGGGAGTGCTGCACTGTCGGAGGGACAGTACTGAGAGAGAGCTGCACTGTCGGAGGGACAGTACTGAGGGAGCGATGCACTGTTGGGGGGCAGTACTGAGGGAGCGGTGTACTGTCGGAGGGGCAGTACTGAGGGAGTGCTGCACTGTTGGAGGGGCAGTACTGAGGGAGCGCCGCACTGTCGGAGGGGCAGTACTGAGGGAGCACCACACTGTCGGAGGGGCAGTACTGAGGGAGCGCTGCACTGTCGGAGGGGCAGTACTGAGGGAGGTGCTGCACTGTCGGAGGCGCAGTGCTGAAGGAGGTGCTGCACTGTCGGAGGGGCAGTACTGAGGGAGCACTGCACTGTCGGAGTTGCTGTCTTTCGGATGAGACGTTAACCCATCATTTCCTCTCAGGTGGATGTAAAAGATGCCTTGGTACTATTTTGAAGAAGAGCAGGGGAGTTATCCCTGGTGTCCTGGGGCCAATATTTATCCCTCAATCAACATCACTAAATACAGATTATCTGATCATTATCACGTTACTGTTTATTTGACCTGGCTGTGTGCAAATTGGCTGCCGCGTTTCCCACATTACAACACTGACTACACTTCAAAAAGTATTTAATTGGCTTTAAGTCACTTTGAGACATCCTGAGGTTGTGAAAGGTGCTATTTAAATACAAGTTATTTCTTGCTATATGACTAATGTGTAGCTCTCAACATAATTCTAGTTTGCCGATAACAGGAAGATTTCCCAGTTATTCTGCAAAAAACAGGTGTGTCACTTGAACAGAAGAACAAGTTTTGTTTTAATGAAGATCAAGAGTGCAGAAGTAAAATATTTCTCTGGAGAAGTCAATCTTGCAGTCTGGCAACAAGTCCTTATTATAAAAGTGTGAAAACCTTTCACCATTGCGTAAGACCTGCTCATTGTCGGAGAAGTAAGTTAACGGCAACTCTGAAAACACTTTGCAACTTCCACTTAACTGCCCCATTTTAATTAGGATTTATCAACACCAGCCACTGACATTTGAGAAAAGCTAAATGGGTGCGCTCAACTCCCACGCAGATAAAATCAGTTCATTTGCATTTCCTCCAGAGGACATAAACTGCTGACAACCTGATTAACATCCGTCTAACGCACTGCAGACAAAGACATGGTGGGGAAAAACCGATCAGGGCCTGAATTTCTTTTGGGGATCCCATCCTACGAACCGAACATACGAACAATGACGGACAGGTAAAGACCATCTGGTCAATTGCGCCTGTCCCACACAATCGCGACACCTTGTGTACCACAACATATACACTCCACCCCACCCCAAACCACGTGATCTCCTGGGAGAGGCGAAAAAAAACAGATTAAAAAAACCCAGGCCAATTTGGGGGAAAAAATCTGAGAAATTCCTCTCTGATCCATCTAGACGAGCGAAACTAGTCCAGGAGATCACTCCGGCCATTGAATTCCCTGCAGTACCCACCTTCTGTAAGGAGTGATCTCCAACACAGCCAGAAACAAATCCAGCTTTTGCTTGAAGGAGTTCAACGAGTCTGGATCCACCACATGAAAGGACAGCGTGTTCCAGAGGTCCACTGTTCTCTGGGAAAAGAACCACCTCCTGACATCTAACCTCAATCTAGCCTTGTGCAACTTAAATTTGTTGCCCCCTTCAGTAATTAGAAAGGGTTCGGTTGGGTGAACGGGGAAAGATTATTATCTCTGGGTGCGAGGTCATTGATGAGGGAGTCATTCATTGAACACAGTCACTGAGGGTGAGGAGCAAGGTTAAGAGATAGAATTCCTTGCTCAGAGGGTCACTGGGAGGTTGGGGGCTGAGACAATTGCATCTTTTAAGCGAAAGGTAGATGAATATTTCAAAGGAGAGGAAGGCACAGGGTAATCGGAGGAGAGCAGGCCAATGGGATTCGTTTGTGATTGATCTTGCAAAAAGCTTCCATGCTGAAAACCACCGTGCTTGTAAATCAGAAAAGACAGGTGGAGATACTCAGATTTTTGAGTGATGAGGGAGTGAAGGGTTATGGGGAGCGGGCAGGGAAGTGAAGCTGAGTCCAGGATCAGACCAGCCATGATCTTATTGAATGGCGGAGCAGGCTCGAGGGGCCGAATGGCCGACTCTTGATCCTAATTCTTATCTTTCCCACCCGTTTCTGTGGCAGCGATAAGAACAAGCTATCTATTTTATAAGCCAGTGTTGTTTTGTTTTTCTGTTAATCAGGTTCAGTTTGCTAAGTGAAAAAACACTATCTCATCCTTTGTTTTTTTTTTCATGCATTCCTTTTACTCTTTTGTAACTACTTGATCCGAGGAATGTCACGCAGAGATCAGACTGCATCGCAACAGCAAGCTTTTCATTTGAGAAAACATAAGAACATAAGAATTAGGAACAGGAGTAGGCCATCTAGCCCCTCGAGCCTGCTCCGCCATTCAATAAGATCATGGCTGATCTGGTCGTGGACTCAGCTCCACTTACCCGCCCTCTCCCCGTAACCCTTAATTCCCTTATTGCTTAAAAATCGATCTATCTTTGACTTGAAAACATTCAATGAGCCAGCCTCAACTGCTTCCTTGGGCAGAGAATTCCACAGATTCACAACCCTCTGGGAGAAGAAATTCCTTCTCAACTCGGTTTTAAATTGGCTCCCCTGTATTTTGAGGCTGTGCCCCCTAGTTCTAGTCTCCCCGACCAGTGGAAACAACCTCTCTGTCTCTATCTTGTCTATCCCTTTCATTATTTTAAATGTTTCTATAAGATCACCCCTCATCCTTCTGAACTCCAACGAGTAAAGACCCAGTCTACTCAATCTATCATCATAAGGTAACCCCCTCATTTCCGGAATCAACCTAGTGAATCGTCTCTGTACCCCTTCCAAAGCTAGTATATCCTTCCTTAAGTAAGGTGACCAAAACTGCACGCAGTACTCCAGGTGCGGCCTCACCAATACCTTACACAGTTGCAGCAGGACCTCCCTGCTTTTGTACTCCATCCCTCTCGCAATGAAGGCCAACATTCCATTCGCCTTCCTGATTACCTGCTGCACCTGCAAACTAACCTTTTGGGATTCATGCACAAGGACCCCCAGGTCCCTCTGCACCACAGCATGTTGTAATTTCTCCCCATTCAAATAATATTCCCTTTTACTGTTTTTTTTCCCAAGGTGGATGACCTCACACTTTCCGACATTGTATTCCATCTGCCAAACCTTAGCCCATTCGCTTAACCTATCCAAATCTCCTCTCTGAGTCCTCTACACAACCCGCTTTCCCACTAATCTTTGTGTCATCTGCAAATTTTGTTGCACTACACTCTGTCCCCTCTTCTAGGTCATCTATGTATATTGTAAACAGTTGTGGTCCCAGCACTGATCCCTGTGGCACACCACTAACCACTGATTTCCAACCGGAAAAGGACCCATTTATCCCGACTCTCTGCTTTCTGTTCGTCAGCCAATTCTCTATCCATGCTAATACATTTCCTTTGACTCCGCGTACCTTTATCTTCTGCAGTAACCTTTTGTGTGGCACCTTATCGAATGCCTTTTGGAAATCTAAATACACCACATCCATCGGTACACCTCTATCCACCATGCTCGTTATATCCTCAAAGAATTCCAGTAAGTTAGTTAAACATGATTTCCCCTTCATGAATCCATGCTGCGTCTGCTTGATTGCACTATTCCTATCCAGATGTCCCGCTATTTCTTCCTTAATGATAGTTTCAAGCATTTTCCCCACTACAGATGTTAAACTAACCGGCCTATAGTTACCTGCCTTTTGCCTGCCCCCTTTTTTAAACAGAGGTGTTACATTAGCTGCTTTCCAATCCACTGGTACCTCCCCAGAGTTCAGAGAATTTTGGTAGATTATAACGAATGCATCTGCTATAACTTCCGCCATCTCTTTTAATACCCTGGGATGCATTTCATCAGGACCAGGGGACTTGTCTATCTTCAGTCCCATTAGCCTGTCCAGCACTACCCCCCTAGTGATAGTGATTGTCTCAAGGTTCTCCCTTCCCACATTCCTGTGGCCTGCAAATTTTGGCATGGTTTTTGTGTCTTCCACTGTGAAGACTGAAGCAAAATAATTGTTTAAGGTCTCAGCCATTTCCACATTTCCCATTATTAAATCCCCCTTTTCATCTTCTAAGGGACCAACATTTACTTTAGTCACTCTTTTCTGTTTTATATATCTGTAAAAGCTTTTACTATCTGTTTTTATGTTTTGCGCAAGTTTACCTTCGTAATCTATCTTCCCTTTCTTTATTGCTTTTTTAGTCATTCTTTGCTGTTGCTTAAAATTTTCCCAATCCTCTAGTTTCCCACTAACCTTGGCCACCTTATACGCATTGGTCTTTGATTTGATACTTTCCTTTATTTCCTTGGTTATCCATGGCTGGTTATCCCTTCTCTTGCCGCCCTTCTTTTTCACTGGAATATATTTTTGTTGCGCACTATGAAAGAGCTCCTTAAAAGTCCTCCACTGTTCCTCAATTGTGCCACCATTTAGTCCTTGTTTCCAGTCTACTTTAGCCAACTCTGCCCTCATCCCACTGTAGTCCCCTTTGTTTAAACATTGTACGCTCGTTTCTGACACAACTTCCTCATCCTCAATCTGTATTACAAATTCAACCATACTGTGATCACTCATTCCGAGGATCTTTTACGAGGAGATCATTTATTTTTCCTGTCTCATTACACAGGACCAGATCTAAGATGGCTTGCTCCCTTGTAGGTTCTGTTACATACTGTTCTAAGAAACAATCCCGTATGCATTCTATGAATTCCTCCTCCAGGCTACCCCGTGCAATTTGATTTGACCAATCGATATGTAGGTTAAAATCCCCATGACTACTGCCATTCCTTTTTCACATGCCTCCATTATTCCCTTGATTATTGCCCGCCTCACCGTGAAGTTATTATTTGGGGGCCTATAAACTACGCCGACCAGTGACTTTTTCCCCTTACTATCTCTAATCTCCACCCACAATGATTCAACATTTTGTTCATTGGAGCCAGTATCATCTCTCACAACTGCCCTGATATCATCTTTTATTAACAGAGCTACCCCACCTCCTTTCCCTTCTTGCCTATCTTTCTGAATCGTCAGATACCCCTGTATGTTTAATTCCCAGTCATGTTTCTGTAATGGCCATCAAATCATACCCATTTGTAATGATTTGTGGCGTCAACTCATTTACTTTATTTCGAATGCTGCGTGCATTTAGGTAGAGTGTTTTCATCCTAGTTTTTAAACCATGATTTTTAGTTTTTACCCCTCCTGCAGCCCTTTTATATTCAGTGGCCCTTTTTGTTTCTTGCCTTTGGTTTCTCTCCCCTCCACTTTTACTCATCTCTTTTCTGTCTTTTGTTTTTGTCTCCTTTTTGTTTCCCTCTGTCTCCCTGTATTGGTTCCCATCCCCCTGTCATATTAGTTTAACTCCTCACCAACAGCACTAGCAAACACTCCCCCTAGGACATTGGTTCCGGTCCTGCCCAAGTGCAGACCGTCCGGTTTGTACTGATCCCACCTCCCCCAGAACCGGTTCCAATGCCCCACGAATTTGAATTCCTCCCTGCTGCACCACTGCTCAAGCCACGTATTCATCTGTGCTATCCTGCGATTCCTACTCGTGGCACTGGTAGCAATCCCGAGATTACTACTTTTGAGTTCCTACTTTTTAATTTAATTCCTAGCTCCTTAAATTCATCTCGTAGGACCTCATCCCTTTTTTTACCTATGTCGTTGGTACCAATGTGCACCACGACAACTGGCTGTTCTCCCTCCCTTTTTAGAATGTCCTGCACTCGCTCGGAGACATCCTTGACCCTTGCACCAGGGAGGCAACATACCATCCTGGAGTCTCGATTGCGGCCGCAGAAACACCTATCTATTCCCCTTATGATTGCATCCCCTATCACTATCGCTCTCACACTCTTTTTTATGCCCTCCTGTACAACAGAGCCAGCCACGGTGCCATGAACTTGGCTGCTGCTGCCCTCCCCTGATGAGTCATCTCCCTCAACAGCACTCAAAGCAGTGTATCTATTTTGCAGGGGGATGACCAGATGGGACCCCTGCACTACCTTCTTTGTACTACTCTTCCTGCTGGTCTTCCATTCCCTATCTGGCTGTGGATCCTTCTCGTGCGGTAAGACCAACTCACTACACGTGCCACTTATGTCATTCTCAGCATCGTGGATGCTCCAGAGTGAATCCACCCTCAGCTCCAATTCTGCAACGCGGTCCGTCAGGAGATGGAGGTGGATACACTTCTCACACACGTAGTCCTCAGGGACACCGGAAGTGTCCCTGAGTTTCCCCATGGTACAGGAGGAGCATATCACGTGACCGAGCTCTCCTGCCATGACTTAACCCTTAGATACACTTAAATTGATAACAACAATGTTACAGGTTACTTACTGATATAAAAAATAAAAAGAAAAGCTACTCACCAATAACCAGCCAATCACTTACCCCATTGGCTGTGACGTCAGCTTTTGATTCCTTTCTACTTCTTTTTTGCTTTCTCTCCCGCTGTAGCTGCACAAGTCATGCCTTTATAGGCCGCTCCGACACTGCTCCCACCTCTCGCCAACTGCCGCTGACTCTCGAGCTCCCGCTGGGCCTTTATAGGCCGCTCCGACACTGCTCCCGCCTCTCACCGACTGCCGCTGCCTGTGGAACACCCGCTGGGCCTTTATAGGCCGCTCCGACACTGCTCCCACCTCTCACCCACTGCCGCTGACTCTCGAGCTCCCGCTGGGCCTTTTATAGGCCGCTCCGACACTGCTCCCACCTCTCACCAACTACCGCTGACTCTCGAGCTCCCGCTGCATCATAGCAAGCGTCTAAAAACGACAGAAAGATCAATGAGATGGTCCTATTTGGATATGTCATCGTGCCATCATCATGTACTGGAGAAAAAAACAGGGGAGGGTGTAGAGGGAATCGGGAGGGGGTGTGGTGGGGCAGGGGGATGGGGAGGGGGTGTGGGTGTGGTGGGGGAGGGGGATGGGTAGGGTGTAGAGGGGGTGTGGTGGGGATGGGGAGGGTGTGGGGAGGGGGAAGGGTTTGGAGAGAGGTGGGGAGGAGGAGGAAGGGTGTGGAGGGGGAGGGGAGGGGGAGGAGGGGGATGGGGAGGTTGTGGAGGGGAGTGGGTGTGGAGGGGGCAGGGTTTGGAGTGAGGTGGGGAGGAGGAAGGTCTGTGGTGGGGAGGAGGAGGAAGGGTGTGGGGGGGGATGGGGAGGTAGTGGAGGGGATGAGAGGGGGAGGGGTGAGGAAGAGGAAATGGGGGAGGGGTGGGGAGGAGGAGGGGGTGTGGAGGGAGGGTATGAGGAGGGGAGGGTCCATAGCTCTCCATTTGAGGGAAATACATTATGAAGAAATGATCAGCATCAGATGGACTATACTACTGAGAAAAATGTGTTCTCTGCTTTTCCGTTCTATTGCTATTGAAATGAACCCCAGTGTCTTAGTGCATGTTTATCGCCTTGTCACCCTGCATTGCTGCTTTGAATGATTTATGAAGCTTTCCCTTTGTGCCTCAGTCCCATTTACACTCTTATTTTTCCTGTGCACGGCTTTGGTGCTCTCCTCTGGCACAGCCAGGGGAAGCAGTAACTCAGAGGCTGGCTTCGTGTTATCTGTGAGATTACTAACCCCTCATCTCCCATACAGGCCACTCCGGGCCATGCTGAGAGAATGGGAACTCTGCTCGGACACGCTCCCAGCTAAAATGTGCACCAGTGCAGAGCTACTGCGGGAAAAGCTGATTGCAGTTTACAGGCAGGGCTATATATCAGTTACATTGCGAGTCCTTTCCTCTCCAGGACAAAGTCACTAACCTGTGCCGATTGACTCTGAGTGGAGACATTTACTTTATGGGCAATAATGAAACTGTGTACCAATGTAATGCAGACCAAGTGTAGTGCTGCCTTAGGTTCCTCTGCGCCCGTCTCAGGTTCAGTAAAAGGCATCCACAGAATTGTCAGCACTCCTGATTGTGTTAACCATTCATTGATTTTACAATATTGTTTAATACACATGTTTCAAAGAGAGAGAAGCAAGACAGACGGTTTATATTTTTGCCCTCTCTCTCTCTTTCAGCTATCCCAGTGAATTACACCACTTCATTAATATAACTACATTAATCGATAAATTAAAGACATTGTGAGTGTTCAGTATTCCGGGAAAGGGGAAGGGCACTGTGGGAAGCGAGTGCAGAACATGTACATTCAGTAGAGGAGAGGGTGTAGGAAATAGGGAAAGGCCATTGGGGTCAAGATCACTTCATGCTTTCAAAAGAACATAAGAAATAGGAACCGGAGTAGGCCATACATAGAAATATAGAAAATAGGTGCAGGAGTGGGCCATACATAGAAACATAGAAAATAGGTGCAGGAGTAGGCCATACATAGAAACATAGAAAATAGGTGCAGGAGTGGGCCATACATAGAAACATAGAAAATAGGAACCGGAGTAGGCCATACATAGAAACATAGAAAATAGGTGCAGGAGTAGGCCATACATAGAAACATAGAAAATAGGTGCAGGAGTAGGCCATACATAGAAACATAGAAAATAGGTGCAGGAGTGGGCCATACATAGAAACATAGAAAATAGGAACCGGAGTAGGCCATACATAGAAACATAGAAAATAGGTGCAGGAGTAGGCCATACATAGAAACATAGAAAATAGGTGCAGGAGTGGGCCATACATAGAAACATAGAAAATAGGTGCAGGAGTGGGCCATACATAGAAACATAGAAAATAGGTGCAGGAGTAGGCCATTTGGCCCCTCAAGCCTGCACCGCCTTTCAATAAGATCATGGCTGATCCGATCATGGACTCAGCTCCACTTCCCTGCCCGCTCTCCATAACCCCTTATTCCCTTATCATTGAAATGTTGAAATGAGGCAAGATCTTTTTTATCCTTTAGCTGTAGACAACTTTCAACTTGCTCAAAACCTGGGCACATGGGGCATCGTCGATGGACGAAAGCGCTCTGATGTCGTCCCAGTTCCAGCGAATTTTTCCCAGCCAGTTTCTGCCGAACAGTGTGGGGCCATCTCCTGGTACAATCCATAGTGGGAGTTCATGCACCGCTCCATCATAGGAGACTTTTACTGCTGCACTGCCAATTACAGGGATCAGCTCTTTAGTGTAAGTTCTCAGCTTGGCATGAATAGGGCTCAGCTTGGGCCTTTGTGCCTTGTTGCACCACAGCCTCTCGAAAGCCTTTTTGCTCATGATAGACTGACTCACACCCAATTCCATGGACACTGGAATTCCGTTCAGTTCAACTTTTAACCTGATTGCTGGACATTTCGTGGTGAAGGTGTATACCCCGTACTCTTCTGCCTCCTCGGTTCGAGTCTCTTGTTCAGTTTGATCCGCCATGGTTTGTTCTTCCTCTGGAACGTGGTGGTTTGCAGGGTTTGCAGCTCGTCTGCACATTTGCTGGAGGTGTCCCATTGTTCCACAGCCTTTGCACGCATAGTGTTTGAAGCGGCATTGATGGGCTCGATGATCGCCTCCGCAGCGCCAACAAGGTGTTAATTGCCTCACATTTACACTTCATGGCGGACTCTGAGTCATCTGGGGTCATGCAGCTGCAGGCGTGTACATTCTGCCATATGCATTCCTGCCTGAAAACGACGTTACTTTGTGCACAGTACTTGCCGATGCATCTTTATGCTGTGAAATTTGTTTGGTGTTATCGCTGGTGGACATAAATGCCTGGGCTATCATTATGACTTTACTCAGGTTCGGTGTTTCAACAGTCAATAGTTTGCGAAGGATAACCTCATGGGCCAATGCCAAGCACAAAAAAGTCTCAAAGCATTTGCTCGAGGAATCCATCGAATTCGCAATGTCCTGCAAGATACCTTAGTTCGGCTATGTAGCTCGCCATTTCCTGGCCTTCAGACCATTGACGTGTATAAAATCGATACCTTGCCATCAGAACGCTCTCCTTCAGATTTAGGTGCTCCCAGACAAGCGTACACAGTTCTTCATATGATTTGGTTGTTGGTTTCACCGGAGCAAGAAGATTCTTCATGAGGCCATAGGTTGTTGCCCCGCAGACAGTGAGGAGGATCGCCCTTCGTTTGGCAGCTTTCTCATTCCCTTCCAACTCGTTGGCCACAAAGTATTGGTCGAGTTACTCCATGAAGGCTTCCCAATCATCATCTTCTGAGAATTTCTCCAGGATACCAGCTATTCTCTGGATTGTCACGTGATGGTTCATTATCTATTACTCGTCGCCAGTTGTTATGTCTCAAATAAAGCAATGTGACTGAGTACTGTAGACTTGAATAAGTGTGACCTTAATCTCTTTATTCTGACTCCAGAGTGTGCGTACAGCACGGGAGGCCTGCTTATATGCAGTGCTCCCAAGGGATGCTGGGATCCCTTTGGACTCCAACAGATGTGCCCTCTGGTGACGGTTGAATGCTGGTTACAAGGTGTTGCATACATAACACTTATGTTCTTAAGGAGCGAAATGGCCATAACTATGAAAATGATATTCCATGTACTCATTATGGGGAAGTCAGGATCAAATCGTCTTCAAGATAATCGTACCCCGTTGATATGATGGCATGTTCAGCATTCTCAGTGCATCCAAACAGTTCATAAACATCAGTTTCATCAAAAATCGGAATATATGCATCATTTTTCGAATGAATTTGATGCACAACATGTTTACATCAGGGTAAGTTATATTTAATTTAATTTGACTTGAAATAATGTTGATTTATCTCATACACTTGCCTGCAATAATGGGCGATCACATTGGCAGGAGTGCTGACTAAACGGGCAAACGCCCTGTTAATCTTCATCGCGGCTTCAGAACGCAAACCTCCTCAGTTTTATCATCAGAGCCTCTCAGTATTTCTTATCTTCAAAAGAAAAGACCGGTTCCCTTGCAGGTAATAAAGTCAAACAGTCCCACTGCTGACAGATATGGGGTAAAATTCTAAAAATGAGGTCATTTTTTAAATGTGATTTCTTTCTCAGATTATACTGAAAAATTGCTCGTTAACATTTTCCCATTGCAATAAATTTTGTTCTCCCAGTTTTATTGCTTAATCACTGCATTTGAGTCGGAATGAGGTCTGTAAAAATTTCATCAAGGATTAATGTTCTACCTTTTAAACAAGCCATAAAAAATAACTTAATGACCCAGAAGTAAATTTTCCAAGAAATAAGGAAGCAAAGCTTAATTCTTTTTCGGAAACTGGCTGCAATTAAAGTTATTGTGCAATTGTTTCTCTATAATAAGTCAGTAACTGGGCCAGGAGAAATTTTATTAGCCACACACATTTTGTATTTCCAGACTAAATAAATCAGATCTGCATTGCAAAGAAGGAAAGAATACATTTGCATCCAAATCACATCTTATCACATCCTCAGTACATCCTGCAGCACGCCACAACCACTAAATTACTCTCGAAGTACAGTCATTGCTGCTGTAGAGGCAAACCAGCCAGCCAATTTTCACACATTGAGGTCCCACAAAGAGCAAATGAGATGACGAACCGGTTAATCTGGATTTATCGTTGTTAGTTAAGGGAAGAATAATGGTTAGGTTACCAGGCGAACTTCCACCTGAACAGATAGACAGAATTAATGAAAGACAGAACCTCTGGCAATGTGGCACTCCCTCATAACTGCACTCAAATGCCAGCCAGGATTATTCACTCACATGCAGGAGTGAGGCTTGAATTTACAATCTTCTGCCAGAAGCAAGAGTGGTGCCAAGTGAATATTTTATACTTTTTACACACTGTGAACGTCTGCTGTCTGCTCTAAATGTTTCTCAGTCCAACTGCTCAATCGTATGCCCCGAAAACATGTCAGCCCGCATGATCGTACATCTAGCCTGAGCGCCCTGGATCGCAACCTCACTGAGTGATGCCAGACCCCAGTGTTTGCCCACCACTGAGGTGAATGATCAGCCATGATCATATTGAAAGGCGGTGCAGGCTCGAAGGGCCGAATGGCCGACTCCTGCACCTATTTTCTATGTTTCTTTGTTTCTATTCTCCATGATTAGGGACAGCCCTCCTCCACACTGTGTACCAAATCATGGCTCCTTCCACTTGTTTCCACACACACTCCCACCCCAACCCTTGCTTCCACTCAGTCACAGCGACCCTCACCCCACACCAGCCCCTTCTCAGCCCCCCCCCCCGCTTTGTTCTCAACCAACCATATCGTAGCATCCTTCTCCCACCTCGAATATGATGCCTCCCATTGTCCCATGCACCTTTGGCCTTACAGAGGCAAGAGATAGTTAGTCCATTAGTAACAGAACCTGTGTGAAAGTTACAGGGACTCGTTACGTCTTTCGGATGGGACTTTAAACCGAGGCCCCATCTACTCTCTCAGGTAGACGTAAAAGATCCCATGGCACTATTTCGAAGAAGAGCAGGGGAGTTCTCTCTGGTGTCCTGGCCAATATTTATCCCTCAATCAACATCACTGAAACGGATTATCATGTCATTATCTGACTGCTGTTTGTGGGAGCTTGCTGTGCACAAATTGGCTGTCGTGTTTCCTACATTGCAACAGTGACTACACTTCAAAATGTACTTCAATGGCTGTAAAGCACTTTGGGACATCCTGAGGTCATGAAAGGCGCTATAGAAATGCAAGTCATTCTTTCCTCCTTATACAAAAGGGAGAGAGGAGGGAGGGGATTAGATGCCGACACAAAGAGTCATGCTGAAACTATGAAAAAAAAAGTAATAGAGAAAGGCCAAATCTTACAATGAGAAAAATAACAGAAGCCGAGAGAGAGAGAAACAGAGAGTGATGCAAAGAGAATTATTGAGCGGTTAAAGGATGAGAATGTTGTTCCTTTGTGAACATTGATAAAGGTGATCAATAATATTATGTTACCTAGTATAATGCTCCTCTCATAAAATAACTTATCCTTTGACTTAACATGAGCAGTGAAATGGAAGATGCAATTTTGTGCAGATATTTATTATTAATAATACCTTCAGCAGCTGTGTGAATAGATTTATTTATGAATGTAACTGTGATATGTGAGGGAAATGAATTTCTTTAATTATCTATCTAGCTGTAGCGGATACGGAAAACAACATATAAAAAAATGTAATTGCTTACTTCGCTGTCGCTGACCATAAGTCTCACAAACCGCCCTACGAATCCTTTTGTGCGGCCATGTGCATCCCTCCCTCCCCCATGCAACTGTGCCATGATTCCGCTGTCAGGATAAAAAAGTAAGATTTCGTCATGTAAGTTCGGGCTCATGGATACTAGGCTTCCAGAATCCCAGAACGAAACAAGCCCCAGTATAAAACCTAGCTGGATTCTGGCAATCTCATCAGATAAAAGGCTGGTGACAAATCATTGCCGCAGACTTGGGCACAGACATCTAGGCTGAAACTCCAGTGCCAGTACTGAAGGCGTGCTGCATTGTCAGAGGGGCAGTGCTGAGGGAGCGCTGCACTGTTGGAGGTGCCGTCTTTTGGATAAGACGTTCAACAGAGGTCCCGTGTGCTCTCTCAGGTGGACGTAAAAGATTCTATGGCACTATTTCGAAGAAGAGCGGGGGAGTTCTCTCCAGTGTCCTGGGGCCAATATTTATCCCTCAGTCAACATCACTAAAACAGATTATCTGGTCATTATCAAATCGCTGTTTGTGGGAGCTTGCTGTGTGCACATTTGCTGCCGCATTTCCTACATTACAACAGTAACTACACTCCAAAAAGTACTTCATTGACTGTAAGGCGCTTTGGGACGTCCGGTGGTTGTGAAAGGCGTTAAATGCAAGTCTTTTTTTTAACGCCTTAGGATGTTTATTATGCAACTGGTTGGTTAATACTGACGTATTTTCTAGAAAACAGTAACATTTCCAGATAATATTTTTTACAGGGACTGTAATGAAACTACGAAAGATGAATTCAGAATTGCTTGGTAGTCTGGCCCAGATTTGAACCCCCTTGACCCCATCTGTTCTGCATTATCCTTTCCGTATTATTCGGCGTCCTCTCCACACCCCTGCTGTTTGGCAAAGCAAGGCGCAGGAAGGGAGGAGAGAGATATTTTTCGAACGCTGACATGCCTGGCACCATGCCAATCTCCTTGTCCTCCAAAAGGGACCACAGGCAGTCCGACACAAGCAGAACCACAGGATGAAAAGCTAAGGAAATCTGGTAGGAAAACAAATAAGGCAGAAGTTACGGAAGGAAGGCAGTAATACATTTCTTTAGAAATGAGGCTTTGGTCAAGTAGGATGAATTGAGTAGAAAAGCAGTAAATCTTTCTACTTCTATTTCACACTTGTCCTTGAAGAGTCCCCAAGCAGCCATCTCATGCCTGCAGATACATGGTTCTGCAAAGCTTCAGCTAACGAACAAATGAATAGTGCCTGTCCCCTGCTAGCATCAAGTGCTGTATAGCAGCATGTTCTCGCTATTTTTCCACTAAGGTAGTGCTTACAGCACTCGGCCTGACTGCCTCTTTATGTTATTTGCCATCTGTCCCAAGCCAGCTACCAGCCTGTGTTATCATTTACACTAAATGAACCAGTAAATTAGATCATTATTGATCCACACAGACAGAGGAAAAATTGTTCAGCTGTGTTTTACAATTCTCAGGCGGGTCTTTAGACACGATAACACAAACATTTTTATCGAGAATTTTCACCTCTTCTATCTGATCACTCCTGTTTCCCACTGGACTTAACCAGTTTAATTCAGCACCATTTCCCTGAGGACCGGTTTGAATTATTATATCATGTACTGAGTTTGCGCGTAACGAAAATCGAGAACTCAGTGCGTGAAACTATATCAACTGCAGAAAAGGTAGATCAATTTCCACAAGCCAAAGCAGATGATTGAGAGCAAGAGTAGCAGTAAAATTGAAGCATGTAAGTATCGTCCCTCTCGCTCCCCCCCTCCCCCCATATCATCGAACACCTGGAAAGATTTAAATGCAAAGAGTTAGTAAATCTAAAATTAAAAAAGTGGGGTTCGTGTGAATTACAGAATTCGGGCAAAATCTTTGTTCCACACGAGCAGCAACACTGTTGCACAATGGGCAAGCAGGGCCGGAACGCTTGGTGGAAAGATTGGCCTTTATTTCAAAATTCTCATACTTGTTTTCAAATCTCTCCATGGGCTTGCCTCTCGCTATCGAATCTGACCAACGGATCCACCACAGACCCAATACACATGTGGACCGGGGTTAAGAAGGGCTGTGTCATCGCACCAGCGCTCGTCTTCCTTGCTGCAATGCTCCATCTCACCCTCAGTAAGCTCCCCGCTGGAGTGGAGTTAATCTACAGAACAAACGGGAAACTGTTCAACCTCCGCCGTCTCCAGGCCAGATCCAAGGTCGTTCCATCCTCTGTCATCGAATTACACTATGCAGACGATGCTTGCGTCTGCGCACACTCAGAGGTCGAACTCCAAATCATCGTCAACACCTTCACCGAGGCGTACGAGAGCGTGGGCCTTACATTAAACATCCGTAAGACAAAGGTCCTCTACCAACCTGCCCCCATCACACAGCACTGCCCCCCGATTATCAAAATCCACAACGAGGCCTTGGATAACGTAGACCATTTTCCATACCTCGGGAGCTGACTGTTAACAAGGGCAGGCGTCAATGATGAGGTCCCAACACCGTCTCCAGTGTGCTAGTGCAGCCTTCGGCCTGAGGAAGTAAGTGTTTGAAGACCAGGACCTCAAACCTGGCACCAAGCTTTATGGTCTACAAAGCAGTAGTGATACCCGCCCTCCTATATGCTTCAGAGATATGGACTATGTACAGCAGGCACCTCAAAGCGGAGAAGTACCACCAACGCTGCCTCCACAAGATCCTGCAAATCCATTGTCAAGATAGGCGCACCAACATCCGTGTTCTCGTTCAGGCCAACATCCCCAGCAGCGAAACACTGACCACGCTCGGTCAGCTCCGATCGTGCGCATGTCCGACACGAGACTCCCAAAACAAGCGCTCTACTCAGAGCTCCGACACGGCAAGCGAGTCCCAGGTGGGCAGAGGAAACGCTTCAAGGACACCCTCAAGGCCCCCTTGAAAAATTGCAACATCCCCACCCACATATTAGTGTGGAAGCAAGTCATCCTCGACTCTGAGGGACTGCCTAGGAGACCGAATCTCCTCCTACCCCACAACACACACCCCCCCTCCCCCTCCCCACCCCCGTCACAAGATGTTTGCACTCCTCTAATTCTGCCCTTTTAGCGTCCCCGATTAATTATAATCGCTCAACCATCGCTGGCCGAGCCTTCCGTTGCCTGGACCCCAAGCTCTCCCCTAAACCTCTCCACCTCTCTACCTCTCTTTCCTCCTTCAAGACGCTCCTTAAAACCGACCTCTTTGACCGAGCTTTTGGTCACCTGCCCTAATTTCTACTTAAGCGGCTCGGTGTCACATTTGCTATCTCATAATACTCCCGTGAAGCGCCTTGGGACATTTCACTACATTAAAGGCGCTATATAAATACAGGTTATTGGACTTCTTCAGACAAAGGGAAGTGAAATCTGGAACTCTCTCCGCAAAAAGCCATTGAGGCTGGATGTCAATTTCAAATTTCAAAACTGAGATTAGATTTTTGTTAGGCAAGGGTATTATGGGATATGGAACCAAGGAGGGTAGATGGAGTTAAGATACAGATCAGCCATGATCTCATTGAATGGCGGAACGGGCTCGAGGGGCTGATGGCCTCCTCCTATTAATATGTTGCTAAATCCATATCACCAGCTCTCCAGCTGTCTTGCGCACAGTGTGAGCTTCTGGTCAGCCTCTTAGGCTGGAATAAAGAGCTTGCGCACAAAGTATGAAAGAGCTTAATTTAAATGTTATGTTACATTGAAATGAATTTAAATTAAGCAATACACGGCTCACTGTGAGCCTATGATGGGATCTTGCTGGGCCCTCTGTTCACTGATCCGGACTAGGCTGAGGGCCATCTCTCGATGTGATAGAGCTCCAACATAGAAACATAGAAACATAGAAAATAGGTGCAGGAGTAGGCCATTCGGCCCTTCTAGCCTGCACCGCCATTCAATGAGTTCATGGCTGAACATTCAACTTCAGTACCCCATTCCTGCTTTCTCGCCATACCCCTTGATCCCCCTAGCAGTAAGGACCTCATCTAACTCCTTTTTGAATATATTTAGTGAATTGGCCTCAACAACTTTCTGTGGTAGAGAATTCCACAGGTTCACCACTCTCTGGGTGAAGAAGTTCCTCCGCATCTCGGTCCTAAATGGCTTACCCCTTATCCTTAGACTGTGACCCCTGGTTCTGGACTTCCCCAACATTGAGAACATTCTTCCTGCATCTAACCTGTCTAACCCCGTCAGAATTTTATATGTTTCTATGAGGTCCCCTCTCATTCTTCTGAACTCCAGTGAATACAAGCCCAGTTGATCCAGTCTTTCTTGATAGGTCAGTCCCGCCATCCCGGGAAACAGGAGCAGATTGGTTCTTATTTCACTGTATCCTTTTGTTGCTGGTTTTTCGGTATTTGTTTCTGAATATTTTCATTGTCCTTTTTTGTGGTTTAAAAAAAAATAGTTATTTTGAGTTTCTTTGGGTCCAAACAGTCGGGATTGTTTGTTTACACCGAACCAAAATTTGCGGAGCATTGTCGACAAATTTATCAGAAAGCTGTCGGTAATTGAAGCGTTCGCAGTAAAGTCAGCGGAGCAGCAAGAACATAAAGCAGGAAGATCTGTTAAAAGATACAGGGGCCGATAGCAACCACATTTCGACCCCTAAACTTTCGCGGGAGCACAGGCTCAACAAAGTTGCAGAGTCCCAAGACCAGTTAAAATGAATGTTCGGAGGTTGGTTGTAAATTGGTTGCAATATTTCATGTTTCAAATGGTACAGTCTGCCAATAAAAGCCAACACTATTAATGCCGCGGCAGACAAAATGGTGATGATTTGAAATCAAAAGAGAAAATGCAGGAAATACTCAGCAAGTCCGGCAGTGCCTGTGGAGAGAGAACAAGAGTTGGTGATGAAAAGGTCATTGACCTAAAACATTGGCTGGAATTTTACCGGCACTGAGAGGATGGGAACGCACCTCCACACCAGTCTCCCAGGTGTCGGGTCCGTCGCCGTTGAATAGACCCGACACCAGGAGGCGGGGGAGGCAATTTAGATTGTTAAGAGCTTGTTAACAGGCATTTAAAAACTATTTCATGCTCATCTTTAGATTCTAAGAGTTCAGCAATGGCTTCCCCACTGCTCGGGGATCACGTCAGGTCAGGAGGTCGGGTGGTTTCTTAACTTGACAGCTGAAAAATGGTCTCTAAATGCTCCCATTTCGTAGGTGTTCACTTTCTAAGGTTATAAACTGTTGCTTACTGCATTTGAAAAACAGATAGATCTTTATGCAGGCTGCAAGTGTTTGGAGCAAACTCTCGATCCAGTGTCACCTCATTGGAACAACCTCTCTCACCATTGACAGATCGCTTCTGTCATCTCAACCTCACCTGCCATCTATTCCATCAGCATCGGTGCCCTTGAAAAAAATCTCATCTTGGTCCTCAGAATCCCACCACGATCAGCCCCAACACCAGCAGCACCAGGCACACCAGCAGCACCACCAACAACACCAACCTTCTCCACAATCACCTGATGCTGCACAGGACACAGGGCATCAGCACCTGACCACATTGCTGCCCAGGGAAGACCTCACCATGGCCACATTTACTTCACTTGACGCTGTACACCCTGGCTGTCCCATGATGCACCAGGTTGGCACCACCCCACACCAACACCATAAAGCATCCCTACAATGTCCAACCATTCCTTTCACACTCATCACCATTGTGGGGAGTACCGTTGTATCTCACCATTCACTGCAACTCACTAAGCCACTTCCAAAGGTGCACACAAATCTGTCCAAGAAGACAAAGTGTTGAAGATAAAGATTTCAATGTTTGACAACACATTAACAGAAGTTTTACATGATCATTGGCTAAAACACCTAAGTGCCCACCCTTGTGTGTTGTGGTTGGTATGATTGCAGTAGGATGAGGGTGAGTGTGAGGGGTGGCTAGTGAGATGGGGAAGTGGTCTGCAGATAGAGAGGGCTGGGTGGAGGTGCAAGGTAAGTTGGTGTGAGTGAGGATGTGCAGGGGTAGGGTAGGGAAGGCAGAGTGATGGGGATATGATGAGAGGCACAGCAGGATGAGGTTGAGTGTGGCTTTGTAGTACCTCTTCATGATCTACTGAGATCATTGGAAGGTTTATGCCACTGCAGCCTGGTTCTCCTGACCACATCCCTGCTTGTGCCCTCCTGTGCAATGTGCAACCAGGCTGCATTGGTCTCCTGGGGCAGTCCCTTCTGCGCATGGGCAGGGAAGAAAACCTCCCTGCATGCTGTGACTCTCTCCATTAGCATATAGAGGGAGTGATGGGAGAGCCTGGGTGCAGCCTTGCTCCTCTGTGCAGCTCTGTCAGTGTTTGCAGCACCTCAATGCTGTAGAGCACTGACAGCACAGCTGTCAATATCAATGTGGACATGGTCCCTTTAAGGAATCCGGCTCAAGACGTGTTATTAAGTGGCATCATCAGACCTGCTTCCTGTTAATTGGCTGGGAATCTCACTGGGTGGGGCTTAACAGGCCCCAACATCGTACAATCACTTGTACAGAGCGGGCTGGGGCCTTGTGACAGACACTGGCTGCCTCGGTCCCGCCTTGGTAAGCAAAATCGTGGCTGTTAACTCGGTCTCTCGCCACAGATGCTGCCGGACCTGCTGAGTATTTCCAGCATTTTCTCGTTTTTATTTCAGTATTGCAGCATCCGCAGTGTTTTGCTTTTGCATGAATGATTGAAATGCTGGCCTTGTGGTTCTAAACGCTCCCTTTTAGCACATTGAGCCTCTGCCAGTTATCTTTTGGAGCCTGAAGGGTGAAAGTCCCGGTGTTCCCAATCCCAGCACGTGCAGGAGAACGATCCCAGTCTGACACTTCCTGTCTGCGAGGGTTCGTAGATGGAAAATCATGGGCTGGGAACTCAGGAATTTTGGAAATGGAAGTGCATATGAGGAAGAGGCGCAGTGAGATTTGTTTTATCCCTTAGTGAAGAGAAAGCAGGCTCCATACTGATCCTCGTCCTTTAAAACCATGGAGAGTGTCAGCTGTGGCTCAGTGGGCAGCACTCTCGCCTCTGAGTCAGACAGTTAGGAAAAGGGGAGGTGCAAAGAGACCTGGGTGTCATGGTACATCAGTCATTGAAGGTTGGCATGCAGGTGCAGCAGGCGGTTAAGAAAGCAAATGGCATGTTGGCCTTCATAGCAAGGGGATTTGAGTACAGGGGCAGGGAGGTGTTGCTGCAGTTGTACAGGGCATTGGTGAGGCCACACCTGGAGTATTGTGTACAGTTTTGGTCTCCTAACCTGAGGAAGGACATTCTTGCTATTGAGGGAGTGCAGCGAAGGTTCACCAGACTGATTCCCGGGATGGCGGGACTGACCTATCAAGAAAGACTGGATCAACTGGGCTTGTATTCACTGGAGTTCAGAAGAATGAGAGGGGACCTCATAGAAACATATAAAATTCTGACGGGGTTAGACAGGTTGGATGCAGGAAGAATGTTCCCAATGTTGGGGAAGTCCAGAACCAGGGGTCACAGTCTAAGGATAAGGGGTAAGCCATTTAGGACCGAGATGCGGAGGAACTTCTTCACCCAGAGAGTGGTGAACCTGTGGAATTCTCTACCACAGAAAGTTGTTGAGGCCAATTCACTAAATATATTCAAAAAGGAGTTAGATGAGGTCCTTACTGCTAGGGGGATCAAGGGGTATGGCGAGAAAGCAGGAATGGGGTACTGAAGTTGAATGTTCAGCCATGAACTCATTGAATGGCGGTGCAGGCTAGAAGGGCCGAATGGCCTACTCCTGCACCTATTTTCTATGTTTCTATGTTTCTATGTTGTGGGTTCAAGTCCCACTCCAGGAACTGAAGCACAAAATCCAGGCTGACACTCCCAGTGCAGTGCTGAGGGAGCACCGCACTGTCGGAGGGGCAGTACTGAGGGAGCGCCGCACAGTCGGAGGGGCAGTACTGAGAGAGTGCCGCACTGTCGGAGGGGCAGTACTGAGGGAGCACCGCACTGTCGGAGGGGCAGTACTGAGGGAGTGCCGCACTGTCGGAGGGGCAGTACTGAGGGAGCGCCGCACTGTCGGAGGGGCAGTACTGAGGGAGCGCCGCACTGTCGGAGGGGCAGTACTGAGGGAGTACCACACTGTCGGAGGGGCAGTACTGAGGGAGTGCTGCACTGTCGGAGGGTCATTTACGTCCACCTGAGACAGCAGATGGGCCTTGGTTTAGCGTCTGATCTGAAAGATGGCCCCTCCGATTGCAATCTATCACCTGAAGGGAGGCGAATTGGCCAAATTCAGATTGTCTCGTAAACAGACACTTTCACGCCCCGATCCATCTGTCTCCGTGGGCTAAATCTCTATTCCGTGTTCAGCAAAACAAAGTTGCTGTGTGCGTGTGCAGCAATTTCCATCGCTGCATGATCAACCTCTCACCATCACGGCAGGCAGACTTTTTAGATTATTTTAAATTTCTTACCAGATGGTCAGATCAAAGAGGCCCAATTCTCAGTGGATTCTGAATGACAGACACTTGATAACTGTTAACTACTTGGATGGATTTGTGCTTACCTGATCTCTAGCAGTTTGATGCTTTAGATTCCAACCGTAGCCATCCAGTGCATCCAATATTCATCGTCGCAGGAAAGTATTTTTGGCTGAATAAGTCTGTTCCTTTTTAACTCCACCTTCTTGCCGACCTACCATATCCCTCAGTAGAATCTTACCCCCATTTATATGACCCACTTCAATGGCCTTTCCTGGTAACTTATTCCACAGCCCTGAGGTGGGAAGGTTCTGCCTGCCTACCCACGGTATAAGTGAGACTGTTGGGTTTATACTCGGCGCCTCTCCACCTCTCTACCTCTCTTTCCTCCTTCAAGACGCTCCTTATAACCCATCTCTTTGACCAAGCTTTTGGTCACCTGCGCTAATTTCTCCTTATGCGGCTCGGTGTCAAATTATTTATCTCATAATACTCCTGTGACGTGCCTTGGGATGTTTCACTACGTTAAAGGCGCTATATAAATACAAGTTGTTGTTGTTGCCTGCTGGTGCGGTGATTTAAAAATACTCATTCACGGGATGTGGGCATCGCTGGCAAAGCCACCATTTATTGCCCATCCCTATTTGCCATTGAGAAGATGGTGAGCCGCCTTTTTGACACCTGAGTGTCTCGCTGGGCCATTTCAGAGGGCAGTTAAGAGTCGAGCACATTGCTGTGGGTCTGGAGTCACATATAGGCCAGACCGGGTAAGGACGGCAGATTTCCTTCCCTAAAGGACATTAGTGAACCCGATGGGTTTTTATGACAATCCGGTAGTTTCATGGTCACCGTTTCCGATACGAGCTTTTTATTGCAGGTTTGTTTAATAGAATTTAAATTCCCAGCTGCCGTGGTGGGATTTGAACTCATGTCCACAGATCATTACAGGGCTTGACAGGGTAGATGCAGGGAGGATGTTTCCCCCGGGCTGGGGAGTCTAGAGCCAGGGGGCACAGTCTCTGAATAAGGGGTCGGCCATTTAGGACTGAGATAAGGAGAAATTTCTTCACTCAGAGGGTGGTGAATCTTTGGAATTCTCTGCCCCAGAGGGCTGTGGAGACTCAGTCTTTGAGTATATTCAAGACAGAGATCGATTGATTTTTGAATATGAAGGGAATCAAGGGATATGGGGATAGCGCAGGCAAGTGGAGTTGAGGTCGAAGATCAGCCATGATCTCATTGAGGGACCGAATGGCCGACTCCTTCTCCTATTTCTAATGTTCTTATTCTTATTCTTATTCTTATTAGTTCAGGCCTCTGGATTACTAGTCCAGTAACATCACCATGCCACCGTTCCCATGATAGCGCTGGGCATGTAACCATTGTCCCTGATTGCGAATTGGTGAGTGTGTGCACCCTGTCCAATGGTCCATGCTCAGACCGAAGTGCCTCTTGAGCCCATTCACACTGTTTGTAAAGATCTCAGTAATACTGTCCTGCTGTGATCCCAGTGAAGACTTGAATGTCGAGCCTTCTGAAAACAAAACAGTGCCTGAATAAACCAGAAAAAGAATTTTCACTCTCCACAGCGATGCTAATGTGCTAAAAGCAACATTCTTAGAATTCTACATTTATAATGTACTGTGTGTCGCATGTAACGCAGGCAAGGTCATCCTATGCTGTCTACATCCAGGTACACTTCACCCTCATTATAACTCTGTCCTCAGGAGCCAAGCAGTTTTCCTGTTATAATGAGTTCCACCCCACTGTGAATGTCCTGTAACACAGCACAATGTAACAGTCAAAGGACTGAGAGTCCATAGCACATAATAAGCTGAGAGTTGAGAGACATGTAGCAGTCTTCTATTAAGCACAAGGTTCACTTATATCGTTACGTTTTATAGTAACTGAAAACATTTCTACCTCAACCGGTCACAGTAACAGCATGGTGAATAATTTTCCATTTCCATAAAATCATTGTCTAAAAATTACACCAGCATGCGGAAATGCCCTGTGGACAGGAAACAAAGAAGATGAAATAGCAATTAACTGTTTTGCCAGCTTTTCAGGCAGTCTGGAGCTAATTGCTACTTCGCATTCTTTGCTTCCTGTCAGAGATCGAGAAGTGTGGGTGATCGGGCATTTTTTTCAAGGAAAATGGGGATTGTCTCCTTCTGTATCTTCTACAGAAACAAGGGGGTGGTTTTAACCCGACTGGCTCAGCAGAAACCTGGCAGGTGGGCGGTTAAAATCCCCCTAGCCTTTAGCCGCCATGATTGCAACATTTGTGCTTTTACCCCGCTCTCCCAAGCAGGCAGCAAGGACAGACGCCCGGAGCCAACAGGGTCCTTCTTTACATTGCATGTTGTGGCCCGATGACATCATTGAGACCCGACTGTAATTTTGACTCGGGCCTGAGCGGGGAATCCGACTGGAGTTAAAATTGGGGCCAAAGGTTTAGGGGGACTGGTCCTGCTATTTAACACAAAATAAGGGCTCATGTGGATTGGAGGTAATTGGATAGAGGATTGGTTAACGGACAGAAAACACAGATTAGGGATAAACGGGTCTTTTTCAGGTTGGCAGGCTGTAACTAGTGGAGTGCCGCAAGGAACAGTGCTGGGGCCCCAACTATTTACAATCACAATTGTGTATAAAATTATGAGGGGCCTGGATAGAATGGATAGGAAGGACCTGTTTCCCTCGGCAGAGGGGTCAACAACCAGGGGGCATAGATTTATAGTAGTTGGGGGGAGGTTTAAAGAAGACAGGAGGGGAAATCTCTTCACCCAGAGGGTGGTGGGGGTCTGGAACTCACGGCCTGAAAGGGTGGTAGAGGCAGAAACCCTCACCACATTTAAAAAGTACTTGGATGTGCACTTGAAATGCCATAACCTACAGGGCTACGGACCTAGAGCTGGAAAGTGGGATTAGACTGGGTAGCTCTTGGTTGGCCAGCGTGGACACGATGGGCCGAATGGCTTCCTTCTGTGCTGTAAATGTCGATGATTCTATAATCTATATTAATGACCGAGATGAAGGGATCGAGTGTAATGTATCCAAGTTTGCTGGTGATACAAAGCTAGGTAGGACAGGAAGCTGCAGGGAGAGTTGGCAAAGGGATATAGATAGACTGAGTGAGTGGGCAGTCAGATGGTAGATGGAGTATAATGTAGGGAAATGTGATATTATTCACTTTGGTAGGAAGAATAGAACAACAAAATATTTTTTAAATGGTGAGAAACTTTTAAACGTTGGTGTTCAGAGAGATTTATGTGTCCTTGTGCAAGAAACACAGAAAGCGAGCATACAGGTACGGCAAGCAATAAGGAAGGCAACTTGTCCTTTATTGCAAGGGGGTTGGAGTATAAGAGTAAGGAAGTCTTGCTACAATTGTACAGGGCCCTGGTGAGACCATTGAAGAATCCTTACTGAGCCACACAGAGTCTAAACCAGAAAGTATAAATTAGAATATATAATTAATCGTAAAATCAGGTACAGAAAGCAAAATAAAGAGAGGGAAAGAAAGATGGGATTAAGAGAGAGAGAAAGAGAGATAAAAGAGACAGAAAGAAATAGTGTAAAAAATGTTTAAAACCTCCAACGTTAATTAAATTCTGAAGGAATGAGACTCCACACTTGTAAAAGAAAATTTTCAGAGCTAGAGAGATTGTTTGGTAGTAATTAAGACACCACATCAGTAACAATGCACTTACACCTGAATGGACAAGCCCTAACCTTTTCTGGCGTGTTTAGTGGGTATGGATCATGTAAGTACCGCAACTTCACGCCCTCCATGTGTTTCAATGCCGAGTCTCTCGATGAGGTACCGGTGTAGTGAAGCTTGTGGAGAAGGTCAACTCGGACCGCAACTTCCAGATTTCCGCGTGTAATTGAGCATGTGCGGACTCCGGAAGTTGCATTCCGATTTACTCCATAATAACAGTGAGTGCTGATCGCCTCACCGTTATAATGGCGCCCTGCGACCTGCGAGAAGACACCATCGGCGGCAGGCGGGGTATAAGTAGGAGAGCAGCCATCGCAGGGAGCGGTGCGAACTGGCCCAGGAGCGACCACTTGTACAGGGCCACTGGACTAACATCACTGGAGTCCAGGCAGCCCATTGGAGAGATGTCCAAGCTCAGTGGGGGGGGGGGGGGGGCGGAGGTCGAGTCCAGTGGGGAGGGGTGTGGAGGTCGAGCCCAGCGAGGGACTTAGGTTGAGCCCAGCAGGGGGGGGGGGGGGGGAGTGCAACATTTAATATCAGCGAGGTCATGGCCCACGAGCGTTGCAGCATGTGACATCAGAGGAGTCGGGGCCCAGGAGCGGCGCAGCATATAACAGCAGCGGGGTCGGGGCCCAGGGGAGGTGTGACAGAGCTGGTCTCCATCGTCTTGGTTAACCCTTGCCACTGGACCAAGACCTCGCTCTGTCAACCCCGTGTGGTGGCTGGTGTGCAACGGCCACCCCACGTTAAAAAAATCCACGCACAGGCATCTTCCACCCTTTAAGATGTAACTCATTGTAACACCTGTGAGCCCATCTTCTTTTGGTGTGAAGAGCGTCATCCTCATTACGAGAGATTGCCCAGTAGTAGTACCATTATAGTTACTGCAACATTCGGCCATTGTGAAGAGAAGGAGTTAAATGATTTGGGAATGAAAGCCAATTTTCTTTTTACAAATCAAATTTTACAATGGTAAGAATAGCTAACAATTATTTGATGTTCACTGATACCAGTTCCTTAAACAAATGATTGCACACATGCACATGCAGCATGGGTTAAATTCCCTCTGCACATGCTCAGCACCATTTTACCCGGCGTCACAGCCACAGAGTGCAATCTCTTGCATTATTCCCAGACTCCATTCCCTGGTTGTGTTACGGTGCATTACTGTTTATGGTCCCTTGTTTTGTTTTCAAAAGGTTAGTAAACTTCGTCTGGTCTCAAAATCACAAAATAAATGTGAATGAAAGACCATTTTACTCGAGAAAATCCTGCAATCCACTCGTTGCAGCATCCAATAGTCTTTTAAATATCTTCCTAGGTATTTTTAACCAGAAGTCCGTTCATTCACAAGTCTTTGAAGGAGGCAGAACAAGTTGAGACGGCCGTTTAAAAAGGAAAACCAGATCCTTGGCTTTATAAATAGAGGAGTAGAGCACAAAAGCAAGGAAGTTATGCTAAACTTTTATAAAACTTTGGTTAGACCCCAGCTGGAGTATTGTGGCCAATTCTGGGCATCACACTTTCGGAAGGACGTCAAGGCTTTAGAGAGGGTGCAGAGGGATGGCGGACGTCGGTTACGTGGAGAGATTAGAGACACTTGGGTTGTTGTCTTTAGAGCGGAGAAGGTTAAGGGGCGATTTGATAGAGGTGATTAAAATCATGAAGGATTTTTGAAAGAGTAAATAAGAAGAAACTGTCTCCAGTGGCAGGAGGGTCAGTAACCAGAGGGACACAGATTTAAGGTAATTGACAAAAGAACCAGAGGGGGAGATGAGAATAAATATTTTTATGCAGCGAGTTGTTATGATGTGGAACGCGTTGCCTGAAGGGGCGGTGGAAGCAGATTTAATAATAACTTTTAAAAGGGAATTTAATAAATACTTGAGAGGAAATATTTATGGGGCTACGGGGACAAAGCAGGGCAGTGAGACTAACCGGATCGCTCTGTCAAAGAACCAGCATGATGGGCCGAATGGCTTCCTTCTGTGCTATATCATTCTATAATTCTATCTTTCTATGCCAAAAGCACTCTCTGTATAAGTAACACATTCCTGGTCCCAAATTTACCTTTTACCAGTTGAGCCTGCTCTCCTTTGTTTTATCTTTAACCCTAACTGTCAACATTATAAATCAACCAACATTATTTCTCCTTTTAAGGTCTCTTCTCCGTTGGCTCCTTTCAAGTCTGAAGAGTTTTAAATTCCTCCAGACTTCATTTTTTAATTCAATCCTCTGAGACTGGGATCAGTTTCCTTCTTCTTCTTGTACTGTTTCCAGGCTTGAATGATTTTCAGATGTTCGAGTAAAACGGTGGAACCTGCTTTCACTGTCAGCGTGTCTAGTAACCATGCAGATATAGCGCTCAAATCACTCTTCCCAAAACCATGTACACCAGCCCTGCGTGTTTTCCGTCGCTTGTGCTGATCAGTTGTGGGCTGACGTAGCTCCCACAGCAACTTTGTAATCTGATTTCACAGTGCTAGTGGGCTTAAATCAGATACGTTTACATTGCAACCTTTGTGATTATCATTTGAGGATCTGCCCAAATTGATCACGACAGAATTTCACTGAATATAGAAGGGCATTGACAGTTGAGAAGGCACACCCTTGCTTGGTGATAATCTTAAGGGCCTTGTGCACAGATTTGGCCATTGGGATTGAACTTTGATCTTCAACTTCATCAATACCCACATATTTTGGCCTTCTAATCTAAGGACCAACCAGGAATCTGAATGTTTATCCATACCCTGCTGACCAAAAGTCAATATCAAACAGCCAGGAAGAATTACAGATACGATTGATCCATTAAACAAGTTACATTGATCCAGAGAGTTGTTTAGATTCCCTTATGATGTCTAGCCACATGGTGGCAACCTTGCAACCTAACTGTTGGCACGACTTGAATCGGAGTTGCTTCATGTTAGGCGAAGTGAAGCAAGTCTCAAAGGAGCATTCCAGCCAGCGAAAGGGTTGATACAAATGAACCAGCACTAAAAACCTGGGGAGATATTGCTGGAAGGAAAACCGGTCCCTCATCATCACAATCTCCTTCAGAGGCCCAACACTTTTGGAGAAAGATAAGAAGACCTGCTGAATGGGCTTGCCTAGTGTTTTAGAATGCCTACATGGTAAAGAATTGACTAATACAAATCAGGAAGGTCCAACGTCCAAATCCCAGGTCTGTGCCATGCTAGTGATCTTAGCCGGGTGCTGGTAGAGGCCTATAATTGCTCTCAAAATCTCTAAAGTTAGGGAGAAAAAATTCACCACGAGTTCCCTACTCCTCTTCCCAATCCAGGGATCCCCGCCCTACCCGCACTAACACCATGCATATGTTGATGCTGGGTGACAACAGGATCATAAGAACATAAGAATTAGGAGCAGGAGTAGGCTAAATGGTCCCTCGAGCCTGCTCCGCCATTCAAAAAGATCACGGCTGATCTTCGACCTTAACTCCACTTTCCTGCCCGATCCCCATATCCCTTGATTCCCCTATCTATTGATCTCAGCCTTGAATATACTCAACGACTGAGTCTCCACAGCCCTCTGGGGCGGAGAATTCCAAAGATTCACCACACTCTGAAGAAATTCCTCCCCATCTTAGTCCTAAATGGCTGACCCCTTACCCTGAGACTATGCTCTCTGGTTCTAGACTCTCCAGCCCGGGGGAAACAACCTCTCAGCATCTACCCTCAGAATCTTGTAAGTTTCAATGAGATTACCTCTTATTCTTCTAAACTCCAGAGAGTTTAAAATAGGGAAAAGAGCTGGCATGCCATTCAGATGAACAATAACCTTTTATGAGTGTAGAACAGAGGCTTTGGTGAGGCTTATGTGCCTATCAACACTTTATTTGGATGCTGAATCTGAGTCTCTAAAGGAACTTCATTGACTGGCAATGCCGAGATGTGATAGAAACATAGAAACATAGAAAATAGGTGCAGGAGCAGGCCATTCAGCCCTTCCAGCCTGCACCGCCATTCAACGAGTCCATGGCTGAACATGAAACTTCAGTACCCACTTCCTGCTTTCACGCCATACCCCTTGATCCCCCGAGTAGTAAGGACTTCATCTAACTCCCTTTTGAATATATTTAGTGAATTGGCCTCAACTACTTCCTGTGGTAGAGAATTCCACAGGTTCACCACTCTCTGGGTGAAGAAGTTTCTCCTTATCTCGGTCCTAAATGGCTTACCCCTTATCCTTAGACTGTGACCCCTGGTTCTGGACTTCCCCAACATTGGGAACATTTGTTGTATTTGTTTCATGGGTTCTTTGCTTAAGAATTCATAGCAACACATTGCTATTAAGAACTAGTTGCTTTATTGACAAAGGTTTAACGATCACACTACACATTACCAGTTCATCCACTCGGCTCACAACTGCATACCTCATCGTGGATGACCTCGATCCAACTAGCTGGGGTGTTATTGAGTCTTGTGCACATCACGTGATTGGCTAAGCCACTCAGTGCAACAGCTCTACAACTATTTTAGGTAAATCAAGTGCCCCCTGATTAAAGAGGGGCATTAAAACTGACACATTAAACAAATTAAACTTTGATTGTAACTTAAATCAAATTAAAATTTGGTTGCCGGGGGGTGATGCTGCACTCCAGTCCCTCCGGCACCCACCTCTCGCGGAAGGCCGCGGGCGTACCGGTGGACACCGCGTGCTCCATCTTCAGGGACACCCTGGCTCGGATGTAACTGTGGAGGAGATGCAGGCAGTGCAACAGCTTTACAGCTTTTTCTTTTCCCCTCTCTCCAACTCTGCAGCAGTAATGTTGTAGCTCTTCCGCTCCTCCCTCTCAAAGTGTTGATAACAGTCAGCCTCTTCCTCCTCTCCTAGAGATTCTGGTTGCAGGCAGACAGCACTGGAGTAACTCCTTCCTCCACAGGCTCCCAACTCACAAGTGGCTAAGCCACTCCCACAACAGCTCTGCAACTATTTTGTTGCACCTGTAAAAACAAATGTGGATCAAATGCCCCCTTATTAAAGGGGGCACTAAAACTGACACATTAAACTGTTATATATGCAGACTATGGATATACTCTCTGTGTAGTCACTGTATAGTTGCATAAGATGGAGACTTATTTACCTGATGTAGTATCAATAAAGTTTACACTGTGTATACACATGCTGGCACCACTAGAGGGCGCAACTGGTGGAGACTGGGGTTTTCCACCCTGGTGGCAGGGGCTGTATAAAAGGGGAGCTACCATGCGGCTGCCTCACTCTGGAATTTGGAATAAAGGACCAAGGTCTCTACAGTTTGAGTACAACACTTTGTCTCGTGGAGTCATTCATAAGTACATTATGGACATAATAAAACAAATTAAACTTTGGACGTAAAACAAATCAAATCAAAATTTGGTTGCCGGGGGTGATTTTGCACTCCAGTCCCTCCGGCGCCCACCTCTCGCGGAAGGCCACGAGCGTATCGGTGGACACCGCGTGCTCCATCTTCAGGGACACCCTGGCCCGGATGTAACCGCGGAAGAGAGGCAGGCAGTGCAACAACTCTACAAACCTGTGAGCATCCTCTTTGACCCAATCTCCACCTTTCACAAACCATATAATTTATTCCCTTTCAGTCCCAGAGGTTGTACTCTCAATAGCTGGTCCCGCCTGAGCGTAGAGGCAGATGTCCGATGATCTATCAAGGTAGAATTCAGCAAAGGCCAAAACAACAAGATGAGCATCAGAAGTGAATATTTTTAGATTCACACAGTGGAAGCAGTACAGTCTAATTCACAAAGTATAATTTGCCTGGTATCACTGGAGCTATTGATTGTATCGGTGTAAGGATTTGTGCTTATCCCAATGCTGCTGGATATCTTAATCACCATTGTTGCTTCAGCTGATATTTCAGCTTCCCCGTAGTTGGGGCTCTAACTCCTCCCCCCAGTTTTCCCACAATCCCTCACTCCTCACATCATGTCAAGACATTTACGGGGAACCTGCACTGAGGAATACTTGGCGACTTTGTTAAGGGCACAGCACATCCTGCAAAGAATATACCCCAACAACAACAACAACTTGTATCTATGTACCACCTTGAACGTAATGAAATGTCCCAAGGCGCTTCACAGGAGCGTTATCAGACAAAGAAATTTGACACTGAGCCACATAAGGAGAGATTAGGGCAGGTGACCAAAAGCTTGGTCAAAGAGGTAGGTTTTAAGGAGCGTCTTGAAGGAGGAAAGAGAGGCAGAGAGGTTAAGGCAGGGAGTTCCCGAGCTTGGGGCCCAGGCAACAGAAGGCACGGTCACCAATGGTACCCCTGACACACTTGTTATAATACAAGTAATTAATGTTTGAAATCTATGTGTACTGAGGAATATTTCAGATATACCAAACTGTAGGATGACCTGTCTATATCTGGGTCTGTCTGAATTGCCCCTCCCATTTATTGGTGCTTTTAATATATTATTTCTGCAATTAAAAATAAGAAAGCTATTTTTTCAATAAATATAGTTTTAAAAAAACCATGGAGCTGTAACTCCACCCATAGCACTCCTGTATACTTTTTATTAATTGGTGCAGCATGCCCTTTGAACTGCAAATAGCAAAGTCTTCTTTACAAATCACTTGGCCGAGGCCTGGCAAATGTGTGGGGAAAATAACTTACAAAATGTGTGGATCAGGGAGTAGTAAATAAATAATTACTGAGAGATTTCTTCCCCAATGTTCCCGTGTGTTACTGGCCCTGGTTCCCATGGCAGAATTCCATGGAAGCCAACAGTCCTGTTCCTTGCTCAAGCGGCCATTCTCCATGAGCGAGCCGAGACAGTGAGGGGGGAGAAATTGCGCAGTGTCCTGTTTGGAGGGCGGTAAAATCCGCGAGCTGGGGTGGGGGGGGGGGTCCTGCGCCAGGCCCGCCCCACTCGCGAAATTGCGGTTATCGCCCCCGAGAAGAAGTGGAGAGCAAAAACCCACGCTCCACTTCCTCTCTGGGGCGCGAAGGGGGCGGGAGCAGAGGGAGCGGGGCGCAGAGCTACGCGCCGGGAAGTGCAGTGTTGCCGTGTGGGAGGGGCTCTCTATTAAAAGGGGAGGGCTCAAGCTGCAGACTCTGTGGGGGCCACCGGGGCCACTGGGAATGGGGTGCCAGATCGCGGCACCCACTACAGCTGTCACTGACATCACCCGGTACAGCTTCGGTGTGGGGGGGGGGGGGGGGGTGGGGGGCGAGCCAAATCTTTGCTCCGGGGCGCTATGCGCGGTGATGGCGACGGCGCAGTGGAGCGAGTCGCTATCGGTTACCGCCGCCGCTAAACTCCCGGGGGTCACTGACGCGAGGCGCAATCGACTCCAATTCATCCCCCCCCCATGAGTGTCATCCAGTTAATCAATCGAGGAGAATATCACAGCCACGCTTGATTCCGTCATCAACCAATGACCATATCTCTACAATCTCCGGCTGGGAACGGGAACGGGAACCTGGGAACCCCTCCCAACCAGTCCAGGGGCTCTTTGCCAGCTGTTGCCCACATACCGCTGGCTGGATTGGACCAGCCAACCGAGCACAGACCACAGAACAATCCTGGGTCCTTCTGTGTGGTTCAGTACGGCACCAGCCAGTGACTTAACTCACTGCACCAGCCAATGATCTCATTTAGTGCCGGCCTTGACCCAGTGGGTCGCACTCTCAGTTATGCTCCACTCCAGAGAACGGAGCACATAAACTAGGCTGGCACTTAACACTACTGAGGGAGTATTGTTGGAAATGCTGCTTTCAGATGAGATGCTGAATCAAGGCCCTGTCGGCTCTCTCAGGTGGATATAAAAGATCCCATGGCTGCATTTGAAGAAGAGCAGGGGAGTTATCCCCAGTGTCCTGACCTATATTTATCCCTCAATCAACATCACTAAAAATCTGTTTATGGGACAATTTGGCTGCTACATTTCCCTATGTTGCAATAGTGGCTATACTTCATTAGCTGTGAAGTGCTCTTTCTTCCTTTCTTTCTTTCTTTCTTTCTCTTTCTCTCTCTCTCTTTCTCTCTCTCTTTCTCTTTTTTCTTTCTCTCTTTTCTTTTCCTTTCTTCCTTATACCAGTGTGAACATGAATAGCTTTCTTTCCTTTCCAGCGGACCATGTGGTCATCAGGATCATCATCATAGGCGGTCCCTCGAACGAGGATGACTTGCTTCCACACCAAAAGGGACGAGTTCACAGATGTTTCAATGAAGAACCCGATGTTCCAGTCCTGAACTCCAATTGAGGGGGTGATGGATGCCTGTGCGTGGATTGTTTTAACGTGCGGTGACCGTTGCACACCAGCCACCACACGGGCGTGACAGAGCTAGGCCTTTATCCAGTGGCAAGGGTTAGCCAGGACGACTGGAGACCTGCCATCAGGATATGTTGCTGCTGTCAGCCAGGAGCCTGGTCTCAGACACATGACTGACAGCTGGAGAATGCAGTGACAACCACATCACTTTAACTCTAATTAAATGGCACTGAAGGTTGCATTACCACACTTAAGTTATTTGGATGCATTTTTAGCACTACACGAACTATCTCAATAAAGACAATGACAGCGGATGAGATTGCACATGTTTCCCTGGACTGCCACATCTCTGCAGAAAGCAGTAGTTTCCGTAGCAACCCTAAATCACAATAACACTAATCAGTCATAGACCATTGAACTAAACAGCGTGGTGAATTTATGTACGGTGTTTTGATTTTTAGCATAAATTGTCAATCTTATGCTGTTAGATTGTTTAATATACCCGAGTATAATCAACGGAGTTGAAAATAGAAACTTACATTTGCTGTTATTTTGCATGACCAATTTTTCACCATTTTGCTACAGTATTAGATTGGTTTTTAAATGCTCAGCACAATATACAATTTAAATCAGAACACTGGCAACAAAACAAGCAATCAGGGATAATAGAAACATTTAGGAATCCAGAATGATTTTGTGTAATTTTAGCTTTTCAGATTATATAAGATTGCAAGAGTATGGTTTCTACTGTAAGGTTCCAGGGATAAACTTCTCAATGGTCCAGTGTGTTATGTATCAATAAAGAGTCTGACCAGATACTGTGAGCTCAAAGTGAAGTGTGACCTCAGTCTTTTATTACAAGTCTCCCGAGTGCCTCTCCAGCCTGTGAGGCCTCCTTAAGTACAGGTGCACCCAAGGGATTGTGGGATCCGTTGGGACTCCAGGGGATGAGCCTTCTGGTGGTTACACAAGGTATTTACAGGTTTACATATATAACAACATTCCCTCCCCACTCCACCCCCGCCCCCCCCCCCCCCAAGTTCGATCTCCACCCTCTCTCTCATCATGTATTCTCATCTTGTGATGGATGTGTCGCGCCCCCGGAATTAGGTGGATCTGCACTTTTGCTCCTTGGAACTTCCCGATGCCTGGTAAATGTGTGCACCCCATATACCTCTGCCTCCTCGGTCTGAGGCTCTGGTTCGTCGTGATCCACCATGGATCTGTCCTCCTCTGCAACATGGTGGTTTGCAGGATTAGTAGGGTTTGCAGCTCACCTGCACATACGTTGGAGATGTCCCATTGTTCCACAGCCCTTGCAAACGTATCCTTTGAAGCAGCATGAATGGAAACGATGATCACACCCACAGTGCCAACAAGGTGTTAATAGCCTAGCATTCATCACACTTGATGGTGGACTCTGAGACATCTGTGGACGTGTAGCTGCAGGTATGTGAGGCCTGCCCTGTACGTTGCGATTCGAAAACAACATCACTTTGTTCACAGTACTTGTAGCAGCACTCGTGTGCTGAGAGATTTGCTTGGTATTGTCACTGGTGGCGATGAATGCCTGGGCTATCGCTATGGCCTTACTCAAGGTTGGGGTCTCTACAGTCAAAAGTTTGCGAAGTATCACTTCATGGCCAATGCCAAGTACAAAGAAGACCCTGAGCATATGCTCCAAATGTCCTTCAAATTCGCAATGTCCTGCAAGGCGTCTTAGCTCGGCGACATAACTCACCACTTCCTGGCCTTCAGACCTTTTGTACGTGTAGAACCGGTACCTCACCATCAGAACGCTTTCCTTCGGGTTCAGATGCTCCCAGACCGGTGTGCACAAATCATCGTACGATTTCTCTGTGGGTTTCGCTGGAGCAAGCAGATTTTTCATGAGGCCATACGTTGGTGCCCCGCAAACGGTGAGGAGGATCGCCCTTCGTTTGGCAGTGTTCGCTTCTCCTTCCAGCTCGTTGGCCACGAAGTATTGCTCGAGTCGCTCCACGAAGGTTTCCCAAACACCTCCCTCCGAAAATTTCTCCAGGATTCCCACTGTTCTCTGCATCGTTGGGTTTGTTATCTGTATCTCATCGCCAGTTGTTATGTATGAATAAGGTATCTGATCAGATACTGTGAGCGCAAAGTAAAGTGTGACCGTAGTCTTTTATTGCAGGTCTCCAGAGTGCCTCTCCAGCCTGTGAGGCCTCCTTAAGTGCAGGTGCTCCCAAGGGATTGTGGGTTCCCTTGGGACTCCAGGGGATGAGCCCTCTGGTGGTTACACAAGGTATTTACAGGTTTACATATATAACATAGTGGGTTAAGGTACTTCTTCTTTCGTACGGTAGGAGCAAAGCAATCAATGATCAATATCTAAGTTGGATATCCAGGCCAAAGCTTCCGGTGTAACAGCGTGGATATCTTGTAGGCTGCCTGTGAATTCCCTCTGAGGGCAGTGCTCGATGATGTGCTCCAGGGTCTGATTAGGAGCTCCACAGTCACATGACGGGGAGGCTTTAATCTTCCACCCCTGGAGAAGGTGGCAGCATCGACCGGGACCGATTCTGAGGCGGTCGATGGTTGTCCACTGTTTGCGAGGAAGGTTTGATCCTTCAGGTCGTACTGTGGGCTCCTCTGCAAGGAATCCATTCCGTATGTCGCAGTTCTTCCAAGAATTTCACCATCGGTCATCGAGGCTGAGGGGAGATCGCTGAAGGGCTTCAATGATGATCCAAAATGGCCTTCGAGATTTGAGACGAGTTGGGGGCAGGTTGTTCCAGTCGGCCTGGATCGGCAGGTCTTTGCTGGTGTAGTGATTGTATTCTCTGGAGACGGCTCTTTCGCGGCGTAGGTGTGGTGGTGCGATGTTGGCAAGCGCGGACAGCCAAGGTGCTGGTAACACCGACTAGGTCATGCCGATTAGAAGCTCCCATGTTTAGTGTTTGCTCTTGACCCTGCTGGAAGGTACGGGTATGTGGATACTGGGTGGGGTTTGTGTGTGATGCCCCAGCCCCAATGATCTGCCACCATTCACTGTCTGGGTTCACAGCTGAGGGAAGTGGGGGAGTGGGGAGGGGGGGGGAGAACTTTATTTTAATAAACTAAACATTGCAGAACTGGTATAGTGACATCTTAGAATTAACTGTTCCAATAAGGATTGAAACGGTTTTCAATATTTTACCACTCATGTCTATTAATTTCTTTTACTGCAACACTTTAATCAATAGATCATTTCAAAAAATGTCGGTGATGGTCATGACCTTGATGACCCGTGGTCACGTAACATCAGCAATATTTTCAAAGGGTGAACTAACGGATGAAGCAGGGCCGCCGCTTGCGATACTGCGCGTACGACACGCGCAAGACCACAGCAATTTGCAAACTGCGGCAAACGACAAGCTCGCCGAGCTTGGCTCACTTGAGGGATCAGCTCCTCGGTTCCACACGGCAAGTTAGATTCCTGGCGATCGCTCGCAGCTTGGAAACTATTGTTACTGGTATTCCGCCCTCGCGTTGAGACCTGTAACAGAAGCATGACCAGGACCAACTAATGCACAACTCAGAGAAGCAGAGCCTCCCCACACAGCAGGGATGGATAGTTCATATTAATCCTGGTGTGAGAACTGCAGATGTAGAAGCATTTTACAGGAAGAAAATATTTACAAGCTACAAAAAAATGTTCAGTAAGCTTTATCTGGACTGTCTCCAGTGTCCCATAGTTCATTCAATGAGACCATGGCTGATCTGTATCCTAACTCCATTTACCTGCTCGTCTCCATATCCCTGAACACCCTCGGCCGGCAAAAATCTATCAATCTCAGATCTAAAATGATTAATTGAGCTTGTGTCAGCTGTGGCTCAGTGGGCAGCTCTCGCCTCTGAGTCAGGAGGTTGTGGGTTCACAATCCCACTCCAGGAACTTGAGCACATAAATCTAGGCTAACACTCCAGTGCAGTGCTAAGGGTGAGGGGCCGTCTTTCGGATGAGACGTTAAACCGAGGCCCCGTCTGCTCTCTCAGGTGGATGTAAAAGATCCCAGGCCACCATTTCGAAGAAGAGCAGGGGGAGTTCTCCCTGGTGCCCTGGTTAATATTTATCCCTCAATCAGCATAACAAAAAAACAGATTAACTGGTCATTATCACATTGCTGTTTGTGGGAGCTTGCTGTGCGCAAGTTCGCTGCTGCGTTTCCCACATTACAACAGTGACTACACTTCAAAAGTTTTTAATTGGCTGTAAAGTGCTTTGAGACATCCGGTGGTTGTGAAAAGCGCTATATAAATGCAAGTCTTTCTTTCTTACCATTTACTGCTTTTGGTGGGAGAGAGTTCCACATTTCTACCACCCTCTGCGTGAACAAGTGTTCCCTAACTTCTCTCCTGAATGGTCTGGCTATGATTTTAAGGTTACCTCCTGCACTAGTGGAAAAAGCTTATTTCTATCTACCCTATCGGTTTGCTTTGAATATTTTTAATACCTGCTCTCATAAGAACATAAGAAATAGGAGCAGGAGTCGGCCATTTGGCCCCTCGAGCCTGCTCCGCCATTCAATAAGATCATGGCTGATCTGATCCTGGCCTCAACTCCACTTCCCTGCCCGCTCCCGATAACCTTTGACTCCCTTATCTCTCAAAAATCCACCTTGAATATATTCAATGCCCCAGCCTCCATAGCTCACTGGGGCAGAGAATTCCAACGATTCATGATCCTCTGAGAGAAGAACTTCCTCCTCATCTCTGTTTTAAATGGGCGACCCCTTATTCTGAAACTCTGCCCCCTACTTCTAGATTCCCCCACGAGGGGAAACATCCTCTCTGCATCTATCCTGCCCAGCCCTCTCAGAATCGTATATGCTTCAATACGATCACCTAAACTCCAATGAGCACAGGCCCAACCTGCTCAACTTTTCTTCATATGACAACCCCTTCATCTCAGAAATCGACCTCGTGAACTTTCTCATGCAGCACTCCACAATTTAGTTTTTGCTCAATTACCCATGGTGCGGGCAGGAAGCAGCGTTGGAGAAAGGTGCAGGGTCAGTGGTAAAAAAAAGTGCCTTCATTCCTTGAGGCGTTCAGAAACGAGTGACCGTAGGAGTAAGGATCCATCGCTGCACCCTGTGCAGCAACATCACAAATACATTCAAAAGCAACGGGTTTAGGGTGTCGCGACGCAGTAATGGGCACAGATCTTCATCCATGGTTCGAGTGTCTGTTTTGAACAATTTGCCCAAATCTTTCCACAGTCATTCTATATCTGTTACTTTCATCCACACAGTCCCGAACCCTATCCGATCCATTTTCATTGTGAGACAGCCAGAAGCACTCACTATATCGTGCAAGTGGATAGCTGGGGCTGAGCATCTCTTCTTCATTGGACTTTCATTGTTCGGAGCGATGCGATGGGATAAATGTGTTAGTTGTAAAACCTACATTTCTAAGAGTTGTAAGTTTATTGGCTTCCCTTTTTGTCAATATTTTAAAGCTGTCAGGGCGATTAGGTAGCTTTACAACTGTAGTTTCAGCGAGCTGCACAAAGGCACTTCCCTATTGATTCCAAATTGTATTTTAGAAAATGGGCTACATAGATAAAAGGATTCTTGACAATCTATGCATAAAAACGTGCATTTCTGATTGTCATGTCAGAATTTTGGATTGTCTGGAGTCAGCCAATCCAGGACTCTGTGCTTAGCATTGACGAGTACTGCATCAAGATCCAAAATAATTCACATATTAATGTTGCCTCCTGTTTTTTAATTCCTTATCAGGTTTATAAAATGGTAAGAACAGTGAACAGAATGTGGGCGAATGTCGAGAAACTGTTGCCGTTACTCCTCCTCACTAAATTACTAATGTATTATTTTTAGTGCTATTTCTCTAATGCGGTTTACTAATAATATGCCATTACTGATAGGACAGAAACTTGCTGCTAGAACGGGCTATTGGGCCTACACTCTCTGGAGTTTAGAAGAATGAAACACATAAGATTCTGAAGGGGATTGACAGGGTAGATGATGAGAGCTTGTTTCCCCGGGCTGGAGAACTCTCGAACGAGGGGGCATAGTTTCAGGAAAAGGGTCGGCCATTTACAGAGGATTACACAGGATAGACAGCAAAAAACAGGTCATTCGGCCCAACCAGGCCATGCCGGCGTTTATGCTCCACTCGAGCCTCCTCCCATTTTTCCTCATCTAAATCTATCAGCATAACCCTCTATTCCCTTCTCCCCCATATGTTTGTCTAGCCTCCCCTTAAATGCATCGATACTATTCATAAGAACATAAAATCATAAGAACATAAGAACATAAGTGTTATATATGTAAACTTGTATTTACTCTGTACAGCCACCAGAGGGCTCATCCCCCGGAGTCCCAAGGGATCCCATAATCCCTTGGGAGCACAGGTATTTAAGAAGGCTTCACAGATTGGAGAGGCACTCTGGAGACCTGCAATAAAAGACTAAGGTCACACTTTACTTTGAGCTCACAGTGTTCAGTCTGACTCTTTCTCCATACACAACAATAACAACATAAGAAATAGGAGCAGGAGTCGGCCATACGGCCCCTCGAGCCTGCTCCGCCATTCAAAAGATCATGGCTGATCTGATCATGGACTCAGCTCCACTTCCCCGCCCACTCTCCATAACCCATTATCCCCATATCGTTTAAGAAACCGTCTATTTCTGTCTTAAATTTATTCAATGTCCCAGCTTCCACAGCTCTCTGAGGCAGCAAATTCCACAGATTTACAACCCTCTGAGAGAAGAAGTTTCTCCTCATCTCAGTTTTAAATGGGCGGTCCCTTATTCTAAGATCATGCCCCCTAGTTCTAGTCTCCCCCATCAGTGGAACTATCCTCTCTGCATCCACCTTGTCAAGCCCCCCCATAATCTTATATGTTTCTATCAGATCACCTCTCATTTTTCTGAATTCCAATGAGTAGAGGCCCAACCTACTCAACCTTTCCTCATAAATCAACCCCCTCATCCCCGGAATCAACCTAGTGAACCTTCTCTGAACTACCTCCAAAGCAAGTATATCCTTTCATAAATATGGAAACCAAAACTGCACACAGTATTCCAGGTGTGGCCTCACCAATGCCTTATATAGCTGTAGCAAGACTTTTATACTCCATCCCCTTTGCAATAAAGGCCAAGATTCCATTGGCCTTCCTGATCACTTGCTGTACCTGCATACTATCCTTTTGTGGTTCATGCATAAGTACCCCCAGGTCCCGCTGTACTGCAGCACTTTGCAATCTTTCTCCATTTAAATAATAACTTGCTCTTTGATTTTTTTTCTGCCAAAGTGCATGACTTCACACTTTCCAACATTATACTCCATCTGCCAAATTTTTGCCCCCTCACTTAGCCTGTCTATGTCCTTTTGCAGATTTTGTGTGTCCTCCTCACACATTGCTTTTCCTCCCATCTTTGTATTGTCAGCAAACTTGGCTACGTTACACTCAGTCCCTTCTTCCAAGTCGTTAATATGATTGTAAATAGTTGGGGTCCCAGCACTGATCCCTGCGGCACCCCACTAGTTACTTGTTGCCAACCAGAGAATGAACCATTTATCCCGACTCTCTGTTTTCTGTTAGTTAGCCAATCCTCTATTCATGTTAATATATTACCCCCACCCCTGTGAACTTTTATCTTGTGCAGTAACCTTTTATGTGGCACCTTGTCAAATGCCTTCTGGAAGTCCAAATACACCACATCCACTGGTTCCCCTCTATCCACTCTGTTCGTTACATCCTCAAAGAACTCCAGAAAATTTGTCAAACATGACTTCCCCTTCATAAATCCATGCTGACTCTGCCTGACTGAATTTTGCTTTTCCAAATGTCCTGCTACTGCTTCTTTAATAATGGGCTCCAACATTTTCCCAACCACAGATGTTAGGCTAACTGGTCTACAGTTTCCTGCTTTTTGTCTGCCTCCTTTTTTAAATAGGGGCGTTACATTTGCAGTTTTCCAATCTGCTGGGACCTCCCCAGAATCCAGGGAATTTTGGTAAATTACAACCAATGCATCCACAATCCCTGCCGCTACTTCTCTTAAGACCCTAGGATGCAAGCCATCAGATCCAGGGCAGGGGTAAGATCACTTCAACCACTCCCTGTGGGGGTGAGTTCCATATTCTCACCACTCTCGGTTAAGACATTCGTTCTGAATTCCCTATTGGATTTAGGACTGGGATGAGGAGGAATTTCTTCACTCAGAGGGCTGTGAATCTTTAGCATTCTCTGCCCCAAAGAGCTGTGGATGCTGAATCGTTTGCATATATTCAATGCTGAGATCGATAGATTTTTGGACTCTAGGGGAATCAAGGGATATGGGAATCGGACAGGAAAATGGAGTTGAGGTCGAAGATCAGCCGTGATCTTATTGAATGGCGGAGCTGGCTCGATGAGCCATATAACCTACTCCTGCTCCTAAATCTTGTGTTCTTGCTATATAAATGCAAGTGGTTGTTGTTGTATCTGAGGTTGCACTAATCCATTTCGTGTATAACCCTTACAGCCAGCAGTTAGTGGAGATTCTTACCCCATCGGTCTCAGTATGGATTCAAAACCAGACCCACAGATGAAAAGCCAGTATCCAACTCATCATAATTGGATGTATTCAAGAGGGAATTAGATGTGGCCCTTACGGCTAAGGGGATCGGGGATATGGAGAGAAGGCGGGAGTGGGGTACTGAAGTTACATGATCAGCCATAATCATATTGAATGGCGGTGCAGGCTCGAAGGGCTGAATGGCCTACTCCTGCACCTATTTTCTATGTTTCTATGTTTCTATAAGTCGCAGGACCCACTTTGCACAGTTGTACAATGCTGATGGATTACATAGACTCAGAGATCGCTTTGAATCTTTAGTGAAATATCAATTCCGTGGGAGTCTGAGGAGTCACCATGCCCTACCCCAACTCCTGCCGATATGTCAGAACATACACGGAAACTGACTCAAAGGAGCGGGACCTACTTATAGTGGCATCAACAGACTCGAAGAGGTTCAAAAAGAAAATCTTTGAATTTGGACAATTATTTACATTTTTGCTTCTGCCCATCTGTACTTGGCAGCATATTTCTAAAAGGAGATGGCTTTCAGGGCTGTGAATTTTCATACCTGAATTTGCCAGGAATTCTTATGTTGTAGCTTTGCTCGAAGCTTGAGTCATGGTTTGATGTTTTTATCTCTTCTGAAAGGCCAGACACTTGGGATAGATGTGGGAGTTTTGCAGATTGATAGTTGTAATGTAACCTGTCAGTATGCTCACAGGTTTGTAGAGCTGTTGCATCATGAGTGGCTTAGTCAGTCACATGATGTTCACAAGACTCAATAAAACCCCAGTCAATTGGGTCTAGGTCATCCACGATGAGGCATGCAGTTGTGAGCCTCATGGATGAACTGGTAATGTGTCGTGTGATTGTTAAATCTTTGTTAATAAACCAACTAGTGCTTAGAAAAGAATACTAGGATTGGGCAGAGTCAACATGGATTTATGAAAAGGAAATCATGTTTGACAAATCTGTTAGAGTTTTTTGAGGTTGTAACTAGCAAAATAGATTAAGGGGAACCAATGGATGTAACGCATGCTTGCTGTGGATGTGGTGTATTTGGATTTTCAGAAGGCATTTGATAAGGTGTCACACAAGAGGTTATTGAACAAAATTAGGGCACATGGGATTGGGGATAAGATACTAACATAGATTGAGGATTGGTTAACGGACAGAAAACAGAGAGTAGGAATAAACGGGTCATTTTCGGGTTGGCAGGCTGTAACTAGTGGAGTGTCGCAAGGATCAGTGCTGGGGCCCCAGCTATTCACAATCTATATCAATGATTTGGATCAGGGGGCCAAATGTAATATATCCAAGTTTGCTGATGATATAAAGCAAGGTGGGGATGTAAGTTGTGAGGAGGATGCAAAGAGGCTTCAAGAGGATATAGACAGGCTAAGTGAGTGGGCAAGAACATGGCAAATGGAATATCATGTGGAGAAATGTGAAGTTATCCACTGTGGTAGGAAAAACAGAAAAGCAGAGTACTTTTTTAAATGGTGAGAGATTGGGAAATGTTGGTGTTCAGAGGGACCTGGGTGTCCTTGTACACCAATCACTGAAAGTTAACATGCAGGTACAGCAAGCAATTAAGAAAGCAAATGGTATGTTGCCTTTTATTACAGCAGGATTTGAGTATAAGAGTAAAGACGTCTTACTGCAATTATATCAGGTCCTGGTGAGACCACACCTGGAATATTGTGTACAGTTTTGGTCTCCTTACCTCAGGAAGGATATATTTGCCATTGAGGGCGTGCAACGAAGGTTCACCTGACTGATTCCTGGGATGGGGAGAGATTGAGTAGATTAGGCCTATATTCTCTAGAGTTTAGAAGAATGAGAGATGATCTCATTGAAACATGCAAAATTCTTACAGGGCTTGACAGGGTAGATGCAGGGAGGATGTTTCCCCCCGGGCTGGGGAGTCTAGAACCAGGGGTCACAGTCTCAGGATAAGGGGTCGTCCATTTAGGACTGAGATGAGAAGAAACTTCTTCACAGAAGGTGGTGAATCTTTGGAATTCTCTACCCCAGAGGGCTGTGGAGGCTCAGTCATTGAGTTTATTCAAGGCCGAGATCATTAGATTTTTGGATATTAAGGGAATCAAGGGATATGGGGATAGTGCAGGAAAGTGAAGTTGAGGTCGAAGATCAGCCATGATCTTATTGAATAGCAGGGCAGACTCAAGGGACCGAATGGCCTACTCCTGCTCCTAATTCTTATGTTCTTAATAGCAATGTGTTGCTATGAATTCTTAAGCAAAGAACCCATGAAGCAAATACATTACAATAAGATATATGATTGCACAAACAAAGAAAGACTTGCATTTCTATAGCGCCTTTCACAACTTCAGGATGTCCTGAAGCGCTTTACAGGCAATGAAGGACTTTGAAATGTTGTAATGTGGGAAGTGCAGTAGGTCTCGGGAGGAGAATCCCGATTGCTATAGAGTGGGAAGCAAAGGGGTCCGAGATCTCCTTGTGGGGCCTGGAGGAGCACTGCAGCCTATAAGGCCCATGGGAAACAGATCTTTATAAATAAAAACTCACATTTGCGACTTGGACCGCAGCAAGTTTGGCCTGGTGAGGAAGCTAGCACTGCTCCCCTGTTCAGTCATCAGGTTAAAATGGCAAATCGCGTCCCAGTGATTTAATCGGAGTTCTGCCTGCATATTTAAAGAGAACCTTGCCGGCTTGCGATGGGTGTTCTTGGCGGCTGTAGTTTAAAATTGCAGTCGACCCGATCGATGCAGGGAAGGAGTGTGTGAGCACCCCCCACCACTGCCCCCCACCGCTCCATTTTAACTGCCCCGCCCCCGCTAGGTTTACGCCAGGCAGGGGTGGCGGGGTTGTGGGCATGGGTATGGGTGGGGGGGGGTTAAAATCAAGGTCTAAGCTTCAATCACCTTTGTGAGATTGCAGAATCTGGCGAACATTGTGGGTTGAAACTAGCACTTAAGCGGAAATAATAGATGAAAAATATTCTCCCTGTGAAAATATACCTGCTGTACGACATTGCCCATCAGTAAATGTGCACAAAGGATCTCGGACTCCGACTTTGAACATTAAAACATTCACTTAACCACTTCTTCAACTCTTAGGCAATACTTTCAGCCTTTGGTTGTGGGGATTATAAAATAACTCCTTTCATCAATATCATCAAAGTGGGCTCAGTTACCACAAGCACTAAGGATTCCCAAAGGGCTCCTTTGAACAGGCTCTGCTACCTTTCTAGCATTTATGTGCAATAGTTATTTTCAGTTACATTCCACTTACGCCAATATTGCAATTTATTGATAATCCCAATGGTATTTTATTGGTTCTAATTATCCCACTATGGAATATTTATACTATGCCGTTCCCGGACTCTGCATCTGTTTCCTTTGATGAGAAGGAAGTCTTTTTGTTGCCTCTCTACTCTCCGGGTAATTTACCACCCACATAACCTTCAATTACACTCGGTGCATGCTTGATATGACACAGAAAAAGAATGTCATGGCGGCTATGCACTGACACTGCAGCAACATATCAGTTTTCCAAGCTCACATCAAAGATCATAACAGCATGTGCTTTAGCCCCTGTACAGCTGAATTTCTAAGCTTTTTTGAAAAGTATTAAAGCTGACATTTTGTGTGTACGCAGCCTTTTCACGTCTCTTTCAATAAACTCAGCAAAGCGATGATCAGATTTAACAATGTACAAATTGTGATACATTATTCAGGTATGGCTTTAATGCTGTTAAGCTATTAAACAGGAGCAATTTCCCAGTTTGCTTTTTCTTCTTCTTGGATTGTGAGTTAATTATAAATAAATTCAAATCCAGTCTTGAAGACTGACTTTATCCAGGCTGGTACAGTTTGTTGGAACCCAGCAGAAAATGAGCTTTGCTGGGCCTGACTTTGGATAAACTTGGAATTTTCTTTGAACAGTTGGAGCTGAGCCACGTTGTGAGAACCATCCATACGCGTCCCCTTACTATTGGTACAGTGTCTTACAGCTACTGTTAAATGTGCACACACCACCTTACTCCTGGGACAGTGTCTGTCAGCTGTGGCTCAGTGGGCAGCACACTCGCCTCTGAGTCAGAAGGTTGTGGGTTCAAGTCCCACTCCAGAGACTTGAGCACATGATTCTAGGCTGACACACCCAGTGCAGTGCCGAGGGAGCGCTGCACTGTCAGAGGTGCTGTCTTTCAGATGAGATGATAAACCAAGACCCTGTCTGCCTTCTCAAGTGGGTGTAAAAGATCCCATGGCACTATTTTGAAGAGCAGTGGAGGTATCCCAGTGTCCAGGGCCAATATTTATCCCTCAATCAACATAATAAAAACAGATTATCTGGTCATTATCACATTGCTGTTTGTGGGAGCTTGCTGTGCGCAAGTTGGCTGCCGTGTTTCCCCCATTACAACAGTGACTATACCCCAAAAGTATTTCATTGGCTGTAAAGAGTTTTGAGAAGTCCAGTGGTCGTGAAGGGTGCTATGTATAAATGCAAGTCTTCCTTTTACTGTTAAATGTAATGAAGAGCAGTCTAGAGGGCGATGGATATTCAGATAGTTACTTTGCTCCCAGCATTTCAGATGAACCTAACTTTCATCAGGGAATGACTGAACATCTTGTTTAACAGCTGAAATAGAGACTCTCACATGGATACCAGGGAGATGCAATATTCATACAGAACCAGCCAGACTACATCCTCCGTACTTGGAATGAAATCATCAACGTATGTCTGGTTGGATCTGCTTCTGTAACTATTCAATTGCACTAATACCTCATCACCATCAAAGGCAGTCTTTCGAAATCGAGAAACATTTGCTTCCACTCCCAAAGTGAGTTCTCGGGTGACTGAACAGTCCAATGCGGGAATTACAGTCTCTGTCACAGGTGGGACGGACAGTGGTTGAAGGAAAGGGTGGGTGGGGAGTCTGGTTTGCCGCACGCTCCTTCCGCTGCCTGCGCTTGGTTTCTGCATTCTCTCGGCGACGAGACTCGAGGTGCTCAGCGCCCTCCCGGATGCTCTTCCTCCACTTAGGGTAGTCTTTGGCCAGGGATTCCCAGGTGCCGATGGGGCTGTTACACTATATCAAGGAGGCTTTCAGGGTGTCCTTGAAACGTTTCCTCTGCCCACCTGGGGCTCGCTTGCCGTGTAGGAGTTCCAAGTAGAGCGCTTGCTTTGGGAGTCTCGTGTCGGGCATGCGGACAATGTGACCCGCTCAACGGAGCTGGTCGAGTGTGGTCAGTGTTTCGATGCTGGGGATGTTGGCCTGATCGAGAACACTGATGTTGGTGCGTCTATCCTCCCAGGGGATTTCCAGGATCTTGCGGAGACAGCGTCGGTGGTATTTCTCCAGTGATTTGAGGTGTCTACTGTATATGGTCCAATTCTCTGCACCATATCGGAGGGCGGGTAGCACTACAGCCCTGTAGATCATAAGCTTGGTGCCAGATTTGAGGTCCTGGTCTTCGAACACTCTCTTCTCTCTTCCTCAGGCGGCCGAAGGCTGTGCTGGCATAATGGAGGCGGTATTGGACCTCGTTGTCGATGTCAGCCCTTCCTGATAGTAGGCTCCCGAGGTGTGGAAAGTGGTCCACACTGTCCAAGGCTGCACCTGGTTGTTGATGACCGGAGTCAGGTTGGTGGAAGACCTTTGTCTTATGGATGTTTAGTGTAAGACCCATGCTGTTGTACGCCTAGGTGAAAATGTTGACGATGGCTTGCAATTCAGCCTTTGAATGTGCGCAGGTGCAAACGTCATCCGCATACTGTTGTTCGACGACAGAGGATGGGACGGTCTTGGATCTAGCATGGAGGCGACAAAGGTTGAACAGGTAAGCTAAGCGTGCAATATTGGTACAATGACATCTCAATAATGCCAGCCAACGTGTATAACTGAAGTGCATCACTAATTGCCTTTTCTTGCCTCGATAAGCATTGTGTCACAGTAATGATGAGGCCATTTTAATATAATAAAACATAAAGTGCTGAAATGTGTCACCAGGACAACCCTCAGACAAATTGTGTTGTTGACAAACATGGTTTCCTCCTTGTGACCGAAGACCTCATAATAATTTCTGAGGAGGTCACTCAAGATGCCACTCACGTGGACTAACCCATATTTAGTGCAGTAGGTTAGATTAGTCTATCTATACCTAACGATGGATGGTTTTGATAGCCTTGCCAATCAACGTTTGTTCGCATTATCTTAGTTTCCTTAACATTATCAAGTTGGGTAATTGTCATTCATGGCCGCGAACCCAACACTATTTTATCTTGTCCATAACACAAATTAATTATTTCTGGTTTGATGTTCCCCAATGCAGAACAATGGTTGGATATTTGAACAATGCGTGCTTCTTTGGAAATTAATGTTTGGTAATCCTACTTGTATTCAGCATTATTCATTGTGTCGTCGTCAGCAAAATGGAGCAGTAAGTCCCCTTACTCATGATATTTGATACCAACTGGTCACACGTAGAAAGCTTCACAAGGACACATCACTCACATGGTTAGTGAATTAGCAGTCCCTTGATCCTAATTAGTCCACCTTTTAAAGTGATGTTAACACTGTATCATAGAGTCATAGAATGGTTACAGCACAGGGGGAGGCCATTCGGCCCGTCGAGTCCGTGCCGGCTCTCTGCAAAAGCACCTCAGCTAATCCCACTCCCCCGCCCTTTCCCCGTAGCCCTACAGTTTTTTCCCCCCTTCAAGTACTTATCCAACTCCCCTTTGAAAGCCATGATTGAGTCTGCCTCCACCACCCTTGGAGTGCATTCCAGATCCGAACCACTCACTGAGTAAAACAGCTTTTCCTCATGTTGCTTTTGGACCAATCACCTTAAACCCGTGTCCTCTGGTTCTCCACCCTTCCGTAAAACTGACTGGGCAAAGGCTCCAACGAGATTTGAACTCACGGCTCCTGGATTGTTAACCCCTGAAATATAGAGCCCATGTACAGCCTTTACAACACAGTAATCATGGTGACATCATGTGTGTAGCAACATTACATAATACATGATTAGAATTCAATTTAAAAGATATAAATGGAAATATGGAAATACCGGATAATAGAACAAGGTACAGAGAATAAGGTACAGAAATGGTGACTTTTTTACCGTTATGTCTATAGTGTACTTATGAATGACTCCACAATGCAATGTGTTGTACTTGAACTGCAGTGACCTTGGTCCTTTATTCCAAACTCCAGAGTGCTGTGCAAACATGGTGGGCAGCCTTTTAGACAGAGCCCTGCCACCAGGGCAGGAAACCCCCGGTCTCCACCAGTTGCACCCTCTAGTGGTGTCAGCATGTATGTACACAGTGTGAACCTTGTTGGTAGTACATCAGGTAAACAAGTCTCCATCTTGTACAATCTCACAGTGACTACACATAGAGTACATCCATAGTCAGCATATACAACATTTACAATGTAGGCTGCTCCACACCATTGTGAGGGGACATCCCTCCAGGATTGCTGCGATTCCAGGAGAGGGCTGAGCAGCACCCTGTTGGGGTAAGGAAGGATGATCAATAGGTGCGGCCTTGTAGCGCATAACTCAAGATTAATTGAGAAAAAGAAATGAGTCTGCTCAAAATTATACGTAAAGCTGTCAGTGCGATCGTTCTCTCCTCCTCTCTGCAAGGCACTGACTCTCGCTGGGGTCTACTTACACACTGGATCGGGAACCTTCCGTCACTTTGCCCAGGTGTTCATTCTACTGGACAGCGCGAATTGACATGCCGTTTGACCACTGATTGAATCCCAACCGAGCTCGATCCTGTTCCCATTCAACATCCCGACACAAGACACCATCCAGCAGGAAGCAATGGATGGCGATCAGGAGCAGGAGCCCTGGCTGATTTCACCTCCAAGCACAGGGTTACTGAGAGCGATGATAGTGGCCCAGCTATTCATCCAGCTTTAGCAAAGCTAAAGATGCACAGAGCAAGAATCAGACCTGGATCTTTTCCTCTGTATTCCAAAAGTTGCATTTTGAATGAATTAAAAAAATCTGTACATAATGGATTTTAAAAATATTCACTTTTGAGATGTGGGCAGCGCTAGAAAGGTCGGCATTTATTGCCCAGTCTGAATCGCCCTTGACAAGGTGATAGTGAGCCTCCTTCTTGAACCGCTGCAGTCCTTGTGGTGAAGGTGCTCCCACAGTGCTGTTAGGGAGTTTTTGCAGAGAAAAAGTCTCAAAGACAGATTCCCCCCGCCACCGCCCTCCCTCCCCCCGGAAGACTAAAATATACAGTTTTAATGCTGAAATCTGCAATATTTGACACTATTGGGTTTACTGCAATGTAACAAAGCACCAGTGCACATTAAGACCTATTGACTTTGTGTGAATTGCTCAGTGATAGGTCAGTATTTCCATTGTCAACAACCACAGAACAGCAATTTGCCAAAATGAGTTGAGAATGTCACCTTCCCGAGTCAATGCTGGGTTTATGGAAAGGAAGGTGACACCAGAGTAAAGCAAATATTTTCGGATTGTGGTGAAAGTATAATGATTTCCTTTCTTGATATTGTTCTCTGTTTCAATTAAAGTGAAGCTTTCTGTCTTAATTTTAATCTTTCCAGTCAAGTTACGACAAATGAACATGAATAATTAATGAACTAACATATGAATAATTCATTTCCCCAACACTGGAATTACACGAATGCTATTTTATCTTTATTAAGAAACTGTAGCATAATAAATACTGGCTGGGATCAAAGCCTCATTATCTGTCACTTCATACAGTGCTATACCCACGGGTGATTTGCTTCTATTATTCCTTTTGCACATAATTTTCATGATGAATTCATATCTTTGCTTTCTAGTAGTGATGAAATTGTGAAAGAAATATATTTTTCGAAAGATGATAAAGCAGACAAATAAAATTTGCAAAAAGAAGGCTTGTGGACAAGGCTCATTACCTCCCTGTCAGGCTGTCACAGGCTGTTATTTTACAACTGGTAGAATTCCATATGAAGAGCCTCGGGACAAGCTATGGCTGCTTGGAGTATCCCACCCAAAGGATGTTAAATACAACATTTCCTGAGTACCTGTCATGAAATTCTCAGGTACAAGAGATTGCGTTAAGTATTTGCAGTGAATTTTACATGTAGACATATCTGGAGAAAATTAACCTGTCATTACTGTTGAACACTGACACGCTGCCGGCTTTGCTTGGTGACATCAGACAGATCCGCAAAGGCCAATTTTTGCCCATGTTATTGTGTCTCCCCCTGCAAATTACTTCTCAAAACCCGAAGGGTGGTCGCATGCTCCTTGCAAACGCTGCAGATTCCGCCGGCAGAATTCTAATTTAAAGGTGAAAACTCCAACTTGCGGATCAAGGGGTTAAAATTCCCATCTGTGCAGCACTGACGCAATTTGATTTATATCTCTGAGTTATGGTTGCACCAGTTAATGGAGAAAGGTTCAGAAATGCTCCCTGCAAAGTAAATCATCTCAACAGCCTCCCTGTTTCATAGTCTCATTGTTGACAGATGTGCATATCGGGTTTTTCCTCCTGCTATACATTTGCAATTATCAAAAAGTTGTCTAAGCCATCGGAACAACTCGGAGAAACCTTTTTGTGACCTTAGATCATGCTGTGTCGCAGGCTGCTTCTTTTCACACAAGCTCTAGATATTAATATACATGATTACAGCGACAGTACATTCTATCTATGGAAACAAGTCGTCTTCATTTTACATATTTTACCTTGTGCATGATAACATCATTAAATGTCCAGCCTCATGATAAAGGTTACTGCACAAGATAAAAGTTCACGGGGTTGGAGGTAATATATTAGCATGGATAGAAGATTGCCTGACAAGCAGGAAACAAAGAGTCGGGATAAATGGTTCATTCTCGGGTTGGCAATCAGTAACCAGTGGGGTGCCAAAGGGATCAGTGTTGGGACCCCAAGTATTTACAATCTATATTAATGACTTGAAAGAGGGGAATGAGTGTAACGTAGCCAGGTTTGCTGACGATACAAAGATGGGAGGAAGGGCAATGTGTGAGGAGGACATAAAGAGGCTGCAGGAGAACATAGACAGGCTCAGTGAGTGGGCAAAAATTTGGCAGATGGAGTATAATGTTGGAAAGTGTGAGGTCATGCACTTTGACAGAAAAAAATCAAAGAGCAAGTTATTATTTAAATGGAAAAAGATTGCAAAGTGCTGCAGTACAGCAGGACCTAGTGAACTTGTGCATGAAACACAAAAGGTTAGTATGCAGGTACAGCAAGTGATCAGGAAGGCCAATGGAATCTTGGCCTTTATTGCAAAGGGGATGGAGTATAAACATAGGGAAGTCTTGCTACAGCTGTACAGGGTATTGGTGAGGCCACACCTGGAATACTGCGTGCAGTTTTGGTTTCCATATTTACGAAAGGATATACTTGCTGTGGAGGCAGTTCAGGGAAGGTTCACTAGGTTGATCCCAGGGATGAGTGGGTTGACTTATGAGGAAAGGTTGAGTAGGTTGGGCCTCTACTCATTGCAATTCAGAAGAATGAGAGGTGATCTTATAGAAACGAATAAGATTATGAGGGGGCTTGACAAGGTGGATGCAGAGAGGATGTTTCCACTGATGGGGGAGACTAGAACTAGGGGGCATAATCTTAGAATAAGGGGCCGCCCATTTAAAACTGAGATGAGGAGAAACTTCTTCTCTCAGAGGGTTGTAAATCTATGGAATTCTCTGCCTCAGAGAGCTGTGGAAGCTGGGACATTAAATAAATTTAAGACAGAAATAGACAGTTTCTAAACGATAAGGGGATAAGGGGTTATGGGGAGCGGGCAGGGAAGTGGAGCTGAGTCCATGGTCAGATCAGCCATGATCTTATTGAATGGCGGAGCAGGCGCAAGGGGATATATGGCCTACTCCTGCTCCCAGAGTACTTAAGGAGGTGGCCTTGGAAATAGTAGATGCATTGACAGTCATTTACCAACATTCCATTGACTCTGGATCAGTTCCTATGGAGTGGAGGGTAGCCAATGTAACCCCACTTTTTAAAAAAGGAGGGAGAGAGATAACAGGGAATTATAGACCGGTCAGCCTGACATCGGTAGTGGGTAAAATGATGGAATCAATTATTAAGGATGTCATAGCAGCTCATTTGGAAAGAGGTGATATGATAGGTCCAAGTCAGCATGGATTTGTGAAAGGGAAATCATGCTTGACAAATCTTCTGGAATTTTTTGAGGATGTTTCCAGTAGAGTGGACAAGGGAGAACCAGTTGATGTGGTATATTTGGACTTTCAGAAGGCTTTCGACAAGGTCCCACACAAGAGATTAATGTGCAAAGTTAAAGCACATGGGATTGGGGGTAGTGTGCTGACATGGATTGAGAACTGGTTGTCAGACAGGAAGCAAAGAGTAGGAGTAAACGGGTACTTTTCAGAATGGCAGGCAGTGACTAGTGGGGTACCGCAAGGTTCTGTGCTGGTGCCCCAGCTGTTTACACTGTATATTAATGATTTAGACGAGGGGATTAAATGTAGTATCTCCAAATTTGCGGATGACACAAAGTTGGGTGGCAGTGTGAGCTGCGAGGAGGATGCTATGAGGCTGCAGAGCGACTTGGATAGGTTAGGTGAGTGGGCAAATGCATGGCAGATGAAGTATAATGTGGATAAATGTGAGGTTATCCACTTTGGTGGTAAAAACAGAGAGACAGACTATTATCTGAATGGTGACAGATTAGGAAAAGGGGAGGTGCAACGAGACCTGGGTGTCATGGTACATCAGTAATTGAAGGTTGGCCTTCATAGTGAGGGGATTTGAGTACAGGGGCAGGGAGGTGTTGCTACAGTTGTACAGGGCCTTGGTGAGGCCACACCTGGAGTATTGTGTACAGTTTTGGTCTCCTAACCTGAGGAAGGACATTCTTGCTGTTGAGGGAGTGCAGCGAAGGTTCACCAGACTGATTCCCGGGATGGCGGGACTGACCTATCAAGAAAGACTGGATCAACTGGGCAGTCCAGAACCAGGGGTCACAGTCTAAGGATAAGGGGTAAGCCATTTAGGACCGAGATGAGGAGGAATTTCTTCACCCAGAGAGTGGTGAACCTGTGGAATTCTCTACCACAGAAAGTTGTTGAGGCCAATTCACTAAATATATTCAAAAAGGAGTTAGATGAAGTCCTTACTACTAGGGGGATCAAGGGGTATGGTGAGAAAGCAGGAATGGGGTACTGAAGTTGCATGTTCAGCCATGAACTCATTGAATGGCGGTGCAGGCTAGAAGGGCCGAATGGCCTACTCCTGCACCTATTTTCTATGTTTCTATTTCTTATGTTCTTATCCAACCTCCTACGCTGAAATGTTAATTCATTTGTAATTCAGTTGCTCTGAATTCGGATCTGGGAAAGAATCTGGATTTTGTATTTGCACTCAAACTGTCCAACTCTCATCTGCTTCTCAATCTAATCCATTAATGTCCATCCCAGTAGGAGAGTCTAGGCCACAACATTCTCCACAAGCGCCAGTGGCCAGGTCAGCAAGAAGCAAAGTTCAAGAGGCGTGAGGTATCTCCCATTCTGCTGCGGAAGGAGCCCCGATATTCACAATGGAACATCCATTGATTCAGAAAAGAAAGTTGAAAGAAAGTAGTGTCAGCTGTGGCTCAGTGGGCAGCACTCTCACCTCTGGGTCAGAAGGTCGTGGGTTCAAGTCCCACTCCAGAGACTGCACTGTCGGAGGGGCAGTACTGAGGTAGCACCGCACTGTCAGAGGGGCAGCACTGAGGAAGTGCTGCACTGTCGGAGGGGCAGTACTGAGGGAGCGCTGCACTGTCAGAGGGACAGTACTGAGGGAGTGCTGCACTGTCGGAGGGGCAGCACTAAGGGAGCACTGCACTGTCGGAGGGGCAGCACTGAGGAAGTGCTGCACTGTCGAAGGGGCAGTACTGAGGGAACGTCACACTGTCGAAGGGGCAGTACTGAGGTAGCACCGCACTGTCAGAGGGGCAGCACTGAGGAAGTACTGCACTGTCGGAGGGGCAGTACTGAGGGAGCGCTGCACTGTCAGAGGGACCGTACTGAGGGAGTGCTGCACTGTCGGAGGGCAGCACTAAGGGACTGCACTGTCGGAGGGGCAGCACTGAGGAAGTGCTGCACTGTCGCAGGGGCAGTACTGAGGGAACGTCACACTGTCGAAGGGGCAGTACAGAGGGAGCACTGCACTGTCGGAGGGGCAGTACTGAGGGAGCGCTGCACTGTTGGAGGTGCTGTCTTTCAGATGCAACGTTAATTCAAGGTCCTGTCTGCTTTCTCAGGTGGATGTAAAAGATACCTTGGCACTATTTCGAAGAAGAGCAGGGGAGTTATCCTGGGGCCAATATTTAAATCTAAACCAACATCACTAAAAACGGGTTATCTGGTCATTATCACATTGCATTTTGTGGGAGCTTGCTGTGTACAAATTGGCTGCCATGTTTCCTACATTACAACAGTAACTACACTCCAAAAAGTATGTCATTGGCTCTAAAGTGCTTTGGTGGTGGTGAAAGGTGCTATATAAATGCAAGTCCTTTTTCTAACAAAACACATCCCCCAAAACAAGGTTGAATGATGGCAGATCTCAGACTGAAAGACACAGATTGCTGGTTGGAAGGTAAATACGCACAGCCACCCGAGCTACATTGAAAGCTCACTTCCGCTGCAACAAAGGGATCAAGCACATTTTCTTTTTAAATTACATAGTAATCAAGCAATCATATCAGCCTGTTCCAGTGCTGGTCCTGAATGGAATGGGTTGTTCCATCCCATTGAAAGGATCACTCATCTTCATGGAGTGAGAATGAAAAGCACTCAATAGCTGACTATGATTTTTGGACTTAAGGGGAACCAAGGGATATGGGGATCGGGTGGGAAAGTGGAGTTGAGGTCGAAGATCAGCCATGATCTTATTGAATGGCGGAGCAGGCTCGAGGGACTGTATGGCCTACTCTTGCTCTTAATTCTTATGGACACAATTATTTGTACTATCAAAATGGCCGCATTGTCTCTGATTGGCTCTCCATTATCACATGCCCTGATTGCTGATTGGTCCCCTTGGAGGATTAGCCACTCCCTGATGTTTCTCTGGAATGTGTAACTGGAACCATCCAGCCAAGTTCTGACTGACTTTGCAAAGTGTAATTCGATCCATTCTTACTTCAGAAGCCAGAGAGGATAGATCTCCAGCAACCCAGCAAAAGCCTCCCAGTTCCAGCTTACCCCCGTGAAGTGCATGACCTTAACCACCCCCCCCCCCCCCCCACCACCACCACCATAGATAGTGCATTGTGTATGGATTGTTAACAGGTATGAAGTAAATAATGACAGTGTCGTGACTTCAAAATTTCATCCACTCGAACGATGTCCCTTGTAGCACACGCACCGAGCTTTCTGAGAAATCGGGTGTGGGTGTAAAGGGGGTTGGAAGAACGTGATCGGTCTTCCCTGAATTCCCTCTCACCCCTCCGATCCCCTTTCCCGCTTTCCCTCTCCCCGCCGCCCGCAGGCTCAGAGGAACAACATGGTTAATGGCGGGGCCCCACTCCCGGTTCCGATTGGGAGATGCGGGGGCGGAGTCCAGAGAACGAAGGCACAGTATGACAGAAACAGGACAGTAGAAATAGTCACGGTGAATTCTTATGTTCTTATCTGAGTCCTTTTGTATTGGAATAGCCAAAGTTGTCCAACAAATCATTCTATTACCTACTTGATCAATCAATCATTAATAACTCTTGAGAATTCAATGTAACTTAATTTTATAAAACTTTTACCAACTTCAGTCAGTGCTGCTTTTCAATTCTGCAAATGATGATTTATAATGTTTATATCTAACTTTCTGCTGTTCGTAGTGGGATTGGAGGGAACTGTGAAGAATAGATTGATTACTAACAGTCTGTCTTCACAGATCTTAAGAACAACCTTGTATGTGATCAGAATGTTAATATGAAAGAGACAATGCAGCGGATCATTAGCAGGTTAGGGAAGTGCCTGTTCTCAACCTGTGCTAACAATCGCATTCTCCACTACTGCACCCTGCACCCAAAGGAGTTTTAGGTTATAAGCATTCATTAAGCCTGCTCTGTAGTATAACAGTCAGAATATATGAACCACATTTTCTGCCCGATAATCATAGTGATTCTGATAACCATTTTTAAAAAGAATTACTCACCCCATGTCTGGATGAAGTGGTCAATTTATGACCCAGCCAGGTGTTCACACACAGCCTCGAGCCACAGAAAGTGCTCTTCCTATTCACAGGATGCAGGGTATCACTTGCCTCATAGTTGTGAAGGAGCCGACAGCTTGTTTATCTGTCGACCCAGTGGGAAATGAGAAAATTAGGGAAATCAAAAAAAAAATGAAACACGTTTGTGCTTTCATGGGTTCAATCTCAGAGAAAAATAAAATGTTGTTTTTTTCTCAACTGAATGTGACTTAAATTCTAACAGTTTAATGTTGAATTCAAATCTGCCACAATTGCATGTGTTGGGCCTGGGAGCTTGAAGAGAAAAAGATGTGGGGAAATTCACGGTGGATTTCCACGAGGGAAAAGTAAGAAAGTCAGGAACATTTTCACAGCACTAAAATATATTTCGCTGGATATTTGGACGGCAAAAGAATCTTCAAATATTCCTTCCTTTAAATGTCAGGTGGACACAGTTGGTGGCACTGCTGCACTATAGACCTGAGCACAAAAAAACAAGAAGTGAGTTTGTGAGACTTCCATGTGCTGGCATGTATGTGAGACAATGGATGTGACTGATACCTGGTTACACTGCTTCTGCAATGAACCAGGTGTCACATGACATCACTCACACCACAGCTTGAATGGGGGGTGGGGTCGGGATTTCTCAGTTGCTTCTCTGTGTGAAATAATCTCTCCGGTTATTCAGCAGACATCTCGCTTTCCTCTGATGACCTTGTGAGGTCATTAAACTTCTTGGGTTTATAGAAGGATCACTTACAAAGCACAGAAATCTCCTTCAAAAGGCCAGTGCTGCGGCATTTGAAGGCTTCTTCTCAGCTTTCCCAACAATAGCATTCTTTCTTTCTCTGATTTCTGACAGCCGATCTTCAACACCAACCTCAGAAAAATTCACTGCTCAACCTTTTACTTCTGCAGCTGCCATTCTATTCTCGCTTACTAGGGCCTGTCCTCAGCCTTTAAATAAAAGCAACAATTTCTATTCACACAGCGCCTTTAATGCAGTAATACATCCCAAGGCTTCACATGGGCGTTACCAAACAAACTTTGACACCGAGCCACATGAGATATTAGGACAGGTGACCAAAAGCTCGGTCAAACAGGTAGGTTTTAAGGAGTGGTTTAAAGGAGGAAAGAGAGGTAGAGAGGCGGAGAGGTTTAGGGAGGGAGTTCCAGAGTTTGGGGCCCAGGCAACAGAAGGCACGGCCACCGATGAGGGAGCGATTAAAGTCGGGAATGCTCAGGAGGGCAGAATTGTAAATGCAGCCCTTTAAGTGAGCGAGCTGTGCCCCGTTCCATCCTGTTTCCTAATTTTTCGTCCTCTGGTGCCTCTGACCTGCTGCTTGGTGAGGTCCGTGCCCTTGTCCACCCAGCATTATGCAAATTAGCTGAGCCTGGGATGTGCGACAGAATCCGTTCCTGGGATGTGGGCGTCGCTGGCAAGGCCGGCATTTATTGCCCATCCCTAATTGCCCCTTGAGAAGGTGATGGTGAGCCGCCTTCTTGAACCGCTGCAGTCCGTGTGGTGAAGGTGCTCCCACAGTGCTGTCGGGGAGGGAGTTCCAGGATTGTGACCCAGCGACGATGAAGGAACAGCCGATATATTTCCAAGTCAGGATGGTGTGTGACTGGGAGGGGAACGTGGAGGTGGTGGTGTTCCCATGTGCCTGCTGCCCTTGTCCTTCTAGGTGGTAGAGGTCGCGGGTTTGGGAGGTGCTGCCGAAGAAGCCTTGGCGAGTTGCTGCAGTGCATCTTGTAGATGGTACACACTGCAGCCAGGGGGCGCCGGTGGTGGAGGGAGTGAATGTTGAAGGTGGTGGATGGGGAGCTGATCAAGCGGCTGCTTTGTCCTGGATGGTGTCGAGCTTCTTGAGTGTTGTTGGAGCTGCACCATCCAGCCAAGTGGAGAGTATTCCATCACACTCCTGACTTGTGCCTTGTAGATGGTGGAAAGGCTTTGGGGAGTCAGGAGGTGAGACACTCGTCACAGAATACCCAGCCTCTGACCTGCTCTTATAGCCACAGTATTTTACGTGGCTGGTCCAGTTAAATAATCTTGGATATCAGCGGGTGTAAGACATTCCCCACCACATTTACACACTAGGGACCGAAACATTTCAGAGGCACAATATCTGTTGCAATAACATGTTTGCAATGCATATCCCCCACAGCTTATACTGAAAGATTGGCAGGGGGCACATGAATGATGTGATGGGAGGTGCAATGATATAATTGTGCACATCTCTTTTGACAAATCTGATTTGAAAGACAGACTCCAAAATGTGATTTAAAGCCAGCGCTGTAAGCTACTGAAATTGAGTGTTGATATTCCAATTTGAATTTTATCAACAGCTGAGCTCTTAATACAAATTCACTCTGTCAGATCCACCTAAGCCTCATATAAAATATTTATGATTTTAGGGGGCTTTGTCAATAACAAGAACCTTTGATAATTAGATCATTTTTTAACATGCTCCTGGGAAATGGTTTCTGATAAATTCATTTGCACTTCCTTTTAAAAAGTGACAAGATATCCGATTCAGGGAAAGTTGCAGATTGTAAATGCCAGGTAGCTGGGAGTTCCTACACAGCTGGGTTCCCAGGTTGTTTATTCAGTTTCCTGTTTTGCTCAGAAATGTGTTTTAAATATAAATGATTCCGTCAGCGACGCTGAAAAAAAACCCATGCTGTCGATTCTAAGAAAATTAAACAAAAACGGGGCGATCCCTGTAAATGCCAGCTGCAGTGTGACTGATCCACAGGGCAATGTTTTTTCCCAAAAATATACTTTATTCTTATAAAATTTTCACAATACATTGGAAACTAGTTCAGTACCTTGCGGTCAGTAATTCCATACAATTCATTTGGCTGCTGTTCCATACAATGCACTAGCGTGCATTTCATTTCAAGGTACAGTTTAGTACAATCCGTAACTCACGTTACATGTAGTACTGTGCAGATAAGGGTATTACATGGAGCAGATAAGAACAGATTTACATTACATTCCAGGATATATTTCAATACCGATCACGAATCGCGTTACATGTAGCACTATGCAGATGAAAGCAATACAAACGGATGAGAATACATTTACATTTTTTTACAAGTTACTAATCTAGTGGGAGCAATGTCTGGGCCACGGCGGGGTTCTGTTCCCCTCCCGCGACCCTTGCCCTTGGTCACTCCACACTTCTCGAGGCGAGCAGCTCAGGCAGTGACTGAGGGGACACGGGGACGGCCAGAAGGAAACCATTGCTGAAAGCACCAATGTAAAAGCCAACATTGCGTGACGGAAATCCATTCATTCACTTAGCTCAGTCTGCAACACTCGCAACGTCCCAGTCGCTGAAGGTTCTGGGGTCAAATCCCACGTCTGAAGCTTGAGTTGAGAATCAGAGCTGATGTTCCAGTAATTGCTGAGGGAATAATACATTGCTCACACATGACAGCCATCAGTGTTTCATGGTGACAGTCCGCACTTTGAGGGGTCCGGTCAGTGTGCTGACAACAAAAAACCTGCAAAAGGACATAGACAGGCTGAGTGAATGGGCAAAAATTTGGCAGGTGAAGTATAATGTTGGAAAGTGTGAGGTCATGCACTTTTGCAGAAAGAAAATCAAAGAGCAGGTTATTATTTAAATGGAGAAAGATTGCAAAGTGCTGCAGTACAGCGGGACCTGGGGGTACTTGCACATGAAACACAAAAGGTTAGTATGCAGGTACAGCAAGTGATCAGGAAGGCCAATGGAATCTTGGCCTTTATTGCAAAGGAGATGGAGTATAAAAGCAGGGAAGTCTTACTACAGTTATACAGGGTATTGGTGAGGCCACACCCGGAATACTGCGTGCAGTTTTGGTTTCCATATTTACGAAAGGATATACTTGCTTTGGAGGCAGTTCAGAGAAGGTTCACTAGGTTGATTCCGGAGATGAGGGGGTTGACTTGTGAGGAAAGGTTGAGTAGGTTGGGCCTCTACTCATTGGAATTCAGAAGAATGAGAGGTGATCTTATCGAAACATAATAGATTATAAGGGGTCTTGACAAGGTGGATGCAGAGAGGATGTTTCCACTGGTGGGGGAGACTAGAACTAGGGGGCATAATCTTAAAATAAGGGTTCGCACATTTAAAACTGAGATGAGGAGAAATTTCTTCTCTCAGAAGGTTGTAAATTTGTGGAATTTGCTGCCTCAGAGAGCTGTAGAAGCTGGGTCATTGAATCAATTTAAGACAGATATAGACAGTTTCTTGACCGATAAGGGAATAAGGGGTTATGGGGAGCGGGCAGGGAAGTGGACCTGAGTCCATGATCCTATCAGCCATGATCGTATTAAATGGTGGAGCAGGTTTGAGGGGCCATATGACCTACTGTTGCTCCTACTTCGTATGTTCTTATCAGCATAGGCTCCCCCCACCCCCCCAATCCCCCGCCCCAAGTCTGCTCCTACCCGAGTCCACCTACTATTGCACCAAATCAGGATCCTCTTCCTCCTCTGCATGATAGTATAAGGAGGCCGTGAACCTTGCCGATAGCTCAGGGAGTAACACTGAGAGGAGAGAGATTCATGATACAATGCCGGGCTCAGATAGGAATGGAACTGAGCAGGCGGGGAGGTGGGAAATGTATGGCAATGAGGAGAAATTGGATGGCAATGGGAATTCTCAACCCCAAAGCGCTGTGGAAGCTGGGTCATTGCATGGATTTAAGGTGGAGATAGACAGGTTTTTGAGGAGTGAAGGGTTATAGGGAATGGGCAGGAAATCATGATCAAGCAGGCAACCATGATCAGATCAGCCATGATCTTATTGAATGGCAGAGCAGACTCGAGGGGCCAAATAGAAACATAGAAACATAGAAAATAGGTGCAGGAGTAGGCCATTCGGCCCTTCTAGCCTGCACCGCCATTCAATGAGTTCATGGCTGAACATGCAACTTCAGTACCCCATTCCTGCTTTCTCACCATACCCCTTGATCCCCCTAGTAGTAAGGACTTCATCAAACTCCTTTTTGAATATATTTAGTGAATTGGCCTCAACAACTTTCTGTGGTAGAGAATTCCACAGGTTCACCACTCTCTGGGTGAAGAAATTCCTCCTCATCTCAGTCCTAAGTGGCTTACCCCTTATCCTTAGACTGTGTCCCCTGGTTCTGGACTTCCCCAACATTGGGAACATTCTTCCTGCATCTAACCTGTCTAACCCCGTCAGAATTTTAAACGTTTCTATGAGGTCCCCTCTCATTCTTCTGAACTCCAGTGAATACAAGCCCAGTTGATCCAGTATAAGGGTCAAGGGGTAAGCCACTTAGGACTGAGATGAGGAGGAATTTCTTCACCCAGAGAGTGGTGAACCTGTGGAATTCTCTACCACAGAAAGTTGTTGAGGCCAATTCACTAAATAGGTCAGTCTTGATAGGTCAGTCCCGCCATCCCGGGAATCAGTCTGGTGAACCTTCGCTGCACTCCCTCAATAGCAAGAATGTCCTTCCTCAGGTCAGGAGACCAAAACTGTACACAATACTCCAGGTGTGGCCTCACCAAGGCCCTGTACAACTGTAGCAACACCTCCCTTACCCTGTACTCAAATCCCCTCGCTGGCCTACTCCTGCTCCTATTTCTTATGTTCTTATAATGAAGGAAGAGGCAGATAGCAATTCAGGCGAAATGGAAAGGGAAATGAAAGGGAGAGGGAAACTGGGCATTATGGGAACAATCAAAATTGGGAGTGGTGTTTTGGGAAGGGGAGATCCCTAATTGTCCCTTGAGAAGGTGGTGGTGAGACGCCTTGTTGAACCGCTGCAGTCCGTGTGGTGAAGGTGCTCCCACAGTGCTGTTAGGGAGGAAGTTCCAGGATTTTGACCCAGCGACGATGAAGGAATGGACGATATATTTCCAAGTCAGGATGGTGTGTGTCTTGGAGGGGAACGTGAAGGTGGTGGTGTTCCCTTGCGCCTGCTGCCCTTCTCCTTCTAGGTGGTAGAGGTCGTGGGTTTGGGAGGTGCTGCTGAAGAAGCCTTGGCGAGTTGCTGCAGTGCAGTGCAGGCTGTGAGGTAGTATGTAGGTCTACAGGGCTGTAGTAATACCCGCCCTCCTGTATGGATCGGAGGCATGGACGACTTACAGAAGACACATCAAGTCACTGGAGATATATCACCAACGATGTCTCCGCAAGATCCTGCAAATCCCCTGGGAGGACAGACGCACCGACATCAGTGTCCTCATCCAGGCCAACATTCCCAGCATTGAAGCACTGATCACACTTGATCAGCTCCGCTGGGCAGGTCACTTAGTTCGCATGCCAGACATGAAACTCCCTAAGCAACTGCTCTATGCGGAGCTCCTTCACGGCAAACGAGCCAAAGGTGGGCAGCGGAAACGTTACAAGGACACCCTCAAAGCCTCCCTGGTGAAGTGCGACATCACAACTGACACCTGGGAGACCCTGGCCAAAGACCGTCCTAGGTGGAGAAAGTGCATGCGGGAGGTCGTTGAGCTCTTCGAATCTCAACGCCGCGAGCGTGAAGAGGTCGGGTGCAGGCAGCGGAAGGAACATGTGGTAAATCAGTGCCACCCACCCCCTTCCCCCGACGAACATCTGTCCCACCTGCGACAGGGTCTGTGGCTCTCGTGTTAGCCTGTTCAGCCACCAAAGAACTCACTTTAAGAGTGGAAACAAGTCTTCCTCGATTCCGAGGGACTGCCTATGATGATGATGATGGACAGTCCCAAACTGATCAGGATAGGTGTGTGGAGATGGTATCAACATGAACACTGTGAAAGATTAACAGCTTGAACTGGATGAGCTGGCCATCGACCTGAAACATTAACTCTACCTTCCTCTCTCCACAGATGCTGCTGACCTGCTGAAGATTTCTAGCATTTTCTGTCTTTGTTCCAGTGGGTCCCAGGTTCAGTCTCTGGCCTAAGTTAAGTTATCTGATCTCAACTGAGGCAGCAGTTGGAGCAAGTAATCACCCATGGGCTCAAGAAAGAAGAAAGACTTGCATTTATATAGCACCTATCATAACCATCGGACGTCTCAAAGCACTTTACAGCCAATGAAGTACTTTTGGATTATGGTCACTGTTGTAATGTGGGAAACGCGGCAGCCAATTTGCGCACAGCAAGCTCCCACAAACAGCAATGTGATAATGACCCGGATAATCTGTTTTTGTTTTGTTGATTGAGGGATGAATATTAGTCAGGACACTGGGGATAACTCCCCTGCTCTTCTTCAAAATAGTGCCATGGGATCTTTAACATCCACCTGAGACGGGACCTCGTTTTAATGTCTCACCCAAAAGACAGCACTTCTGACAGTGCAGCACTCCCTTAGTACTGCACTAGAGTATCAGCCTAGATTTATGTGCTCAGATCCCTAGAGGGGGACTTGAACCCACAACCTTCGGACTCAGAGGCGAGAGTGCTGCCCACTGAGCCACAGCTGACACCTGTGTCTGTTTCCGGTCACTTTCTGATGACTTCTGCTGAAAAGTGCCTGTGTGTAGTTACATTGGGCAGCAGCAGGATTGGGCGTGGCTTCGATGACACGTGCTTTGAACTGTCTGGACTCATGTACAAAATTGTCCAGCTGGGCTGCAGGCAAATGCAGAGCAAGGGAGAGAAGGGGCAACATCTAGGACACACCGAAAGAGTAAGGTCATCACACGGCTTCTCCAGCTCGCGATAGAAAACGTGCTTCTTTCTTCAAAGTAGCTGCTAACTCTACAATTAGAGCAACGTGCAAGATTACAAATGCGCAGAAAGTCTGAAGGGAACTGATGCAAGTTACTCGACTTGATGCATGTCGCAGAAGGATTACTGCCCATGTAATGCTCCCTTTGATCTGAGGATTCAATCAAGTACAGGCAAGCCTCTAAATCCCGGAGCAGAGAAGGAACAGCAATAATCGAACAGAGACATTGCAATTCCCGTGAATGAGACATCATGCCCCTGAAAGCAATGCATTTACCTTCATTTTTCACTTGGTTTAAATGAGTAATATTAAATTATATTAAAAGTACAAAAGGACCGTGTGACCTGCTGCCTCTCGGTGGCTCAGTGGCGAGATGCATCACATGATTTGGAACTGAGCTATACTGCTCTTTCTATGTCCCACCAACAGCAATAAAATAAATGGCCTGTTATTTTTGTGGAACCACTGGTTGATGGGGAGATATTGGCCAAGGGAACACCGAAGTTGTTCCTTGAATAATGTCACGAGGTTGTTAACATCCAGTTCAACCACCAGAGCAGGCTGGAATAAAGGACTTAGCATAAGTGTGTTGTGTGTTTATTTGTAGCTAACCGGGATAAGACAGCAGGCTATGACTTTATGGGAAAATAGTTGCTGGGTGAAGAAACCATTTCTAAACAAAATTTTGTTCCACTATCAATTTTCTCCCCTCCTATTGCCGATGACTCATGTTGGTGTACTGTTACAAGTGTGACTACTCTCCAAAAGTACTTCATTGGCTGTAAGGGGCTAAGGGGGTTATGGGGAGCAGGTGGGGAAATGGAGCTGAGTCCATGATCGGATCAGCCATGATCATATTGAATGGCGGAGCAGGTTCGAGGGGCCGTATGGCCTGCTCCTGTTCCTATTTCTTATGTTCTTAAGTTGCGGCTGTTGTTGACTCTCACAGCATTGGGAGAATGGTCCCTTATTCAAGTGTACGCTGGCGCTACCATTCAGACTCGAGAGAAAGGAACAGAAACTACTCTGCTGATAGGCCAGCTGGTTATTCACATTGCCACAACAATAACCAGAACAACAACTTGTATTTATATATCGCCTTTAACATGATAAAATGTCCCAAGGTGCTTCACAGGAGCGTTTGCACATACAGAGGCTGAACTCCAGGACATAGTCGATGTATTTATTGAGGCGTATGAAAGCATGGGTCTTATGCTAAACATCAGCAAGACAAAGGTCCTCCACCAGCCTGTCCTCGCCGCACAGCACTGCCCCCCCAGTCATCAAGATCCACGGCGTGGCCCTGGACACCGTGGACCACTTCCCTTATCTCGGGAGCCTCCTATCAACAAGAGCAAGCAGTGATGACGAGATCCAACACCGCCTCCAATGTGCCAGTGCAGCCTTCGACTGCCTAAGGAAAAGAGTGTTTGAAGACCAGGCCCTCAAAACTGTCACCAAGCTCATGGTCTATAGGGCTGTTGTAATACCCGCCCTCCTGTATGGCTCAGAAACATGTACAGTAGACACCTCAAGTTGCTAGAGATATACCACCAGCGATATCTCCGCAAGATCCTACAAATCCCCTGGGAGGACAGACACACCAACGTTAGTGTCCTCGACCAGGCCAACATCCCCAGCATTGAAGCACTGACCACACTCGACCAGCTCCGCTGGGTAGGCCACATAGTTCGCATACCAGACATGAGACTCCCAAAGCAAGCGCTCTACTCGGAACTCTTTCACGGCATACGAGCGAAAGGTGGGTAGCGGAAACGTTACAGGGACACCCTCAAAGCCTCCATGATAAAGTGCAACATCCCCACCGACACCTGGGAGTCCCTGGCCAAAGATCGCCCTAAGTGAAGGAAGTGCATCCGGGAGGGCGCTGAGCTCCTCGAGTCTCATCGCCGAGAGCATGCAGAAATCAAACGCAGGCAGCGGAAGGAGCGTGCGGCAAATCAGTCCCACCCTCCCCTTCCCTCATCGACTGTCTGTCCCACCTGTGACAGAGACTGTGGTTCTCATATTGAACTGTACAGCCACCTAAGAACTCATTTTAAGAGTGGAAGCAAGTCTTCCTCGATTCCGAGGGACTGCCTATGATGATGATGATAAAACAAAACTTGACACCAAGCCACATAAGGAAATATTAGGACAGATGACCAAAACTTGGTCAAAGCGTATGTTTTAAGGAGCGTCTTGAAGGTGGAAAGAGAGGTAGAGAGATTTTTGGAGGGGCACAGGCAGCTGAAGGCACGGCCACCAATGGTGGAGCGATTTAAAATCGGGGTTGCTCAAGAGACCAGAATTAGAGGAATGCAGGCATCTCGGGGGATTGTGAGGCTGGTGGAGATTACAGAGAGAGGGAGGGGTGAGGCCTTGGAGGGATTTGAAGACAACGATGGAGGCGTTGCTTAACCGGAAGCCAATGTCGGTCAGTGAGCACAGGGGGTGATGGGTGAGCGGGACCTGGTGCGAGTTAGGACACGGGATCACCTCGAGTTTATGTAGGGTAGAATGTGGATCACCTCGAGTTTATGTAGGGTAGAATGTGGATCACCTCGAGTTTACCTCGAGGGTAGAATGTGGAAGGCCAGCCAGGAGTGGGTTGGAGTAGTCGAGGTTAGAGGTAACAAAGACATGGATGAGGGTTTCAGTAGCGGATGAGCTGAGGCAGAGGCGGAGACGGGGGATGTTACGGAGGTGGAAATAGGTGGTCTTAGTTATGGCACGGATATGTGGTCGGAAGTTCACTTCAAGGTCAAATATGACACCGAGGTCTGGCTGAGCGCAGGGGAAACGAGTTTGTGCCAGGGATCGAAGACAATGGCTTCGGTCTTCCCAATATTTAGTTGAATTAGCAATATTTACTGCTTATCCAGTACTGGATGTCAGACATGCAGTCTGACAATTTAGAGGCAGTGGAGGGGTTGAGAGAAGTGTTGGTGAGGTAGAGCTGGGTGTCATCAGCGTACATAGAATCATAGAAATTTACGGTACAGAAGGATGCCATTCGGCCCATCATGTCTGCGCCGGAAAAGCTTTGCAAGCCGCGATGTCTTCTCTGCGGAATGGGACTCAGGACTTTCAGATTACAACACTGACGGTCTGCCTGTTGCATTAACAAAGCACTTGCAATGTTCCATGTGCAATCTGTCCCCGAGGGGCAGGATGTAGATGAGAAATAGATGAGACACACCAGAGTCGACTGTCATATCTCTGACACCGCTACACAAGCACACACTGCAAGGTGGCTCCGAGCAGAACTGTCTCACATGACCTTGACACATGACCATTTATTGTTATCACATCGGTAGTCCACTAGGTGGCGCTCTATTACAGACAAATAACAATCAGCATTAAAAGAGTTCATCTGGAAAGATATGAGCTGATTGCTGGGCGATTGTGAGGGAACGTGAAGATCCTCACCGCTCTGGAATGCCGATAACAGGTTCCTTCTGGACGAATTGATGCCGTGTTCACTTTCTGGAGAACTTCGTTCCAATCATTCCCAGACACAGTGATGTTTTAGCCCAGCACCAATCAGCTTTAACACAACTATTTTAGTACAACGTAATATCAAGTGCCCCCTTAAGGCAAGGGCACTAGCACCAAACAAATTTCAAATTAAACTTTTACAGTAACTTACATGAAATTAAAATTTGGTTGCCGGGGGTGATGATGCACTCCAGTCCCTCCGGTGCCCACCTCTCGCGGAAGGCCGCGAGCGTACCGGTGGACACCGCGTGCTCCATCTCCAGGGACACCCTGGCGCGGATGTACGCGCGGAAGAGAGGCAGGCAGTCGGGCTGAACGACCCCCTCAGCTTTAACACAAGTGCTTCGGTGAACACACAGCTGATTAGGATTCACCCAGCATCAGCCTATATCATTAAACGGAACAAAAAAAAAAGGTTATGAGTTGTAATTTAGTGTGCAATCAAGCTTAATTGTCACTATAAAACAAACTATTAGGATTCTGCAGCCTCTCTCGGTTTGCTACGAAACAATGTGACTAGCTCGGGGCCGTGGTGTCAGATGGAAGGCACAGGTGGTGCATTGTGGAGATGTGTTTGTTCACCTCGCTGGTCCGCAGTGTGAACTTCAGCTGTCCAAGGAGCTAAATTAATTAGAGCCCTTAAGGGTTTCTTGTCATAAGTGACTTTGCTGTGGGAGGCTCAGTCGCCGAGCAGGGATTATTTGCCCTACATTGCAAGATAAGGCAAATTCAGGCATTTCAGCCCTCCCCCTCTGTTGGTCGGTGACATGTCTATAATCCAGCTACCTCGCTGGTCGGGGAAAGCGCTGAGTTGAACCTTTGTGAGACGTTTCTCAATTCTGACAAGTAAGCGGAGGATCTCAGAATGAATTTCACTCTTTTCCTGCAAGGTCAGACACCCTCCATCTAGAAACTGGGCGGGTGGGGATTGAGTGTTGTCTGATAGCTGTGGAGACTCGGGAATATTACAGCGTTATCACAGAGGCAGCTCGATAACTCCGAGAAACGAACACTGCGCTCCCAGCCAGAGAGCCTGGGCTCGTAGTCCAGTGCCAACTCATGTTTTGAAATTGATTATCTTACTGGACACATCTTGCCCTTTCTAATCTGGATGGTTACATGGGACGATTTGGCACTGCCTATCGTAGCATGTGTTCAGGGGGGCGGAAATGACATGAAACCTCACACAGTGTTGGCAGTGAGTGACAGCAGTAAGTTTCTAAAATGGCGAAATATAAACAGGTGAAATAGTTGTACCCTTACAAGCTGGGTTAGGGTGGCAAATATTACAACAACAGCAACAACAACTTGTATTTCTATAGCACCTTTCATAGAAACATAGAAAATAGGTGCAAGAGTAGGCCATTCGGCCCTTCGAGCCTGCACCACCATTCAATAAGATCATGGCTGATCATTCCCTCAGTACCCCGTTCCTGCTTTCTCTCCATACCCCTTGATCCATTTCAGCCGTAAGGGCCACATCTAACTCCCTCTTGAATATATCCAACGAACTGGCCTCAACAACTCTCTGCGGTAGGGAATTCCACAGGTTAACAACTCTCTGAGTGAAGAAGTTTCTCCTCATCTCAGTCCTAAATGGCTTACCCTTTATCCTTAGACTGTGTCCCCTGGTTCTGGACTTCCCCAACATCAGGAACATTCTTCCTGCATCTAACCTCACTTTTTAAAAAAGGAGGGAGAGAGAAAACAGGGAATTATAGACCGGTCAGCCTGACCTCAGTAGTGGGTAAAATGATGGAATCAATTATTAAGGATATCATAGCAGTGCATCTGGAAAATGGTGACATGATAGGTCCAAGTCAGCATGGATTTGTGAAAGGGAAATCATGCTTGACAAATCTTCTGGAATTTTTTGAGGATGTTTCCAGTAAAGTGGACAAAGGAGAACCAGTTGATGTGGTATATTTGGACTTTCAGAAGGCTTTCGACAAGGTCCCACACAAGAGATTAATGTGCAAAGTTAAAGCACATGGGATTGGGGGCAGTGTGCTGACGTGGATTGAGAACTGGTTGTCAGACAGGAAGCAAAGAGTAGGAGTAAACGGGTACTTTTCAGAATGGCAGGCAGTGACTAGTGGGGTACCGCAAGGTTCTGTGCTGGGGCCCCAGCTGTTTACACTGTACATTAATGATTTAGACGAGGGGATTAAATGCAGTATCTCCAAATTTGCAAATGACACTAAGTTGGGTGGCAGTGTGAGCTGCGAGGAGGATGCTATTAGGCTGCAGAGTGACTTGGATAGGTTAGGTGAGTGGGCAAATGCATGGCAGATGAAGTATAATGTGGATAAATGTGAGGTTATCCACTTTGGTGGTAAAAACAGAGAGACAGACTATTATCTGAATGGTGACAGATTAGGAAAAGGGAAGGTGCAACGAGACCTGGGTGTCATGGTACATCAGTCATTGAAGGTTGGCATGCAGGTACAGCAGGCGGTTAAGAAAGCAAATGGCATGTTGGCCTTCATAGCGAGGGGATTTGAATACAGGGGCAGGGAGGTGTTGCTACAGTTGTACAGGGCCTTGGTGAGGCCACACCTGGAGTATTGTGTACAGTTTTGGTCTCCTAACGTGAGGAAGGACATTCTTGCTATTGAGGGAGTGCAGCGAAGATTCACCAGACTGCTTCCCGGGATGGTGGGACTGACCTATCAAGAAAGACTGGATCAACTGGGCTTGTATTCACTGGAGTTCAGAAGAATGAGAGGGGACCTCATGGAAACGTTTAAAATTCTGACGGGTTTAGACAGGTTAGATGCAGGAAGAATGTTCCCAATGTTGGGGAAGTCCAGAACCAGGGGTCACAGTCTGAGGATAAGGGGTAAGCCATTTAGGACCGAGATGAGGAGAAACATCTTCACCCAGAGAGTGGTGAACGTGTGGAATTCTCTACCACAGAATGTAGTTGAGGCCAATTCACTAAATATATTCAAAAGGGAGTTAGATGAAGTCCTTACTACTCGGGGGATCAAGGGTTATGGCGAGAAAGCAGGAAGGGGGTACTGAAGTTTCATGTTCAGCCATGAACTCATTGAATGGTGGTGCAGGCTAGAAGGGCTGAATGGCCTGCTCCTGCACCTATTTTCTATGTTTCTATGTTTCTAACCTGTCCAGTTCCATCAGAATTTTATATGTTTCTATGAGATCCCCTCTCATCCTTCTAAACTCCAGTGAATACAGGCCCAGTCGATCCAGTCTCTCCTCATATGTCAGTCCTGCCATCCCGGGAATCAGTCTGGTGAACCTTCGCTGCACTCCCTCAATAGTAAGAACGTACTTCCTCAGATTAGGAGACCAAAACTGAACACAATATTCCAGGTGAGGCCTCGCTAAGGACCGGTACAACTGCAGTAAGACCTCCCTGCTCCGATACTCAAAACCCTCTCGCTATGAAGGCCAACATGCCATTTGCTTTCTTCACCGCCTGCTGTACCTGCATGCCCACTTTCAATGACTGATGTACCATGACACCCAGGTCTCATTGCACCTTCCTTTTTCCTAATCTGCCGCCATTCAGATAATATTCTGTCTTCCTGTTTTTGTCTCCAACATGGATAACCTCACATTTATTTGTAAAACATCTCAAGCGCTCCCCAGGAGTGTTATAAGACAAAAGAATAAATTTGACACCGAGCCAGATAAGAAGAAATTACGGAAGATTACCTAAAGCTTGGTTAAAGAGGTAGGTTTTAAGGAGCGTCTTGATGGAGGAAAGAGAGGTAGAGAGACGGAGAGGTTAGGGAGGGAGTTCCAGAGCTTGGGGCCCAGGCAGCTGAAGGCACAGCCACCGATGGCTGAGCAGTTATGTGGCCGGAAGCTCATTTCAGGGTCAAATATGACACCTAGGTTGCAAACAGTGTGGTTCAGCCTCAGACAGAAGTTGGGGAGAGGGATGCAGTCAGTGGCTAGGCAACGCAGTTTGTGGCGGGGACCGAAAACAATGGCTTCGGTCTTCCCAATATTTAATTGGAGAAAATGTCTGCTCAACCAGCACTGGATGAAGGATAAGCAGCCTGACAATTTAGGGACCGTGGAGGGGTCACATTCTTAAGCAGGCATTGAACAAAAATCATTTTGTTCTAAGTAACAGAAGCTCTGGCTGCGATTTTGCTGACCTCAGTGGGTCTGGGGCGAGCGATATTGGTGGCGGGTCACGGTCCCACTGCTGGATTAGCCCACTCCGTGAAATGATTTTACGTTGATTTGGCTTGTTGAGCCACCCAGCATGTTTCCCCACCAATTAGAGGAGGCTGGTCTGGTGATCTCATTTGATGATGCCTCATCAGCTGGTTTCCTTAAAGGAACCATGTCCACATTGATTTTGGCATTTGTGCTGTCAGTGTTCTACAGCATTGAGGTGCTGCAAACACTGACAGAGCTGCACAGAGGGGCACGGCTGGACCCAGGCTCTCCCATCACTCCCTCCATATGCTTATGGAGAGTGTCACAGCACGCAGGAAGGTTCTCTTCCCTTCCAATATACGGAAGAGAGCTCCCCAGGAGATGAACGCAGCCTGGTTGCACATTGCACAGGAGGGCACACACAGGGATGTTGTCAGGAGGACCTGGGTGTAGTACCAAAAAACCTTTCAATGATCTCAGTAGATCACGAAACGTTAGTGCAAAGCCATACTCAACCCCATCGTGCTGTGCCACTCATCCCCATCACTCTGCCTTCCCTACTCCACCCAACCCTCTCTATCTGCAGACCACTTCCCCATTTCACTAGCCACCCCTCACACTCACCCTCATCCACGTCCAATCATACCAACACACAAGGGTAGGCACTTGGGAGTTTTAGCCAATGATCATGTAAAGTTTCTGTTAATGTGGTGTCAAACATTGAAACCTTTATTTTGAACACTTTGCGATCTTGGACAGACCTGTGTGCACCTTTGGAAGTGGCTTAGTGAGTTGCAGTGAATGGTGAGACATAACCATACCCCTCGTAGTGGTGATGAGTGTGAAAGGAATGGGATGGGCATTGCAGGGATGCTTTATGGTGCTGGTGTGGGGTGGTGCCAACCTGATGCATCTTGGGACAGTCAGGGTGTACAGTGTCAAGTGAAGTAAATTGTGGCCATGGTGAGGCCATCCCTGGCCTCCCGGGCAGCAATGCATTAGGTGCTGATGCTCTGTGTCCTGTGCAGCATCAGGTGATTGCGCAGAAGGTTGGTGTTGTTGTTGGTGCTGCTGGAGTGCCTGGTGCTGCTGGTGTTGGGGATGATCGTGGTGGAGGATCATTCTGAGGACCATGGTGAGAGAATATAAAGAGCACCCATGCTGATGGAATTGATGGTAGGTGAACCTGAGATGACAGAAGCAATCTGTCAATGGTGACAGAGGTTGTTCCGATGAAGTGACACTGGATAAAGCGTTTGGTCCAAACACTTGCAACCTGCATAAAGCTCAATCTGTCTTCCAAATGCAGTAAGCAACAGTTTCTGTGTTTGTAAAATGAAAAGCTGTGAAATGGGAGCTTTTATAGCATATTTAAAGCTGTCAAGTAATCAGCTGATTCAATGGCCATTCAGCTCCTGCCTCAGCTTAACAGGCATGATTCCCGAGCAGCGAGGATCCCGTGGGTGAGCACATAAAATCAAAAGGTGAGCTCAAATGTATTCTTAATGATCTTGAAACATGGTCACAATGACCTGAATTGGCTCCCCCGTCACTGTGTGGTGCGTCTGCTCAGCGCTGACAGACCCGACATCGGGAAAGCTGCATGGCGGTGGGACGACAGCGGGGTCTCGTCCCGCTGGGGGGAAAAAAAACACTTTCCCACTTGACCCTCCACCGATCGCACCCGCTGACCCCCCGGGAAATCGCGGCCTCGGTGTTCTTTGGAGGAAGTGAGAAATGAACGTTTCTGGGAGATGCAAAGTCCTGCACCACCCACATTGAGATTCCGTGAGTTAAACTTATTGTACTGAAGTAAGAAATGGGAGCTTTCTTGCATAATGTGCACAGTCAAATATTGACCCAATGTCCCACAGCGCTGCCCATGAAGCAGATTTGTCTTTAGTTTTATAATGGAACTGTCTGATAAATTTAATATCGGAAGAATATGTTGTATGCAATCATATTTTTCATACCAATCCCAAGTTTATAACTGTGCATAATTTCTTATTAATTTAAACACGCCAAAGGGTTTTTATTTTATCCAGCACACAATCTGCAAATTTATGTAAATATATTATTTTATTAATTGTATATTACAATGTTGCTCAGTCTCCTACTTCTCTATCTTTCTTCCGTCTCAAACAACTGAGGTTATTCATTAAAAGGTTACATTATTCCAATTGAAGGTCAGTTCTAATGGTATTTAAAAGCCTTTCTATTGTTCTGCTCCTCATGCTATATTTCACAATGAGACAAGATCTCTTTAACCTTTTTCAGAAATGCTGGAATCCAAAAAAACAAGCCGGTCATATCTCATTTTGTGTAATTCGAATGGAGACTTTCCCATATATTTCACAATTTATTCTGATTACTTTCTGATTGAGAAATGTCATCGAAGAAAAATGCAAACAGAGCTCCTAATTTCAGGTTTTAATTTTTCTGATGTACTTTGGTTGAAAATGACTTTTTATCTTCTAACCCAACACTCAATCGCATTTAATACTTTCAAATTATCTTCACAGTTCTAAGTTTTTCCAAATCTGCTTACAATACCGAGAACTCTGCTTCATACTTTGTGGCAACAAATGGTCCCTAAATCGGGGCAGGAATAGGGCAAAATATCAACGACATCATTCTTTGTAGAGATTTCAGTTCAGGTGCTGGTTATTGGTAAATTGAGTAACTTTATGAATATCTTCTGTTTTGGGTCATGGCATTGGGCGAACGGTAAAAGAGCATCCTTTCCGAGGTTAGAGATTGTGAAACATGCAGAATGATAGTTTCAAGCCTGCTAGACATGGAACCCTTACTGCGGAGTGTAATCAGTTCAATTTGCTGAATGTTTTCCCTTGCTGAAATACCCTACAAATGATCAACTCATTATTCATTTTTAATTATATGTTTTTTGGAGAACCATGGCATTCATCAAGGTGAGGGACATAATTTTTGAGAAACTGGCACAGACACGATGGGCCGAATGGCCTCCTTCTGTGCCGCAGATTTCTATGATCCTCTGACCAGCACGATCCCGGCACCAGGACAGGGCCAGATGCAGAGCACAGCTCAAACCCACTGCACCTTCTGTTTCCCAGACATGGGTTTCTGTGGTCCATCCGAGTGCCACCGGCATTATGTGCAAAATTATGGACCAATTAGTGCTGTGAGCCCATGCCCATTAGCAATCAGATGGAAGCCCTTCAAACATATTTCATATATCAGACAAGACGAAAGATACTTTAATCCCATCATTCCTGCCTGATGTCAAATCCAGGGTCTGGCCATGGAGAAAGTGCATCCCAACCCAATGTGGTATCGAGCCCCCAAACAGCCCAGTTTAGATTTGAATTTTAGATATGGTTGTGGAGGGGTGTAATTTTCGATTTATGCGGGAACATAAATTTAAAAAAGAAATAAAGAAAGAACTTGCATTTATATAGTGCCTTTCACAACCACTGGATGTCCCAAAACGCTTTACAGCCAATTAATTATTTTTGAAGTGTAGTCACTTTTAATGTAGGAAAGGCAGAAGCGAATTTGTGCACAGCAAGCTCCCACAAACAGCAATGTGATAGTGACCAGATAATCTGTTTTAGTGATGTTGATTGAGGGATTAATATTTGCCAGGACACCGGGGATAACTCCCCTGCACTTCTTTGAAATAGTGCCGTGGGATCTTTTATGACCACCTGAGAGAGCAGACGGGGCCTCCGTTTAACGATACATCTGAAAGACGGCACCTCCCTCAGAACTGCCCCTCCGACAAATCAGCACTCCCTCAGTACTGCCCCTCCGACAGTGCGGGGCTCCCTCAGTACTGCCCCTCCGACAGTGCAGCGCTCCCTCAGTACTGCCCCTTCGACAGTGCAATACTCCCTCAGTACTGCCCGTCCGACAGTGCCGCACTCCCTCAGTACTGCCTCTCCGACAGTGCAGCACTCCCTCAGTACTGCCCCTCTGACAGTGCAACTCTCCCTCAGTACTGCCCCTTCGACAGTGCAATACTCCCTCAGTACTGCCCGTCCGACAGTGCTGCACTCCCTCAGTACTGCCCTTCCGACAGTGCGGCGCTCCCTCAGTACTGTCCTTCCAACAGTGTGGGGCTCCCTTAGTACTGCCCCTCCAAAAGTGCAGTGCTCCCTCAGTACTGCCCCTCCAACAGTGCAGTGCTCCCTCAGTACTACCCCTCCGATGGTGCCGCACTCCCTCAGTACTGCCCGTCTGACAGTGCAACGCTCCCTCAGTACTGCCCCTCCGACAGTGCGGGGCTCCCTTAGTACTGCCCCTCCGACAGTGCAACATTCCCTCAGTACTGCCCCTCCGACAGTGCGGCGTTCCCTCAGTACTACCCCTCCAACAGTGCAACTCTCCCTCAGTACTGCCCCTCCGACAGTGCAACGCTCCATCAGTACTGCCCCTCCGACAGTGCAACATTCCCTCAGTACTGCCCCTCCGATAGTGCAGCACTCCCTCAGTACTGCCCCTCCGACAGTGCAACTCTCCCTCAGTACTGCCCTTCCGACAGTGCGGCGCTCCCTCAGTACTGTCCCTCCGACAGTGCGGGGCTCCCTCAGTACTGCCCCTCCAACAGTGCAACGCTCCATCAGTACTGCCCCTCCGATAGTGCAGGGCTCCCTCAGTACTGCCCCTCCAAAAGTGCAGTGCTCCCTCAGTACTGCCCCTCCAACAGTGCAGTGCTCCCTCAGCACTGTCCCTCCGACAGTGCGGGGCTCCCTTAGTACTACCCCTCCGACAGTGCAACATTCCCTCAGTACTGCCCCTCCGACAGTGCGGCGCTCCCTCAGTACTGTCCCTCCGACAGTGCGGGGCTCCCTCAGTACTGCCCCTCCAACAGTGCAACGCTCCATCAGTACTGCCCCTCCAAAAGTGCAGTGCTCCCTCAGTACTGCCCCTCCAACAGTGCAGTGCTCCCTCAGCACTGCCCCTCCGACAGTGCGGGGCTCCCTTAGTACTACCCCTCCGACAGTGCAGTGCTCCCTCAGTACTGCCCCTCCGACAGTGCGGGGCTCCCTTAGTACTACCCCTCCGACAGTGCAACATTCCCTCAGTACTGCCCCTCCGACAGTGCGGGGCTCCCTTAGTACTACCCCTCCGACAGTGCAACATTCCCTCAGTACTGCCCCTCCAACAGTGCGGCGTTCCCACAGACTGTGTCAAATCGACACTGTGGGTTGAGTGCCCATTCGAGAAACTGCCCAATTTCCGATTTGAATGGAAAGGACAGGAAAATCGTGTGTCCCACCCGCCCGTCTGCAACGCCAGTTTCACCCGGCACTGACGGCAAGTAACGCTCGAAGCTGGTGACAATGTAACATTGGGAAATGTAAATCCAACCTTGGGTTTCGGTGCAACAAACCGATCAAGATACATACGGACAATGACGGACAGGGAAAGACCATCTGGCCCATTGAGCCTGTCCCACACAATGGTGATGCCTTGTGTATCACAACATATACACCCCACTCCAGCCCAAAGCATGTGATCTCCTGGGAGAGGCAAAAAAAGCAGATCAACAACCCAGGCCAATTTGGGGGAAAAAATCTGGGAAATTCCTCTCCGACCCATCTAGGCAATTGAAGCTAGTCCAGGAGGTCACTCTGGCCATTAAATTCCCTGCAGTACGCACCCTTCTGTAAGAGTTCATCGCCGCCGCTGCCAGAAACAGGTCCAGCTTTCGCTTGACGGAATTCAATGAGTCTGCATCCACCACACGAAAGGGCGTGAGATAGATAGAGAGGAACTATTTCCTCTGGTGGGGGTGGTGGGGGGGGGGGGGGAGTGCAGAGCAAGGATGGATAACCTTAAAATTAGAGCCAGGTTATTCAGGGTTGATGTCAGGAAGCACTTCTTCACACAAAGGGTCGAGGAAATCTGCAACTCTCTCCCCCAACAAGCTGTGGAGGCTGCGGGTCAATTGAAAATGTCAAAGCTGAGAATGATAGATATTTGTCAGGCAAGGGCATTAAAGGTTACGGAACCAAGGTGGGTAAATGGAGTTAGGATACAGATCAACTGTGATCTAATTGAATGGCGGAACAGGCTCGAGGGTCTGAATGGCCTCCTCTTGTCTCTACGTTCCTAGAATTAAGGTTCAGATGGAATTGAATGCGTTTCTCTTTCTCTCGATGATCAGCAGCGCTCCCATGGCTTTGCTCATGATGAGGCCGAGGATATTAATGAGGGTGACTTTCCGCAGGGGTTCTCCCCCTCATCTGCCGTAACTTCAGCGAAAGAGCCACAGCAGTTCCAGAAACTGAACCATTTCAGAAAGGAGAAAAAGTGGAAACTCAATCATGAAGAAGAAAAGGCAGCAACCCAAGAAGGCAGTAGACATGCCGGTGCAGTGAGTCGTTAGGAAGGCAAATGGTATGTTGGCCTGCATTGCAAGAGGATTTGAGTACAGGAGCAAGGATGTCTTACTACAGTTATACAGGGCCTTGGTGAGACCACACCTGGAGTATTGTGTGCAGTTTTGGTCTCCTTACCCAAGAAAGGATATACTTGCCATAGAGGGAGTACAGCGAAGGTTCACCAGACTGATTCCTGGGATGGCAGGACTGTCGTATGAGGAGAGATTGGGTCGACTAGGACTGTATTCACTAGAGTTTAGAAGAATGAGAGGGGATCTCATTGAAATATATAAAATTCTGACTGGGTTGGATAGACTGGATGCAGAGAGGATGTTTCCCCCTGGCTGGGAAGTCTAGAACAAGGGGGTCACAGTCTCAGGATACGGGGTAGGACATTTAGGACCGAGATGAGGAGAAATGTTTTCACTCAGAGGACGGTGAACCTGTGGAATTCTCCAGCACAGAAGTCTGAGAAGGCCAAGTCACTGAATATATTTAAGAGGGAGATAGATAAATTTATAGACACAAAAAGCATCAAGGGAAAAAAGCTTGAATATAGTGTTGAGACAGAGGATCAGCCATGATCATATTGAATGGCGGTGCAGACTCGAAGGGCCGAATGGCCTACTACTGCTCCTATTTTCTATGTTTCTAGATCATTGACAGACACAGCACAAGGAAACATACTGGGAAGATGTGGGATTATTTTTAATTGCGGCAATGTAGATTGTACGTAAGAGAGAGAAATTGAAAAAGCCTAACTTCTCTGAGCCCCTCTGCTTTAATGATTAAGAGATGCTCAATGAAGCTCAATGGAGACTCAGGAGATTCTGAACGGTATCGATCAAAATGTTTCACCCTTGCACTCAATTTAAATTATTTAGAATTATTATTGGCTACAAAAAAATATGGACTTGCCATTCATTAGATCTGGAAGGTTCAGTTCCACTTTCTCAATAAGAATATGCGGTGCCTGTAGCCAGTGATGGTAGGTGACCTCTGTGACAGCAGAGGCATAGCCCAACAGGCCTCACAACCCCAGTGTGTTACCTTGGCAACCGGCCCAGCACCATTAGTTTTTTTAATTTTTGTGTCATAACAGAGTGTGTTTGAGAGATTCCAAGTAAGTGCCTTACTGACAGGATCAATGAATGAGCTGTCCTGTGCCGAGCCACATTCTCCTTGAAGGGAATTAATTGACAGCGGGGTCAGAATAGCAAGTGAAAGATCTTGGCAACAGAATCCCCTCCGAGCCCGGCGGTCAGAGTCGAAGACTGCGGCTGAGGTTTTGGCAATTGTAAATCACCGTGCAGCGGGCAAGGCCGCTCGGCACATCGCCATGGCGATATCGCAATGGAGAAATTTGACATTCCACAAAATAAAAATGAGTTTTTCAGGGCCACAAACTTTGTTTAGCAGTCAATACGCTGCGAAAAACCCCAGTTTTACGGACATGTTTTTTGCAGTGCGGCAGCTGCAGGAAAAATGCAGGGAGCAGCGCCAGCCCTTATACATGGCCTTCTTCGACCTTACAAAGGCCTTTGACACTGTCAACCGCGAGGGTCTATGGAGCGTCCTCCTCCATTTCGGATGGCCCCCAAACGTTCGTCAACACCCTCCGTCTACTCCACAAACACATGCAGGCCATGATCCTTACCAACGGATCCATCACAGACCCAATCCACATCTGACAGGGGTCAAACAGGGCTGCGTCATCGCCCCAACCCTCTTCTCAATCTTCCTCGCCGCCATGCTCCACCTCACAGCCAACAAGCTCCCCGCTGGAGTGGAACTAAACTACAGAACCAGTGGGAACCAGTTCAACCTTCGCCGCCTCCAGGCCAGTTCCAAGACCACCCCAGCCTCTGTCGTCGAGCTACAGTACGTGGACAATGCCTGCATCTGCGCACACACAGAGGCTGAACTCCAGGATATAGTCGACGTATTTACTGAGGCGTACGAAAGCATGGGCCTTACACTAAACATCCGTAAGACAAAGGTCCTCCACCAGCCTGTCCTCGCTGCACAGCACTGCTCCCCAGTCATCATGATCCACGGCGCGGTCCTCGACAACGTGGACCATTTCCCATACCTCGGGAACCTCTTATCAACAAGAGCAGGCATTGACGACGAGATCCAACACCGCCTCCAGTGCGCCAGTGCAGCCTTCGACCACCCGAGGAAAAGAGTGTTCGAAGACCAGGCCCTCAAATCTACCACCAAGCTCATGATCTACAGGGCTGTAGTGATACCCGCCCTCCTGTATGGCTCAGAGACATGGACCATGTACAGTAGTCACCTCAAGTCGCTGGAGAAATACCACTAACGATGTCTCCGCAAGATCCTACAAATCCCTGGGAGGACAGACGCACCAACATCAGCGTCCTCGACCAGGCCAACATCCCCAGCACTGAAGCACTGACCACACTTGGTCAGCTCCACTGGGCAGGTCACATTGTTCGCATGCCAGACACAAGACTCCCAAAGCAAGCGCTCTACTCAGAACTCCTTCATGGCAAACGAGCCAAAAGTGGGCAGAGGAAACATTACAAGGACACCCTCAAAGCCTCCCTGATAAAGTGCAACATCCCCACCGACACCTGGGGGTCCCTGGCCAAAGACCGCCCTAAGTGGAGGAAGTGCATCCGGGAAGGCGCTGAGCACCTCGAGTCTCATCGCCGAGAGCATGCAGAAATCAGGGGTAGGCAGCGGAAAGAGCGTGCGGCAAACCAGACTCCCCACCCACCCTTTCCCTCAACGACTATCTGTCCCACCTGTGACAGGGACTGTGGCTCTTGCATTGGACTGTTCAGCCACCTTTGGACTCATTTTAAGAGTGGAAGCAAGTCTTCCTCGATTCCGACAGACTGCCTATGATGATGATGCACTGAATGCACCAGGATCTAACATTTAGCGGGGTATTTAACAGCGATGTTAACGCGGAACTGCCCGAGTTTTGGTCAGTTTCCCTAATTGCCCTGATTACATTGATTGCCGACTATTGGCAGGGTTGGGGGCGCTGGGGGTGTGGGGGTGTGTGGGTGTGGTGCGGTGGGGGGGGTGGGTGGGCACATTGGGGGGGGACGCGGCGGGGTGGGCCACAACACAGCCTGTGTCGGAGCAGTGACTGACTGACCGCAACTTCAGGATTTCTGTGTTAGGATCCTGAAGTTGCGGTAGCATAGGATCACATGGGATTATATAGCGTTGCATAGGATTCCATATGATTCCATGGGGTTCCATAGGATCCCATCGGATTACATAGGATTGCATAGGATCACATAGGATTACATAGGGATACATAGGGATACATAGGATTACATAGGGTCATATAGGGTTACATCATCATCATCATAGGCAGTCCCTCAGAATCAAGGAAGACTTGCTTCCACTCTTAACATGAGTTCTTAGGTGGCTATACAGTTTAATACGAGAACCACGTTCTCTGTCACAGGTGGGACAGACGGTCGTTGAGGGTAAGGGTGGGTGGGGAGTCTGGTTTGCCACACGCTCTTTCCGCTGCCTGAGCTTGGTTTCTGCATGCTCTCAGCAACGAGACTCGAGGAGCTCAGCGCCCTCCCGGATGCTCTTCCTCCACTCAGGGCAGTCGTTGGCCAGGAACTCCCAGGTGTCGGTGGGGATGTCGCACTTTATCAAGGAGGCTTTGAGGGTGCCCCTGTAACGTTTCCGCTGCCCACCTTTGGCTCGTTTGCCGTGAAAGAGTTCCGCTTGTTTTGGGAGTCTCGTGTCTGGCGTGCGAACTATGTGGCCTGCCCAGCGGAGCTGATCAAATGTGGTCAGTGCTTCAATGCTGGGGATGTTGGCCTGGACGAGGCCGCTAATTTTGGTACGTCTGTCCTCCCAGGGCATTTGGAGGATCTTGCGGAGACATCGTTGGTGGTATTTCTTCAGTGACTTGAGGTACTGTACATGGTCCATGTTTCTGAGCCATACAGGAGGGCTGGTATTACTACAGTCCTGTAGTCCATGAGCTTGGTGACAATTTTGAGGGGCTGGTCTTCAAACACTCTTTTCCAAAGACGGCTGAAGGCTGCGCTGGTGCACTGGATTCAGTGTTGCATCTCGTCGTCAATGCCTGCTCTTGTTGAAAGGAGGCTCCTGAGATAAGGGAAGTGGTCCACGTTGTCATGAGCCACGCCGTGGATCTTGATGACTGGGGGGGCAGTGCTGTGCAACGAGGACAGGCTGGTGGAGGACCTTTGTCTTACTGATGGTTAGCGTAAGGCCCATGCTTTCGTACGCCTCAGTAAATATGTCGACTATGTCCTGGAGTTCAGCCTCTGTGTGTGCACAGACACGGGCGTCGTCTGCGTACTGTAGCTCGACGACAGAGGTTGGGGTGGTCTTGGACCTGGCCTGGAGACAGTGAAGGTTCAACAGCTTCCCACTGGTTCTGTAGTTTAGTTCCACTCCAGTGGGGAGCTTGTCGATTGTGAGGTGGAGCATGGCAGCGAGGAAGATTGAGAAGAGGGTTGGGGCAATGACGCAGCCCTGTTTGACCCCGGTCCGGATGTGGATGGAGTTACATAGGATTACATTGGATATATGGCCGAGAAACAGGCCATTCAGCCCAACCAGTCCATGCCCTCGTTTATGCTCCACTCAAGCCTCCCGTCTTTCCTCATCTAAATCTATCAGCGTAACCCTCTATTCCCTTCATCCTCTTATGCTGGTCTAGCCTCCCCTTAAATGCATCGATACTATTTGTTGGCCGGCACGGACACAATGGGCCGAAATAGCTTCCTTCCAGCTGCAAGTTTCTGTGATTCTATGATTAAGAGACAAAAGAGCTGATGGCGCAAGGGAAAAAGGAGATGGTAATAGGACTAGTTAAGAAACGCAACATCATTCTTGATAGGATGGAAATGAAATTGGTAGAACCATCAACAGCTGCCATGGGGAAAAAATAGGGACAGAGGTTATGGTCTGAAATTGTTGAACTCGATGTTGAGTCCAGGAGGCTGTAAGGGGGTACTGAAGTTGCATGTTCAGCCATGAACTCATTGAATGGCGGTGCAGGCTCGAAGGGCCGAATGGCCTACTCCTGCACCTATTTTCTATGTTTCTATGTTTCTATGTAAAGTGCCTAATTGAAAGATGAGGTTCTGTTCCTCGAGCTTGCGTTGAGCTTTACATAGAAACATAGAAAATAGGTGCAAGAGTAGGCCATTCGGCACTTCGAGCCTGCAACACCATTCAATATGATCATGGTTGATCACTCACCTCAGTACCCCTTTCCTGCTTTCTCTCCATACCCCTTGATCCCTTTAGCCGTAAGGCCATATCTAACTCCCTCTTGAATATATCCAATGAACTGGCATCAACAACTCGCTGCAGTAGAGAATTCCACAGGTTAACAACTCTCTGAGTGAAGAAGTTTCTTCTCAACTCAGTCCTAAATGGCTTACCCCTTATCCTTAGACTATGTCCACTGGTTCTGGACTTCCCCAATATTGGGAACATTCTTCCTGCATCTAACCTGTCCAGTCCCGTCGGAATTTTATACGTTTCTATGAGATCCCCTCTCATCCTTCTAAACTCCAGTGAATACAGGCCCAGGCGATGCAGTCTCTCCTCATATGTTAGTCCAGCCATCCCGGGAATCAGACTGGTGAACCTTCGCTGCACTCCCTCAATAGCAAGAACGTCCTTCCTAAGGTTAGGAGACCAAAACTGAACACAGTATTCTAGGTGAGGCCTCACTAAGGACCTGTACAACTGCAGTAAGATCTCCCTACTCCTATACTCAAATCCTCTAGCTATGAAGGCCAACATACCATTTGCCTTCTTCACCGCCTGCTGTACCTGCATACCAACTTTCAATGACTGATGTACCATGACACCCAGGTCTCGTTGCACCTCCCCTTTTCCTAATCTGCTGCCATTCAGATGATATTCTGCCTTCGTGTTTTTGCCACCAAAGTGGATAGCCTCACATTTATCCACATTATACTGCATCTGCCATGCATTTGCCCACTCACCTAACCTGTCCAAATCACCCTGCAGCCTCTTAACATCCTCCTCACAGCTCAAACCACCACACAGCTTAGTGTCATCTGCAAACTTGGAGATATTACACTCAATTCCTTCATCTAAATCATTAATGTATATTGTAAATAGCTGGGGTCCCAGCACTGAGCCTTGCGACACTAGTCACTGCCTGCCATTCTGAAAAGGACCCGTTTATCCCGACTCTCTGCTTCCCGTCTGCCAATCAGTTCTCTATCCACGTCAGTACATTACCCCCAATACCATGTGCTTTGATTTTGCACACCAATCTCTTGTGTGGGACCTTGTCAAAAGCCTTTTGAAAGTCCAAATACACCACATCCACTGGTTCTCCCTTGTCCACTCTACCAGTTACATCCTCAAAAAATTCTCGAAGATTTGTCAAGCAGGATTTCCCTTTCATAAATCCATGCTGACTTGGACCGAACCCGTCACTGCTTTCCAAATGCGCTATTTCATCTTTAATATTGATTCCAACATTTTCCCCACTACTGATGTCAGGCTAACTGATCTATAATTACCCGTTTTCTCTCTCCCTCCTTTCTCAAAAAGTGGTGTTACATTAGCTACCCTCCAGTCCATAGGAACTGATCCAGAGACGATAGAATGTTGGAAAATGATCACCAATGCATCCACTATTTCTAGGGCCACTTCCTTAAGTACTCTGGGATGCAGACTATCAGGCCCCGGGGATTTATCTGCCTTCAATCCCATCAATTTCCCGAACACAATTTCCCACCTAATAAAGATTTCCTTCAGTTCCACCTTCTCACTAGACCCTCGGTCCCCTAGTATTTCCGGAAGGTTATTTGTGTCTTCCTTCGTGAAGACAGAACCAAAGTATTTGTTTAACTGGTCCACCATTTCTTTGTTCCCCATTATAAATTCACCTGAATCTGACTGCAAGGGACCTACGTTCGTTTTCACTAATCTTTTTCTCTTCACATAGCTATAGAAGCTTTTGCAGTCAGTTTTTATGTTCCCATCAAGCTTCCTCTCATACTCTATTTTCCCCCTCCTAATTAAATCCTTTGTCCTCCCCTGCTGTATTATAAAATTCTCCCAGTGCTCAAGTGTGCTACTTTTTCTGGCCAATTTATATGCCTCTTCCTTGGATTTAACACTATCCTTAATTTTCCTTGTTAGACACGGTTGAGCCACCTTCCCCATTTTACATAGAAACATAGAAACATAGAAAATAGGTGCAGGAGTAGGCCATTCGGCCCTTCTAGCCTGCACCGCCATTCAATGAGTTCATGGCTGAACATTCAACTTCAGTACCCCATTCCTGCTTTCTCGCCATACCCCTTGATCCCCCTAGTAGTAAGGACCTCATCTAACTCCTTTTTGAATATATTTAGTGAATTGGCCTCAACAACTTTCTGTGGTAGAGAATTCCACAGGTTCACCACTCTCTGGGTGAAGAAGTTCCTCCGTATCTCGGTCCTAAATGGCTTACCTCTTATCCTTAGACTGTGACCTCTGGTTCTGGACTTCCCCAACATTGGGAACATTCTTCCTGCATCTAACCTGTCTAACCCCGTCAGAATTTTAAACGTTTCTATGAGGTCCCCTCTCATTCTTCTGAACTCCAGTGAATACAAGCCCAGTTGATCCAGTCTTTCTTGATAGGTCAGTCCCGCCATCCCGGGAATCAGTCTGGTGAACCTTCGCTGCACTCCCTCAATAGCAAGAATGTCCTTCCTCAGGTCAGGAGACCAAAACTGTACACAATACTCCAGGTGTGGCCTCACCAATGCCCTGTACAACTGTAGCAACACCTCCCTGCCCCTGTACTCAAATCCCCTTGCTATGAAGGCCAACATGCCATTTGCTTTCTTAACCGCCTGCTGCACCTGCATGCCAACCTTCAATGACTGATGTACCATGACACCCAGGTCTCTTTGCACCTCCCCTTTTCCTAATCTGTCACCATTCAGATAATAGTCTGTCTCTCTGTTTTTACCACCAAAGTGGATAACCTCACATTTATCCACATTATACTTCATCTGCCATGCATTTGCCCACTCACCTAACCTATCCAAGTCGCTCTGCAACCTCATAGCATGCTCCTCGCAGCTCACACTGCCACCCAACTTAGTGTCATCCGCAAATTTGGAGATACTACATTTAATCCCCTCATCTAAATCATTAATGTACAGTGTAAACAGCTGTGGCCCCAGCACAGAACCTTGCGGTACCCCACTAGTCACTGCCTGCCATTCTGAAAAGTACCCATTTACTCCTACTCTTTGCTTCCTGTCTGACAACCAGTTCTCAATCCATGTCAGTACACTACCCCCAATCCCATGTGCTCTAACTTTGCACATCAATCTCTTGTGTGGGACCTTGTCGAACGCCTTCTGAAAGTCCAAATATACCACATCAACTGGTTCTCCCTTATCCACTCTACTGGAAACATCCTCAAAAAATTCCAGAAGATTTGTCAAGCATGATTTCCCTTTCACAAATCCATGCTGACTTGGACCTATCATGTCACCTCTTTCCAAATGCACTGCTATGACATCCTTAATAATTTTACCCACTACCGATGTCAGGCTGACCGGTCGATAATTCCCTGTTTTCTCTCTGCCTCCTTTTTTAAAAAGTGGGGTCACATTGGCTACCCTCCACTCCATAGGAACTGATCCAGAGTCAATGGAATGTTGGAAAATGACTGTCAACGCATCCACTATTTCCAAGGCCACCTCCTTAAGTACTCTGGGATGCAGTCCATCAGGCCCTGGGGATTTATCGGCCTTCAATCCCATCAATTTCCCCAACACAATTTCCCGGCTAATAAGGAATTCCCTCAGTTCCTCCTCCTTACTAGACCCCCCGACCCCTTTTATAACCGGAAGGTTGTTCGTGTCCTCCTTCGTGAATACCGAACCAAAGTACTTGTTCAATTGGTCCGCCATTTCTTTGTTCCCCGTTATGACTTCCCCTGATTCTGACTGAGGGGACCTACGTTTGTCTTTACTAACCTTTTTCTCTTTACATATCTATAGAAACTTTTGCAATCCGTCTTACTGTTCCCTGCAAGCTTCTTCTCATACTCCATTTTCCCTGCCCTAATCAAACCCTTTGTCCTCCTCTGCTGAGTTCTAAATTTCTCCCAGTCCCCAGGTTCGCTGCTATTTCTGGCCAATTTGTATGCCACTTCCTTGGCTTTAATACTATCCCTGATTTCCCTTGATAGCCACGGTTGAGCCACCTTACCTTTTTTATTTTTATGCCAGACAGGAATGTACAATTGTTGTAGTTCATCCATGTGGTCTCTAAATGTCTGCCATTGCCCATCCACAGTCAACCCCTTAAGTATCATTCACCAATCCATCCCAGCAAATTCACGCCTCATACCTTCAAAGTTAGCCTTCTTTAAGTTCTGGACCATGGTCTCTGAATTAACTGTTTCATTCTCCATCCCAATGCAGAATTCCACCATATTATGGTCACTCTTCCCCAAGGGGCCTCGCACAACGAGATTGCTAATTAATCCTCTCTCATTACATAACACCCAGTCTAAGATGGCCTCCCCCCTAGTTGGTTCCTCGACATATTGGTCTAAAAAACCATCCCTTATGCACTCCAGAAAATCCTCCTCCACCGTATTGCTTCCAGTTTGGTTAGCCCAATCTATGTGCATATTAAAGTCACCCATTATAACTGCTGCACCTTTATTGCACGCACCCCTAATTTCATGTTTGATGCCCTCCCCAACATCACTACTACTGTTTGGAGGTCTGTACACAACTCCCACTAACGTTTTTTGCCCTTTGGTGTTCTGCAGCTCTACCCATATAGATTCCACATCATCCAAGCTAATGTCCTTCCTAACTATTGCCTTAATCTCCTCCTTAACCAGCAATGCTACCCCACCTCCTTTTCCTTTTATTCTATCCTTCCTGAATGTTGAATACCCCTGGATGTTGAGTTCCCAGCCCTGATCATCCTGGAGCCACGTCTCCGTAATCCCAATCACATCATATTTGTTAACATCTATTTGCACAGTTAATTCATCCACCTTATTGCGGATACTCCTTGCATTAAGACACAAAGCCTTTAGGCTTGTTTTTTTAACACCCTCTGTCCTTTTAGAATTTTGCTGTACAATGGCCCTTTTTTTTCTTTGCCTTGGGTTTCTCTGCCCTCCACTTTTCCTCATCTCCTTTCTGTCTTTTGTTTTTGCCTCCTTTTTGTTTCCCTCTATCTCCCTGCATTGGTTCCCATCCCCCTGCCATATTAGTTTAACTCCTCCCCAACAGCACTAGCAAACACTCCCCCGAGGACATTGGTTCCGATTCTGCCCAGGTGCAGACCGTCCAGATTGTACTGGTCCCACCTCCCCCAGAACCGGTTCCAATGCCCCAGGAATTTGAATCCCTCCCTGCTGCACCATTGCTCAAGCCACGTATTCATCCGAGCTATCCTGCGATTCCTACTCTGACTAGCACATGGCACTGGTAGCAATCCCGAGATTACTACTTTTGAGGTCCTACTTTTTAATTTAGCTCCTAGCTCCTTAAATTCATTTCGTAGGAACTCATCCCTTTTTTTACCTATGTCATTGGTACCAACGTGCACCACGACAACTGGCTGTTCTCCCTCCCTTTTTAGAATGTCCTGCACCCGCTCCGAGACATCCTTGACCCTTGCACCAGGGAGGCAACATACCATCCTGGAGTCTCGGTTGCGGCCGCAGAAACGCCTATCTATTCCCCTTACAATTGAATCCCCTATCACTATCGCTCGCCCACTCTTTTTCCTGCCCTCCTGTGCAACAGAGCCAGCCACGGTGCCATGAACTTGGCTGCTGCTGCCCGCTCCTGATGAGTCATCCCCCTCAACAGCACTCAAAGCAGTATATCTGTTTTGCAGTGGGATGACCGCAGGGGACCCCTGCACGACCTTCCTTGCACTACTCTTCCTGCTGGTCTTCCATTCCCTCGCTGGCTGTGGACCCTTCTCCTGCGGTACGACCAACTCGCTACACGTGATACTCACGTCATTCTCAGCATCGTGGATGCTCCAGAGTGAATCCACCTTCAGCTCCAACTCCGCAACGCGGACCGTCAGTAGCCGGAGGTGGACACACTTCCCGCACATGTAGTCGTCAGGGACACTGGTGTTGTCCCCGTGTTCCCACATGGTACAGGAGGAGCATATCACGTGACCGAGCTGTCCTGCCATGACTTAACCCTTAGATACACTTAAATTGCCGACAACAATGTTAAAAGTTACTGATTAATAAAGAAAAAGAAAAACTACTCACCAATCAGCAGCCAATCACTTACCACGTTGGCTGTGACGTCACCTTTTGATTTCTTTCTACTTCTTTTTGACTTCTCTCAGCTGGAGCTGCACAAATCACGCCTCTCTGGACTCCCGCCTCTCTCGACGCTCCCCGGACTGCTGAGCCTTTTATAGGCCGCTGCCTCTCTGGACTCCCGACTCTCTCGACGCTCACCGGACTGCTGAGCCTTTTATAGGCCGCTGCCTCTCTCGACTCCCGCCTCTCTCGACGCTCCCCGGACTGCTGAGCCTTTTATAGGCCGCTGCCTCTCTCGACTCCCGCCTCTCTCGACGCTCCCCGGACTGCTGAGCCTTTTATAGGCCGCTGCCTCTCTCGACTCCCGCGTCTCTCGACGCTCCCCGGACTGCTGAGCCTTTTATAGGCCGCTGCCTCTCTCGACTCCCGTGTCTCTTATTTTTACTCCAGACAGGGATGTACAATTGTTGACGTCCATCCATGTGATCTTTAAATGTTTGCCATTGCCTATCCACCGTCAACCCTTTAAGTATCACTCACCAGTCTATCCTAGCCAAATCACGTCTCATGCCATCGAAGTTACCTTTCCTTAAGTTCAGGACCCTAGTCTCTGAATTAGCTTTGACACTCTCCATCTTAATAAAGAATTCTACCATATTATGGTCACTCTTCCCCAAGAGGCCTCGCACAACAAGATTGCTGATTAGTTCTTTCTCATTACACATCACCCAATCTAGAATGGCCAGCCCTCTAGTTGGTTCCTCGACATATTGGTCTAAAAAACCATCCCTAATGCACTCCAGGAAATCCTTGGTTAGCCCAATCAATATGTAGATTAAAGTTACCCATGATAACTGCTGTACCTTTATTGCACACATCCCTAATTTCTTGTTTGATGCTGTCCCCAACCTCACTACTGCTGTTTGGTGGTCTGTACACAACTCCCACTCGCGTTTTCTGCCCTTTGGTATTCCATAGCTCCACCCATACCGATTCCACATCATCCAAGCTAATGTCCTTCCTTACTATTGCATTAATTTCCTCTTTAACCAGCAACGCCACCCCACATCCTTTTCCTTTCTGGCTATCCTTCCTGAATATTGAATACCCCTGGATGTTGAGTTCCCAGCCATGGTCACCCTGGGGCCATGTCTCCGTGATGCCAATTACATCATATCCATTAACTGCTATCTGCGCAGTTAATTTGTCCATCTTATTACGAATATTTCTCGCATTGAGGCACAGAGCCTTCAGCCTTGTCTTTTTAACACACTTTGCCCCTTTAGAATTTTGCTGTAATGTGGCCCTTTTTGCTTTTTGCATTGGGTTTCTCTGCCCTCCACTTTTACTTTTCTTCTTTCTATCTTTTGCTTCTGCCCCCATTCTACTTCCCTCTGTCTCCCTGCAAAGGTTCCCATCCCCCTTCTATATTAGTTTAACCCCTCCCCAACAGCATTAGCAAACACTCTCCCTAGGACATTGGTTCCGGTCCTGCCCAGGTGCAAACCGTCCGGTTTGTACTGGTCCCACCTCCCCCAGAACCGATTCCAATGTTCCAGGAATTTGAATCCCTCCCTGCTGCACCACTCCTCAAGCCACGTATTCATCTGAGCTATCCTGCGATTCCTACTCTGACTAGCATGTGGCACTGGTAGCAATCCTGAGATTACTACTTTTGAGGTCCTACTTTTTAATTTAGCTCCCTAATTTTGTCTCGTAGGACCTCATCCCATTTTTTACCTATATCGTTGGTACCTATATGCACCATGACAACTGGCTGTTCACCCTCCTTTTCAAAATATCCTGCACCCAGCCTGAGACGTCTTTGACCCTTGCACCAGGGAGGCAACATACCATCCTGGAGTCTCGACTGCGGCCGCAGAAACGTCTATCTATTCCCCTTACAATAGAATCCCCTATCACTATAGCTCTCCCACTCTTTTTCCTGCCCTCCTGTGCAGCAGAGCCACCCACGGTGCCATGAACTTGGCTGCTGCTGCTCTCCCCTGATGAGTCATCCCCCTCAACAGTACTCAAAGCAGTGTATCTGTTTTGCAGGGGGATGACTGCAGGGGCCCCCTGCACTACCTTCCTTGCACTGCTCTTCTTGTTGGTCACCCATCCCCTATCTGCCTGTGTAACCTCTACCTGCGATCTGACCAATTCACTAAACGTGCTATTCACGTAATCCTCAGCATCGTGGGTGCTCCAGAGTAAATCCACCCGCAGCTCCAGTCCGGAACAGTGTAGGAGGCCAAGGATGGTGAGGTCAAAGTGGGAGTGGAGCGGGGAATTAAAGTGACAGGCAACCGGATTCTCGGGGTCACACTTACTCTAGGAACAGGAATTTATCCAGTCCTTTTGCCAAAATCAATGATGGTTTTCTGTTTCAGTGCATTTGCTCACTTAAAAACACATTTTTAAGTTCTAATTTGAAATATGAAAGACTGAAATTTAACAGTCGGTATTAGCCTGGCTACTGAAACAGGCAGTTCTTCGGGCAATGGGAAGAAACAAGATTGCAAATTATAAATGTCAGAAGAAATTAAGAGCTGTACGAATGCAACAAAGATTTTCTTGTGAAGTATGAGCTATTCACGTCAACTTGTTGCACTGGACACTCTTATGGGACATTAAAATGTCAAATAATACAAGTGTCAATCTGCAGCATAATAAAAGTGTAATCCTCAGCATGGGCCAACTGAAAAGCTGATTTGTTTGTGAGTGGCTGACTGTCAAAGTGACCGAGTATGGTTTGACTGGGTGATTTCTAGCATTTGGTATGCCTGATGAACTTGGTGAACTTGGTAAAACCAGAAGATATGAAGGTTATCAAAACAGGGGACTGGATCTTCAAAATTAATTCTATCCAGCTCTACGTCGCCGGGATGAGAGGGTTGTCCTATGAGCAGAGATTGTGTAGAATAGGCCGATACTCTCTGGAGTTTAGAAGAATGAGAGGTGATCTCATTGAAACATACAAGATTCTGAGGGGTTTGACAGGGTAGATGCTGAGAGGTTGTTTCCCCTGCCTGGAGAGTCAAGAATTAGGAGAATCGTCTCAGGATAAGGAGTCAGTCATTTAAGACCGAGATGAGGAGGAATTTCTTCACTCGGAGGTTTGTGAATCTTTGGAATTCTCTGCCCCAGAGGACTGTGGAAGCTCAGTCGTTGAGTATATTTAAGGCTGAGATCGATAGATCTTTGGACTCTAGTGAAATCAGGCAGGAAAGTGGAATTGAGGTGCAAGATACAGGCATGACCTGACTGAATTGCTGATAACTGCTCCTAATTCTTCTGTTCTTAAGGCGGCTCACCACACCTTCTCGAGGCCAATTAGGAATGGGAAATAATTGCTGGTCTTGTCCGCGACGCCCACAGTTTGTGATTTGTTTAAGGTTGGATGTGAATCCTCCACGGGCCTTTGGATGTTAACCATTTAAGGTTCAGCTACCTGAATTAGATTTTGTTTAAGTCTATGACCAAGGCCCTCCTTGAGAATGCCTTATAAAACCAGCCCGCATAGACATTAACCCGGATATCCTTCATAAAAAGATTGTCATCGGGAGTTTCCTTGCTGGTTGTCCTGATTGCGATATCTCCAGTGGGAAAATCAGCGGGAACCCCGTCGAGGCCTCTGCAAATCTGCTGCCGAAGTTACAGAGGTCGATCTCACAAAGGAAATGCCCAATAGTTACATGTACATCACAGCATCAAATGGGAGGCACTTTTTTTAAACTAGAGGATCATGTTTAACCTTAAAGGTGCTATTAATGTTTTTTGATCTTTATATGTCACCAGCAAACTAGAGAGCCAGCTGGTCAGTTTGGCGCTGGGTGTGCGTTGCGAGCGAGCCTGGTTCTGGCATTAGGCCCATTGTCTGTGCAAACCGGGGGCCTAACACCCGCTTCAGGCCTCCTCGCAAAGTCGGTTCCAGTGACCACAGCAGGCAGCGTGCATGAACTGGTCAGTTTTCTCAGGTGGATGCAGCCCAACCAAAGGTCTTCAAAAGGCGGACAGAGAAAAAGACAAGTCAAAAGTTTTTTTTATTTCCCTGAATGTGGAGCAGAGCTTCTCCTCTTGGTTCCACGTTACAACGGCAGGCCGCAGCCAAGCCACACTCACCCCCTCCCCCTGCTGCCACCATTTCCCCCCCACCCCCCAACCCCCCATCCCCACCCCGCCATCCCCACCCCCCCAATCCGCCATTCCCCAACCCCCATCCCCATCCCCCATCCCCATACCCCTACCCCCCATACCCCCCACCCCCATACCCCACACCCCCATAACTTCACACCCCCATACCCCCAATCCATCCCCCAACCCCCCATACCCCCATATCCCACACACCCACACCCCCACCTCCCCACACCCCCACCTCCCCATACCCCACACCCCATACCCCCACCCCCCACAATCCACCCCCCAACCCCCCATATCCCCATACCCCACACCCCCATACCCCCCACCTCCCCACACCCCACACCCCCACACCCCCATACCTCACACCCCCATACCTTCATACCCCCATCATCCCAATCCCCCAACCCTCAAACCCCCACCCCCAACCCCCCATCCCCACCACCACTCCCATAGCCCCCATACTCCCACACCCCCATACCCCCACCCCCCACCCCCATCCCCCAACCCCATCCCCCATCCCCCCACCCCTCACCCCCCCCCACTCCCCATCCCCATACTCCCACCCCCATACAATCATACCTCCCACCCCAATACTCCCCCACCCCCATCCCCATCCCCCATGCCCCCATCTCGCATCCCCTCATACTCCCATCCCCCCCCATACCCCCATCCCTTTGTGCAGTGTCGGAGGGGCGGTACTGAGGAAGTGCCGCACTGTTGGAGGGGCAGTACTGAGGGAGCGCCACACTGTCGGAGGGACAGTACTGAGGGAGTGCTGCACTGTTGGAGGGGCAGTACTGAGGGAGTGCTGCACTGTTGGAGGGGCAGTACTCAGATTGCTGCACTGTTGGAGGTCCCGTCTTTCAGATGAGATGTTAAACCGAGGCCCTGTCTGCTCTCTCAGGTGGACATTAAAGATCTCATGGCACTATTTCGAAGAAGAGCAGAGGAGTTATCCCTGGTGTCCTGGCCAATGTTTATCCATCAATCAACATAATAAAAACAAATTATCTGTTCATGATCACATTGCTGTTTGTGGGAGCTTGCTGTGTGCACATTGGTTGCTGCATTTTTCACATTACAACAGTGATTACACTCCAAATGTACTTAATTGGCTGTAAAGCGCTATGAGATATCCGGTGGTCGCGAATGACGCTATAGAATCACAGAATCACAGAATCATAGAATCGTATAGCGCAGGAGGAGGCCATTCGGCCCATCGAGTCTGCGCCGGCTCTTTCAAAGAGCAACCCAGTCAGTCCCACTCCCCCACTCTTTCCCCATATCCCTGCAATTTTTCCGTCAGGTATTTATCCAATTTCCTTTTGAAGGTTATCGGGCAGTGCAACCAAATACTAACCTGCCGAATTCCTGCCCATCCGTGACTTAACATCGAGCCCCCCATGACTCCCTAAATGTCACTTGGGCAGGTACTGGAAGGTGGGTGGGGTACCGCATTGCAGCATTAATTGGCACCTTCAGAAGAGGAGGAGGAAAGAAAACTGGGAGAGGGGAGAAAGGCTGGGCTTGAAGGTACATTAATGGCCTACAAGCCAGGTTATTCAGCATGGCTGCTTACCTTCTCTATACCTCCTCTGACAGTCTTAGTGGTCCCAGCAGAAAGGAATATTCAATTAACTTTTATTACTATTCCTTGCCTTAATGAGTATAAATATTGAGGGGTGGGGGTAGGGAAGGGGAGAAGAGTCCATTTGAAAAATTGGTTTCCGTTAAACTAGTCATCACATTGTCCACTGACCGAGTATCTGAGAGCATTGTATCTCTTTTTATTTTTAATGTTTTAATCAATCGGCCTGCAGACTTCACATTATTAATCCTTTTAAAACTGAACCTGTTCAATTTCACAATGGAAAAGGCTTGATGCAATCAATGACCTTCTCAATGCGTTTTTTGAAATTGATAATTATTTTAAGTATCAGATGTATTAATGTTTATAATTTCCAATTCCGGTGACGGGATCCTGAGTATCATGGATTGTAGTTTTTCTATCACATCCTTGGCACTCTTGTCCCGTGCTAAGTTTCTGCTTTCTCCAGAAAGACAAGTGAAGCATTGAACCTCGGGATTACACCATGGCACTCATTCCATTAAGAATGATTAATTCAGCCACTTTATTAATTGTAATTTATGACTTAATGATGATTCTTTTTGCGTGTTTGATTGCTTCTCGGTGTCAATTTAGTGCAAGGTGACCTTTGTCGTTCAACGAGAAGATTTTACCTTTTCAAACCAGGATGCTGGCTTCTTCCGATTGGTTGCTGGGCGACAGAGACCTCCCAACAGTGAGATAAACCCCCAAGAACAGCAATGGAGCCAGCTGATTGTAACTAGAAAAGTTCAGTTACTCAAGTGAAGATGTCATTCTAACAATATCTTTAAAATATGTGTGGGTATAAAGATTTGAAATGCAATACAGTCAACCATTTCTATTGCACACAGACAGTAAATAAAACCCCCCCAAATGGCAAAAGTAGAATATATCGCCCCACATCATCCTTCACCCTCGCTCCTGTTGTTGCAAATGTTATACTCCATGTGAGGGAGTGCAGCAGTGTTTTATCTCGAGCACTCCCAGGCCAGGTATAGCACAGCTCCATAGAATTACATCGAATGTACAACACAGGAACAACGGGTCCGTGCCGGTGTTTATGATCCACACGAGACCCCTCCCATCCCGCTTCATCTCACCACATCAGCACATCCTTCTATTCCTTTCTCCCTTATGTGCTTATCTCATCATCATAGGCAGTCCCTCAGAATCGAGGAAGACTTGCTTTCACTCTTAAAATGGGTCCTTAGGTGGCTGAACAGTCCAATACGAGAACCACAATCTCTGTCACAGGTGGGACAGATAGTTGTTGAGGGAAGGGGAGGGTGGGACTGGTTTGCCGCACGCTCCTTCCGCTACCTGCGCTTGATTTCTGCATGCTCTCAGCGATGAGACTCGAGGTGCTCAGCGCCCTCCCGGATGCACTTCCTCCACTTAGGGTGGTCTTTGGCCAGGGTCTTCCAGGTGTCAGTGGGGATGTTGCACTTTATCAGGGAGGCTTTGAGGGTGACCCTGTAACATTTTCTCTGCCCACCTTTGGCTCGTTTGCCGTGAAGGAGTTCTGAGGAGAGCGCTTGCTTTGGGAGTCTCGTGTCTGCCATGCGAACGATATGTCCTGCCCAGCGGAGCTGATCAAGTGTGGTCAGTGCTTCAATGCTGGGGATGTTGGCCTTGTCGAGGACGCTAATGTTGGTACATCTGTCCTCCCAGGGGATTTGTAGGATCTTGCGGAGCCTCCCCTTAAATGCATCTATACTATTCGCTTCAACCACTCCCTGTAGTAGCGAGTTCCACATTCTCATCACTCTCTGGGTAAAAAACTGTCTTCTGAATTCCCCACTGGATTTATTTGTGACTATCTTATGTTTACAGCCTCAATTTAGAGGTAAGCGACAATTTTTTGATGAGGCTTCCCCAATAACACGGAGGCTGGCTTGTGGTGAGCATGGGTTGCAGAATCAGATTCCCCCCTTCTGGAGCCCAAAGGATTGTATTTAAGGAGGAAGACAGGTTGAAGGTGGGAGGAGGGGGTCCTCTGAGGTGGTCTGGAAGTGCGGGAGAAGGGGCTGATTTGCATGCAAGGCCTCGTTTTCCCACCCGCAGCCAACCAGACTGAGAGGGGGAAGTGGTGGGGAGAGAATATCCGGGGTGGGGGAGCGGTGGGGAGAAAAGATCGGGGGTAGGGGAGTGGTGGGGAGAGAGTATCGGGGGTGGGGAGAGAGTATCGGGGGTAGGGGAGCAGTGGGGAGAGAGTATCGGGGGTGGGGAGAGAGTATTGGGGGTATGGAGAGAGTATCGGGGATGGGGAGAGGGGATTGGGTGTGGGTGAGCAGTGGGGAGAGAGTATTGGGGGTGGAGAGAGAGTATTGGGGGTGGGGGAGCGGTGGTGAGAGGGGATCGGGTGTGGGGAGAGAGTATTGGGGGTAGGGAGAGAGTATCGGGAGTGGGGAGTGCTGGGGAGAGAGTATCGGGGGTGGGGAGAGAGTATCGGGGGTGGGGAGAGAGTATCGGGGGTGGGGAGAGAGTATCGGGGGTAGGGGAGTGGTGGGGAGAGAGTATCGGGGGTGGGGAGGGAGTATCGGAGGTGGGGAGAGGGGATTGGGTGTGGGGGAGCGGTGGGGAGAGGGGATCGGGTGTGGGGAGAGAGTATCGGGGGTGGGGAGAGAGTATCGCGGGTAGGGGAGTGGTGGGGAGAGAGTATCGGGGGTGGGGAGAGAGTATCGCGGGTAGGGGAGTGGTGGGGAGAGAGTATCGGGGGTGGGGAGAGAGTATCGGAGGTGGGGAGAGGGGATTGGGTGTGGGGGAGCGGTGGGGAGAGGGGATCGGGTGTGGGGAGAGAGTATCGGGGGTGGGGAGAGAGTATCGGGGGTGGGGGAGTGGTGGGGAGAGAGTATCGGGGGTGGGGAGAGAGTATCGGGGGTGGGGGAGGCCTGGGGGAGAGGTGATTGTTGGCCTGGTGGTGGGGTCTCTGATCGCGAGGGTGGGTGAGGTAGGGAACCTGGTTCCAGGCGATACAACGAGGCCCGGGCCATCCAACGCACGGTGGTTGGTTTGTTCAGGCGGGCTTGCTGTCGTGCAGTCCAACACAAGAAGCATCTTCGCCCATTACTCCGTGCTGTAATATGTTGCCATCCAATCAGGAGCAAGGATACGGCAGGATGGCGATGTGTTGTGGCTGGGCTGTCCATCAACACCCTGCTGGAGTGGTGCAAACACTCGGGATAAGCAGAGGTCACCATGGAAGGTCGTGTCTGATTCAGAGCTACTTTCAATAATTGACACATCTTGCCGCTGAACATGGTTGTGTTTGCTTTGTGCCCCCAGAGATGCCCTTTATTGAACTTGAACTCTCATCTGTTTGCTTTCTCCCAGTATTTATTGCCATTCCCTGACTTACCGAATATACCCCGTACAGCTATACAAAGATCAATATTTACTTCGTTATATTTCCATTAATTGTATTTTCCAGATCCAACCACTGTGCTTTCCCTTGGCGACCTTGTAAGGTGGGAGGAGCTATTGGGCGCAGTTTGTCATTGGGTGTTGTGACTCTAGAGGTAGCGGCCTTAACCCTTTGGGTGCAGTGTCTTGCAATGTTCCCGTAATAGCTGGAGCCATACCTGTTGCTACTTTCTGGCATCTCAACAATCCTTTTAATGGATGACATACAGACACCCAGAGAGGGCATCGCCCCATTCCCTGCCACGCTCCACCCCAGCTGGATGATCGGGGGTCTGCAAGAGCTTCGGTGAATCAACCTGGCCTGTAAATAAATCTGGACTGTAGTTTTAGCCTGTACCCAGTGGTCAAATGGTGTCATCGTAGAGTTAGGGCGTATGGTAGGGCAGTGAGGTTATGTTACTGAACTAACATTTGACAAAAGTACTTCATTGGCTGTAAAGCACTTTGAGAGGTCCAGTGGTCATGAAAGGCACAATATAAATCCAAGTCTTTCCTTCTTTAATAATCCAGAGGCTTTAACTAATGATCTGGAGACATGTGTTCAAATTCCACCAAGGCAGCTGGGGAATTAAAATTTAAATAAATAAATATGGAATTTTTTTTAAAAGCTAGTTAGTATGGTGACCATGAAATTACCATATACCGTCATAAAAATCTCACCTGGTTCACTAATGTCTTTTAGGGAAGAAATCTGCCATCCTTACCCGATCTGGCCTATATGTGACTCCAGAACCAACAGTGCAGCACTCCCTCAGTACTGCCCCTCCGACACTCCCTCAGTACTGCCCCTCTGACAGTGCAGCGCTCCCTCAGTACTGCCCCTCCGACAGTGCAGCGCTCCCTCAGTATTGCCCTTCAAACAGTGCAGCGCTCCTTCAGTACTGCCCCTCCGACACTGCAGCGCTTCCACAGTACTGCCCCTCTGACAGTGCGGCACTCCCTCAGTATTGCCCCTCCGACACTGCAGCGCTCCCTCGGTACTGCCCCTCAAACAGTGCAGCGCTCCCTCAGTATTGCCCCTCTGACACTGCAGCGCTCCCTCAGTACCTCACTGGAGTGTCAGCCTAGATGTTTCTGCTCAGATCTCTGGAATGGGACTTGAACCCATGACCTTCTGACCCAGAGGCGAGTGTGCTGCCCACTGAGCCACTGGCAGACACTGTGAAACACAATTAGTGTTGGCGTATGAATATTCCATAGTTCCAATAGTGGAATCTATTTTTAAAAGATTATAAATTACTGCTGAAGAATGCTGCACTTATAAACTGTGGTCCAACACACTGCGCGTTGCATGATATGCAATGCCCATTTGTGAATTTATAACTTAAAATTTTAAGTTCATTGATCACTCCTTAGTTACACAACAGAGGTGTGAGGCCCTGTTGCGCTGAGAGATGTGCGATTGGGACTTTCGTCCATTTTCTGGCTGTCTGTCATTTCCTGACGAGAGATCACAATTTCATTCATGCAACAAAAATATTTTAAATTCTTTAACAGCGATATTGGGAAACGTGACCTCAATACGAGTCATATTTTGCTTAGAATATTTCATATACACGGTCTTTTTATTGGTGAGAAGATTTGTGCAAGGTTGCCAGCGAATGCACGTTATCAAGTGCAGATAAAACACCGTCTCCTGAAAAACAGGAACTTTTCCTGAATTTCAGGAGTATTTTCATACATCCACGAGAGAGCTTCAGGATGCACACTGGGAGATGATCCCTTTTTCTCGGTAAGCCTTCCATAAAAAGCTTACCACAATCCTACGCATTTCATGTGGAGACGGTAGGAATAATCCAATTAAATGTTATGTTATTGTCTTCATCCTGCAACACTATTTTCCAAAACTCGTCCCGACCTATCTTACCGCTACCTCTGTTTTATTTTATTTCCCCTTATTTTCCGAGCCACTTGTTTCCAGCAATCCAGTGTGTGGGGGTGGGGTTGAGGGGGGTGGGCTGAGGTGAGGGGGGGCTGAGGGGGGTGGGGTGAGGGGTGGGGGGGTTGAGGGGGGTGGGGTGAGGGGGGGCTGAGGGGGGTGGGGTGAGGGGTGGGGGGTTGAGGGGGGTGGGGTGAGGGGGGGTTGAGGGGGGTGGGGTGAGGGCTGGGGGGGTTGAGGGGGGTGGGGTGAGGGGTGGGGGGGTTGAGGGGGGTGGGGTGAGGGGTGGGGGGTTGAGATGTGTGGGGTGAGGGGGGGTGGGGTGAGGTGGGGTTGAGGGGGGTGGGGTGAGGGGTGGGGGGGTTGAGGGGGGTGGGGTGAGGGGTGGGGGGTTGAGGGTGGTGGGGTGAGGGGGGGTTGAGGGGGGTGGGGTGAGGGGGTTGAGGGGGTCTGCTCTCTCAGGTGGATGTAAAAGATCCCATGGCACAATTCCGAAGAGCAGAGGAGTTGTCCCTGGTGTCCTGGCCAATATTTATCCCTCAATCAACATAACATATGAGGAGAGACTGGACCAACTGAGCCTGCACCGCCATTCAATAAGATCATGGCTGATCATTCCCTCAGTACCCCTTTCATGCTTTCTCTCCATACCCCTTGATTCCTTTAGCCGTAAGGGCCATATCTAACTCCCTCTTGAATATATCCAATGAACTGGCATCAACAACTCTCTGAGGCAGGGAATTCCACAGGTTTATACATTGGAGTTTAGAAGGATGAGAGGGGATCTCATAGAAACGTATAAGATTCTGATGGTACGGGACAGGTTAGATGCAGGTAGATTGTTCCTGATGTTGGAGAAGTCCAGAACCAGGGGACACAGTCTTAGGATAAGGGGTAGGCCATTTAGGACTGATATGAGGAGAAACTTCTTCACTCCGAGAGTTGTTAACCTGTGGAATTCCCTGCCGCAGAGAGTTGTTGATGCCAGTTCATTGGATATATTCAAGAGGGAGTTCGATATGGCCCTTACGGCTAAGGGGATCAAGGGGTATGGAGAGAAAGCAGGAAAGGGGTACTGAGAGAATGATCAGCCATGAACTCATTGAATGGCGGTGCAGGCTCGAAGGGCCGAATGGCCTACTCCTGCACCTATTTTCTGTGTTTCTATGGTTTCTATAACAAAAACAGATTATCTGGGTCATTATCACATTGCTGTTTGTGGGAGCTTGCTGTGCACCAATTAGTTGCTGTGTTTTCTACAATCCCACAGTGACTGCACTTCAAACGTATTTCATTGGCTGTAAAACGCTTTGGGACGTCCAGTGGCCGTGAAAGGTGCTATATAAATGCAAGTCTTTCTTTTTCTCTCCTCCTAGTTGCGCTCTGTGTTTCAGTCCTCTGAGAATCCCAATGGTGTCGCTACAGAGTAACCAGCTCTGCACAGCGACAGACCCAGAGATCATTCCTTGCTGATATGCAGAACACCAGGACCCCCGCGCAGATTTGGTTTCTTCTTCTGAATGACTTTGAACCTCTAACTCCCCCAAATGCCAATAACCCGAACTGTGGGTTCCTTCGCAGTGAATACAAGGCTTGCTCACTGAACACTCAGTCCCGCGCTCGCTGCCGGCAATTAACGCACATTCGCGGTTTATTTCACTCTCTCAGGTTTCAAGAAGTTATCTGCTGTTAACAGCTGCTTTCCCCAGGCTGAGATTATTGGGAGTGCCCCACCTCTGTGTTCCCTATCAATCTCCATCATAATTACAGCGCCCTACCTGCTGCAGCGTTCCTGGTGTGTTTTAGTCATTGTAATACTCTCCTTCCTGACACATGCCTTTACTTCTTCGCTGCAACAGACAATGGGCCTCATTCTGCCACAGCGGACCATCTCACAGCGTCTGCCGGCAGTCACACTCCCCCGGCACCCTTCCGCTCAAAACAGGTTTGCCCTCAAAGCTGCTGAAAGTGCGAGCTGCTAACGGCGCAGGGAGGGGGGGCAACAGGGTGTCTGGGACCCGAGGGAACGGTGCAACAGGGTATCTGGGGCCTGAGGGTGTGGGTTAACAGGGTATCTGGGGCCTGAGGGTGTGGGTTAACAGGGTATCTGGGGCCTGAGGGTGTGGGTTAACAGGGTATCTGGGGCCTGAGGGTGTGGGTTAACAGGGTATCTGGGGCCTGAGGGAACGGTGCAACAGGGTATCTGGGGCCTGAGGGTGTGGGTTAACAGGGTATCTGGGGCCTGAGGGTGTGGGTTAACAGGGTATCTGGGGCCTGAGGGTGTGGGTTAACAGGGTATCTGGGGCCTGAGGGTGTGGGTTAACAGGGTATCTGGGGCCTGAGGGAACGGTGCAACAGGGTATCTGGGGCCTGAGGGTGTGGGTTAACAGGGTATCTGGGGCCTGAGGGTGTGGGTTAACAGGGTATCTGGGGCCTGAGGGTGTGGGTTAACAGGGTATCTGGGGCCTGAGGGAACGGGGTAACAGGGTATATGGGGCCTGGGGAAATCGGAACAACAGGGTATCTGGGGCCTGGGGAAGTGGGGTAATAGGGTATCTGGGGCTTGGGGGAGTGGGGTAACAGGGTATCTGGGGCCTGGGAGAGTGGGGTAACAGGGTATCTGGGGCTTGGGGGAGTGGGGTAACAGGGTATCTGGGGCCTGGGGGAGTGGGGTAACAGGGCATCTGGGGGAGTGGGGTAACAGGGTATCTGGGTCCTGAGGGAGCGGGGTAACAGGGTATCTGGGGTCTGAGGGAACAGGGTATCTGGGGGAGTGGGGTAACAAGGTATCTGGATCCTGAGGGAGTGGGGTAACATGGTATCTGGGGCCTGAGGGAATGGGGTAACAGGGTATCTGGGGCCTGAGGGAATGGGGTAACAGGGTATCTGGGGCCTGGGGGAATCGGGACAACAGGGTATCTGGGACCTGAGGGGGTCAAGCAACAGGTTGTCTCCTCAACCCATCAGATTGAAGGATTGGGAAATAAACAGCAGAAGGACTGAAAAGGAGGGTAAATTAAAGGGGAGGTATTCAACGTCAAATCAGGCACAGAAAGAGAAATAAAGAGAGGGAAAGAAAGACTGGATTAAGAGAGAAAAAAAGAAGAAAAAAGTTAAATTTGAAATTTTTTAATTCTCCTAAAACAATTCACAACCTGAAGGAAGGAGACTGCACACTGTAATAGTTAATGTTTGGTGCAGAGATGTTAACTGGCAACCATTGACAAATGTCTCGTCGTTAAAAGGCTGCTCACGCTTTGAGTTAGTTACTTGTCCCGCAGGTCTGCGGCACTTTCAGTTTGTGTCCCGCACAGACAGAACCTCCATCACATTCAGACACAGAACCTTCACCGCACTCAGACACAGAATCTCCATCACACTCAGACACAGAACCTTCACCACACTCAGACACAGAATCTCCATCACACTCAGACACAGAACCTTCACCACACTCAGACACAGAATCTCCATCACACTCAGACACAGAATCTCCATCACACTCAGACACAGAACCTCCATCACATTCAGACACAGAACCTTCACCGCACTCAGACACAGAATCTCCATCACACTCAGACACAAAACCTTCATCACACTCAGACACAGAACCTCCATCACATTCAGACACAGAACCTTCACCACACTCAGACACAGAATCTCCATCACACTCAGACACAGAATCTCCATCACACTCAGACACAAAACCTTCATCACACTCAGACACAGAACCTCCATCACACTCAGACAGAATCACCACCACACTCAGACACAGAGTCTCGATCGCACTCAGACACAGAATCTCCATCACAGTCAGACACAGAACCTTCACCACACTCAGACACAGAATCTCCATCACACTCAGACACAGAACCTCCATCACACTCAGACACAGAATCTCCATCACACTCAGACACAGAACCTCCATCACAGTCAGACACAGAACCTTCACCGCACTCAGACACAGAATCTCCATCACACTCAGACACAGAACCTTCACCACACTCAGACACAGAATCTCCATCACACTCAGACACAGAACCTTCACCACACTCAGACACAGAATCTCCATCACACTCAGACACAGAACCTTCACCACACTCAGACACAGAATCTCCATCACACTCAGACACAGAATCTCCATCACACTCAGACACAGAACCTTCACCACACTCAGACACAGAATCTCCATCACACTCAGACACAGAACCTTCACCACACTCAGACACAGAATCTCCATCACACTCAGACACAGAATCTCCATCACACTCAGACACAGAACCTTGACCACACTCAGACACAGAATCTCCATCACACTCAGACACAGAACCTTCACCACACTCAGACACAGAATCTCCATCACACTCAGACACAGAATCTCCATCACACTCAGACACAGAACCTTGACCACACTCAGACACAGAATCACCATCACACTCAGACACAGAACCTTCACCACACTCAGACACAGAATCTCCATCACACTCAGACACAGAATCTCCATCACACTCAGACACAGAACCTTCACCACACTCAGACACAGAATCTCCATCACACTCAGACACAGAATCTCCATCACACTCAGACACAGAACCTTGACCACACTCAGACACAGAACCTTCATCACACTCAGGCACAGAATCTCCATCACACTCAGACACAGAATCTCCATCACACTCAGACACAGAATCTCCATCACACTCAGACACAGAACCTCCATCACACTCAGACACAGAATCTCCATCGCACTCAGACACAGAATCTCCATCACAGTCAGACACAGAACCTTCATCACACTCAGGCACAGAATCTCCATCACACTCAGACACAGAATCTCCATCACACTCAGACACAGAACCTTCACCACACTCAGACACAGAACCTTCACCACATGCAATGCCTGTTGGCGGGGAATCAGGCGGTGAGATGGTGTTTCCGTGAACTGGGACAGCAAGGTTTGGATATTGAAGTGTAACCGCTCACCTGCCCCTCCACCATTAATGGTAAATAACTGCGAGCGACCTGTGCCTCCCCGTCACTGTGACAGCAACATCTGACCCATGATGTTTCCACTGTTTTGGTACCCAGTGTCAAGATTGAGGTTTGGGTCGAGTTTAGGAAAAGCCGGACGCAACATCAAGCTCCGTGTACCGCCTGCAGGCGTGTATAAATCCGAACCCGCGTACCTCCCCCTGTGCCAGTGTCCAATAGTCCAGGCAACACCAAGTGGCATTCAAAAATGTCACTTCACAACGGGGACAACGGAGCGTTCACCAAGCTTTTATGGAAGAGTTAGGAGAGGTGACTGAAGGCTTGATTCATGGGTTGTGAGTAGCCGGGGAGATAATGGGCGCTGGGGGAAAGTATTTCAGAGAATAGGACCAAGATGGCAGAGGGATCTGGCTCCAATACTGGGGGGGGGGGGAGGGGGTGTGTAGGGAGTGTGTGTGTAGGGGGGGTGCAGGGAAGGGGTGGGGGTGTGTGTAGGGGGTGCAGGGAAGGGGTGGGGATGTGTGTAGGGGGTGCAGGGAAGGGGTGGGGATGTGTGTAGGGGGTGCAGGGAAGGGATGGGGATGTGTGTAGGGAGTGTGTGTGTAGGGGGTGCAGGGAAGGGGTGGGGATGTGGGTAGGGGGTGCAGGGAAGGGGTGGGGATGTGTGTAGGGGGTGCAGGGAAGGGATGGGGATGTGTGTAGGGAGTGTGTGTGTAGGGGGTGCAGGGAAGGGGTGGGGATGTGTGTAGGGGTTGCAGGGAAGGGATGGGGATGTGTGTAGGGAGTGTGTGTGTAGGGGGTGCAGGGAAGGGGTGGGGGTGTGTGTAGGGGGTGCAGGGAAGGGGTGGGTGGTGGGTAGGGAGTATGTGTGTAGGAGGTGCAGGGAAGGGGTGGGAGTGGGGAGGGTGTGTGTGTAGGGGGTGCAGGGAAGGGGTGAGGGGAGGGGTTGGGGAGATGGTGCACAGGGAGTCAGAATTTGACGTCGGGGCGCAATGGAAAGGGATATGAGACTGGAGAAAGGTGTGAAGGTGGGGTGGGTCATGGAAGGATTTGTAGATGAGGATGAGGATTTCAGTGTGGGACTGTGAGCCAGTTTGAGTGATGAGCAAGCAGGGCTTAGTGTGGGTCAGAATGTGGGCAGTGGCCCTTTGGGTGATCCAACAATTGTCAGGGTCTCACTGAGACTGCAAATTGGCAGCAAAAGTATCTGCAATACAGAATGTTCTGTGCTATTGACTTCAGCCATCTGGAAATTGAGTTGAATCTACCCAAATTCCTTTCAATTAAGAATATTGTAGCTGGCAAGAAAGAGGATACTGTCATAGAATCAATCAGGGCTGGATTGATTCCCAGATCCAACAATGAAAGTACATTGTATTCGCCCACTGCACCAACCAGTGCGTGTTTCTACCTGGGTAAGTTAAATCTCTCCTGGAGGCTGTAATATTCCCAGTTGTTTGACATAATAATGGCGTGAGGTGGGGCACCAACATGGAGTGTTAGAATCCCACATTCCTCCGGGAGGTGTCAAGTTTAGAGCAAGTATTTCCTTACAGGGAGGGAGGGAAAATTGCAGGGCAAATCTTCTAAGGCGCCAAAGATTGCTCCAGTCAGTAAATGTGGTGATCTCATAAAAAGGCGTTGAGATGAACATGTTTAGAATTTTGCGATAAAGCAACCACAAGTGTTCGGACCCTCTCTCTCCCTCAATGGCTCTCTCATAACTACCAGCTGCCGAGATCATTCAACGCTGATGGAGACCTGGGAATAGGTTGCCTGCCCATCCTCTCCGCCGGGCAATGGCGTCTGGAAAGAAAGAAAGACTTGGATTTATATAGCGCCTTTCACGACCACCGGATGTCTCATTGCGCTTTACAGCCAATGAAGTACTTTTTGAAACGTAGTCACTGTTGTAATGTGGGAAACGCGGCAGCCGATTTGTGCACAGCAAGCTCCCACAAACAGCAATGTGATAATGACCAGAAAATCTGTTTTTAGTGATGTTGATTGAGGGATAAATATTGGCCCAGGACACTGGGGATAACTCTCCTGTTCTTCTTCGAAATAGTGCCGTGGGATCTTTTACATCCACCAGAGAGAGCAGACGGGGCCTCGGTTTAACATGTCATCCGAAAGACGGCACCTCCTACAGTGCAGCACTCCCTCAGCACTGCACTGGGAGTGCCAGCCTAGATTTATGTGCTCAAGTCCCTGGAGTGGGACCTGAACCCACAACCTTCTGACTCAGAGGCGAGGGTGCTACCCACGGAGCCACAGCTGGCATTGTAAAGTGTCCATCTCAAAGAGACCTTTAAAAAGAGGGAGTGGGGAACCCTTGAAATAAACTCTTCTTCCAGTGTGCAGATAGCCCCGTTAGAAATATCAGCACTTGCACCACACTGACCAATCTGCTTGAAACCTAATTATGACTTGGAGCAATGCAGAATTATACTTGCTACCACAATTGACTCTTCAGCTCAGTTCACTCATTGAGACCTGAGTTGATGCAGAGAGACTACATTTTCTCGTTAACCATCTGAGTATTGCGGGACAATTCATTCTCCTCATTCAGAAAGACGTTATAGCTGGGAGCTTCCTTCTAACTGAGCAGATTATAAATAGACACTTCGACACATTCCTTTTGTTCAGCATGTTTGCCAGACTGTCGTTTTGCAAAATACGATGAAAGACATGTTTATATTCTGGGGGGACAGAAAATCTGTTGTTGCTCAAAGTGGCAATCAGAGTGAGAGGAAAGGGCTGGCTACACATCCATCACCCACCGGCAGACAGCGGGGAGTGAGTTGCCTGGTTTATGATGCGACCAAGCACTTCATAGAAATTTCGGCACAGAAGGAGGCTCGTCACCCGCTGGATTGTCCGATGATATTACCGCTCTCGTGGTTTATAACCATTGTATGATCCCCGAGCATTCGTTACAACTGCACAAGGATTCTCTACATTTAAAAAAAAGTATAATCTATCAAAAGTAAATTTATGACTGACTTCTATATTTCCATAATGCTCAATGAATGGAATAATTTGCTGAGTTGGGTAACAGAGTGTAAGGGGGAGAAATTGAGGTCATTTGCAGGGGGGTGGGGGGGGAGGAAGAGAGATCCTGGGGTGGGGGGGGAAGAGGGAGACACAGATGGGGGGGTGGTGGGGGGAATCGGAGGGGAGAGAGGGAACTCAGGGAAGATGGATCACGTACAAGCTCGGTGCATGTGTTACAAGGGATATGGTTGGGATGGATGAAATCCAGAAGTCACGACACTGTCACTATTCACTTCATACCCAATAAACATGTGAACAATCTGTGCACAATGCCCTATCTATGGGTGGGGGGTAAGGTCATGCACGTGCTTGGGTAAGGGACTTCGGCTGGGGGAGTGATGCATTTGCACTGGGGTAAGGGACTTGGGCTGGAACTTGGTGGCATTTGGGGAGATCTATCCTCTGTGGCTTCTGAAGTCAAAATGGATCGAATTACAAATTGGAAAGTCACTCACAACTTGGGCTGGGCGGTTCCAGTTACACATTCCAGAGGAACTTCAGGGTGTGGCTTATCCTCCAAGGGGACCAATCAGCAATAGGTCATGTGATAATGGAGAGCCAACCAGAGAAACGGCTGCCATTCAGTTGGTACAAATAAACACATCCTCAGTTTAGCATCTCATCGGTGTCATGCATTTACTTCATGGGTTCTTGCTTAAGAATTCATAGCAACACATTGCTATTAAGCACTAGTTGGTTTAATAACAAAGGTTTAACAATCACACTACACATTACCAGTTCATCCACTAGGCTCACAACTGCATACCTCATCGGGGATGACCTCGACCCAATTGACTGGGATTTTATTGCGTCTTGTGAACATCACGTGGCTGGCTAAGTTACTCACAATGCAACAGCTCTACAAATATTTTGTTGTATCAGTAATCAAGTGCCCCCTGATTAAAGGGGGGGGGGCACTCCAAAAACTTTTCAAATGCCCCCTTGTTTCTTTTGAGGGCACAAAAACACAAATTATACAAGCGCCCCCTGGCTAAAATGTGGGCGGGGTGGGGGGGGGGGGTGAAGAGCACTAAAACCGACAAACATAGACAAATTAAACTTTAGACACTACTAGATCAAATCAAAATTATGTTGCCGGGGGTGATGATGCACTCCAGTCCCTCTGGCGCCCACCTCTCGCGGAAGGCCGCGAGCGTACCGGTGGACACCGCGTGCTCTATCTCCAGGGACACCCTGGCTCGGATGTAACCGCGGAAGAGAGGCAGGCAGTCGGGCTGAATGACCCGGTCCCTCGATCGCCCGCTGCCTGGACCGGCTGATGGCCACCTTGGCCAGGTCCAGGAGCAGTCCTACGAGGAGGCCCTCCAACCTGCCCTCCTCACAGTGTGTCCAAAGATCAGGAGTGTGGGACTGAAGTGCAACCAGAATTTGAGGAGCAGCCCCTTCAGCAATACTCTACAAACCTGTGAGCATTATAATCGGACAGACGGAATCTCCAACCCTAACCCTAACCCTCAGGTGAGTGTAAAAGATCCCAGGGCACTATTTTGAAGAAGAGCAGGGGAGTTATCCTGGTGTCCTGAGGCCAATATTTATCCCTCAATCAACATCTCTAAAAGCAGATTATCTGGGTCATTATCACATCGCTGTTTGTGGGAGCTTGCTGTGCGCAAATTGGCGTTTCCCACAGTACAACCGTGACTTTAAAAAGTACTCAACTAGCTACGAAGCGCTTTGGGATATCATGAAAGGCAAGACTTCATTAAATGCAAGTCTTTCTTTGTTTAAAGTGGTTTCTTTGTACATTTAGTAACAACGCGGCTTGTGGCGATGCCACGGGTGGCTGTACAACGGGAATTAATTGTTGTCTCACAACGCACCTGTGAAACGCCTTGAGACAAATGACTGCGTTATATAAATGCATGTTGTTGCACCTTGGAGTCTCTGTGTTCCTGGCTTTACTTTATTTTGAAACATGTATAATTTCTTGCACGGATTAAGGTACTGATTGTTTTCCCTCAATACTTGTGCCACAGCGAAAACAGCAGCCCCGGATAGACAGAGCCCAGAAACTGCCCAGAACCTAACAGGCATTTGAAATGGAAAAATTAATAATGTCAAAAAAAAAATTGCTCTCTATTCTCAAAATCAATATAAAAATGTAAATGAATCAACCAACGGTGAGTCTGGACGCTGAGACCATCTATCATTCTGACAAGTCTGCTTAATACCTTGTACTTAAATTTTGTCTAGACAAACAAGAGATGCTGAAATGAAATCTCTGGTAGACTACTGGGCTGGGCCCGAGCCAGGGACTGAAGGAGATGCAATTCTATTCCATATGTAAATGTATTCACAGTGCGCGGTCTGATGCTTTGCCAAGTTTGTACCGCAGTAGGAGTGGAGTAATCGCACCTCATAAGACGTTTCCTCTGGGCTGTGGCTGGGGATTCACTGGGGCCGGGCTATTGATTTGCTGAAGTGTGTGTGTGAGTACTTTAAACAAAAAAGCTGCCAATTAACCAAGCAGGAACGGGAAATGATTCCAAATGTACAATTTGCAACCTGTGATATGTTACCAACATGGTGCCAACTCCCAGGATTTGGGCGCTTACAGCTCTGCCCTGGAGTGGGTTATTGAACAAAGCAGCCAGGCAATACAGCGCTTAGAGCAACTCAGGACATTTACAAAAGTAAAACACTGCGGAGGCTGGAAATGTGAAATGAAAATTGAAAACGCTGGAAATACTCAGTGGGCCAGGCAGTACCTGTGGCGAGAGAGACCGAGGTAAACGGTTCAGGTCGACGCCCCTTCGTCAGAACTGGAAAAGGTTAGAGATGGAACAGGTTTTTAAGCAAGTGCAGGGGCAGGGAAAGGGGGGGGGGGGGGGAGAACAAAAGGGAAAGTCTGTGATAGGGTGGGGGGGGGCAGGAGAGATTTGAGAGACAAAAGGGATGATGGTGCGAGGCAAAGGGAGATGGTAATGGGACAAGATATGCATATAGATTGGGCTAACCAAACTGGAAGCAATATGGTGGAGGAGGATTTCCTGGAGTGCATAAGGGATGGTTTTCTAGACCAATATGTCGAGGAACCAACTAGGGGGGAGGCCATCTTAGACTTGGTGTTGTGTAATGAGAGAGGATTAATTAGCAATCTCATTGTGCGAGGCCCCTTGGGGAAGAGTGACCATAATATGGTGAAATTCTACATTAGGATGGAGAATGAAACAGTTAATTCATAGACCATGGTCCAGAACTTAAAGAAGGGTAACTTTGAAGGTATGAGGCGTGAATTGGCTAGGATAGATTGGCGAATGATACTTAAGGGGTTGACTGTGGATGGGCAATGGCAGACATTTAGAGACCGCATGGATGAACTACAAAAATTGTACATCCCTGTCTGGCGTAAAAATAAAAAATTGAAGGTGGCTCAACCGTGGCTATCAAGGGAAATCAGGGATAGTATTAAAGCCAAGGAAGTGGCATACAAACTGGCCAGAAATAGCAGTGAACCCAGGGACTGGGAGAAATTTAGAACTCAGCAGAGGAGGACAAAGGATTTGATTAGGGCAGGGAAGATAAAGTATGAGAGGAAGCTTGCAGGGAACATTAAGATGGACTGCAAAAGTTTCTAAAGATATGTAAAGAGAAAAAGGTTAGTAAAGACAAACGTAGGTCCCCTCAGTCAGAATCAGGGGAAGTCATAACGGGGAACAAAGAAATGGCAGACCAATTGAACAAGTACTTTGGTTCGGTATTCACTAAGGAGGACACAAACAACCTTCCGGATATAAAAGGGGTCAGAGGGTCTAGTAAGAAGGAGGAACTGAGGGAAATTCTTATTAGTCGGGAAATTGTGTTGGGGAAATTGATGGGATTGAAGGTCGATAAATCCCCAGGGCCTGATGGACTGCATCCCAGAGTACTTAAGGAGGTGGCCTTGGAAATAGCAGATGCATTGACAGTCATTTTCCAACATTCCATCGACTCTGGATCAGTTCCTATGGAGTGGAGGGTAGCCAATGTAACCCCACTTTTTAAAAAAGGAGGGAGAGAGAAAACAGAATTATAAACCGGTCAGCCTGACATCGGTAGTGGGTAAAATGATGGAATCAATTATTAAGGATGTCATATCAACGCATTTGGAAAGAGGTGACATGATAGGTCCAAGTCAGCATGGATTTTTGAAAGGGAAATCATGCTTGACAAATCTTCAGGAATTTTTTGAGGATGTTTCCAGTAGAGTGGATAAGGGAGAACCAGTTGATGTGGTGTATTTGGACTTTCAGAAGGCTTTCGACAAGGTCCCACACAAGAGATTAATGTGCAAAGTTAAAGCACATGAGATTGGGGGTAGTGTGCTGACGTGGATTGAGAACTGGTTGTCAGACAGGAAGCAAAGAGTAGGAGTAAATGGGTACTTTTCAGAATGGCAGGCAGTGACTAGTGGGGTACCACAAAGTTCTGTGCTGGGGCCCCAACTGTTTACAATATACTTTAATGATTTAGACGAGGGGATTAAATGTAGTATCTCCAAATTTGCGGATGTCACTAAGTTGGGTGGCAGTGTGAGCTGCGAGGAGGATGCTATGAGGCTGCAGAGTGAGTTGGATAGAGTGGGCAAATGCATGGCAGATGAAGTATAATGTGGATAAATGTGAGGTTATCCACTTTGGTGGTAAAAACAGAGACACAAACTATTATCTGAATGGTGACAGATCAGGAAAAGGGGAGGTGCAACGAGACCTGGGTGTCATGGTACATCAGTCATTGAAGATTGGCATGCAGGTACAGCAGGCGGTTAAGAAAGCAAATGGCATGTTGGCCTTCATAGCGAGGGGATTTGAGTACAGGGGCAGGGAGGTGTCACTACAGTTGTACAGGGCCTTGGTGAGACCACACCTGGAGTATTGTGTACAGTTTTGGTCTCCTAACTTGAGGAAGGACATTCTTGCTATTGAGGGAGTGCAGCGAAGGTTCACCAGGCTGATTCCCGGGATGGCGGGACTGACATATCAAGAAAGACTGGATCAACTGGGCTTGTATTCACTGGAGTTCAGAAAAATGAGAGGGGACCTCATAGAAATGTTTAAAATTCTGATGGGTTTAGACAGGTTTGATGCAGGAAGAATGTTCCCAATGTTGGGGAAGTCCAGAACCAGGGGTCACAGTCTGAGGATAAGGGGTAAGCCATTTAGGACCGAGATGAGGAGAAACTTCTTCACCCAGAGAGTGGTGAACCTGTGGAATTCTCTACCACAGAAAGTTGTTGAGGCCAATTCACTAAATATATTCAAAAAGGAGTTAGATGAAGTCCTTACTACTCGGGGGATCAAGGGGTATGGCGAGAAAGCAGGAATGGGGTACTGAAGTTGCATGTTCAGCCATGAACTTATTGAATGGTGGTGCAGGCTCGAATGGCCGAATGGCCTACTCCTGCACCTATTTTCTATGTTTCTATGTTTCTAAGTGAAGAAACAAAAGATGGGTCTAGAGAGGGTGTAAATGGAAATGGCAGAACCATCAACAGCTGCTTTCCAAAAAATGCAAGCAGGATTTACGGTGTGAAATTGTTGAACTCGATGTTGAGTCCAGGAGGCTGTAAAGTGCCAAAACGAAAGATGAGGTGCTGTTTCTCGAGCTTGCGTTGAACCGTTAAGGAGGCCGAGGATGGAGAGGGCAGAGTGGGAGTGGGCCGGGGAATTAAAGTGGCAGGCGACCGGAAGCTCAGGGTCACACTTTCGGACTGAACGGAGGTGTAGCGCAAAGCGGTCACCCAATCTGCATTCGGTCTGCGTTAGGATATATAACACCATTTGAAATTTCTCATCAGCAGCTTCTGCAATATAAAATTGCCCATCTCCGTCCCTGACTATCGGGCTTAAGTATATTAGGTTGTAGGCTGCCTGGCAAAGCTGAGGAAAATCTTCACAAAATGCGTTTCTTCTCTGCAATGTGCACAATGCGGACGTTTCTCATGTAGGGAGGCTCCTTATCACCGAAAGCAGGCCCTCGGTGACTTACAACTGACATACTTCGAAATCGATGTGAGCTTTAGAAAGCATCCATCCCTTTTGTCAAATTGAGAATAAGCTGCAACAGCAGTAACAGCACAATGATATGGGATCAGGGTAAATCCCTTCATATATCTGGCTTGTAAAAAAACAGGGTCTGACATCTTTTTAGAGAGAACAAATCTTTAATTTTGTCTAAATATAATTGAACAGTTTCATTCTACATTTACTATTAAAGTTGACTTATGATGTATATCCTTTATTGAACCGAATACATTTCAGCAGGGATTTGGCTCAATTAATACGATCACTGAATCACTCACAAGTACCCAATAATTAAAATGGGGCGGGGAGGGGGAATGGGGAGGGAGAGGGAATGGGGAGAGGAGGGGGAATGGGGAGGGGAGAGGGAATGGGGCAGGAGAACGGGAATGGGGAGGGGAGAGGGACTGGGGAGGGGAGAGGGACTGGGGAGGGGAGAGGTAATGGGGCAGGAGAACGGGAATGGGGAGGGGAGAGGGAATGGGAGGGGAGGGGGAAGGGGGAGGGAGAGAGAACGGGAGGGAGGATGGGAATGGGTGAGGAGAAGGAGAAGGGGGTGAGGAGAGGGAATAGGGACATAGGAGGAATGGGGGAGGTGAAATATTAGACGAGATAAACATAGTGAGAGAGGAAATATTAAGGGGCTTAACAGCTTTGAAAGTGGGTAAATCCCCAGGCCCACATGAAATATATCCCAGGCTGTTAAGCAAAAGAGGAAATAGCAGAGGCTTTGACCATCATTTTTCAGTCTTCTCTCGCTACAGGTGTGGTGTCGGAGAACTGGAGGATTCCTAATGTTGTACCTTTGTTTAAAAAGGGAGGAAAGGATAGACTGAGTAATTACAGGCCAGTCAGCCTAACGTCAGCGGTGGTAAAATTATTGGAAAAATCCTGAGGGACAGGACAAATCTACATTTGGAAAAACATGGATTAATTAAGGACATGGATTTGTTAAGAGAAGGTCGTGTCTGACTAACTTGATTGAATTTTTTGAGGAGGTAACCAGGAGGATCGATGAGGGCAGTGCATTTGATGTAGTGTATATGGATTTTAGTAAGGCTTTTGATAAGGTTCCACATGGCTGACTGATTATGAAAGTAAAAGCCCATGGGATCCAGGGCAAAGTGGCAAGTTGAATCCAAAATTGGCTCAGAGGCAGGAAGCAAAGGGTAATGGTTGATGGGTGTTTTTGTGACTGGAAGGCTGTATCCTGTGGGGTTCCACAGGGCTCAGTACTGGGTCCCTTGCTTTTTGTGGTATATATCAATGACTTGGACTTGAATGTTGGGGGTATGATTAAGAAGTTTGCAGATGATAATAACATAGGCTGTGTGGTTGATAATGAAGACGAGTGAGTGAGTGAGATAGTGAGTGAGTGAGATAGTGAATGAGTGAGTGAGCGAGCGAGATAGTGAGTGAGTGAGGAAAGTGAGAGTGAGAGAGATAGTGAGTGAACGAGTAAGATAGTGAGTAAGTGGGATGGTGAGTGAGTGAGCAAGTGAACGAGGGAGCAAGTGAGTGAGTGAAATGGTGTGTGAGCAAGTGAGATAGTGAGTGAGTGAGCGAATGAGATAGTGATGAGTGGGATAGTGAGTGAGTGAGGTAGTGAGTGAGCAAGATAGTGAATGAGTGCGTGGGATGCTGAGTGAGTGAGCAAGTGAGAGCGCGAGTGAGTGAGTGAGCAAGTGAATGAGTGAAATAGCGAGTAATCAAGTGAGTGAGTGATCAAGTGAGTGAGATAGTGAGTGAGATAGCGAGTGAGCGAATGAGACAGTGAATGAGTGAGTGAGATAGTGAGTGGAGTGAGATAGTGAGTGAGTGACAGTGAGTGAGTGACATAGTGAGTGAGTGAATGAGCGAGTGAGTGAGATTGTGAGTGAGTGAGTGAGATTGTAAGTGAGTGAGATAGTGAGTACATAAGAACATAAGAATTAGGAACAGGAGTAGGCCATCTAGCCCCTCGAGCCTGCTCCGCCATTCAACAAGATCATGGCTGATCTGGCCGTGGACTTAGCTCCACTTACCCGCCCACTCCCCGTAACCCTTAATTCCCTTATTGGTTAAAAATCTATCTATCTGTGACTTGAATACATTCAATGAGCTAGCCTCAACTGCTTCCTTGGGCAGAGAATTCCACAGATTCACAACCCTCTGGGAGAAGAAATTTCTTCTCAACTTGGTTTTAAATTGGCTCCTCCGTATTTTGAGGCTGTGCCCCCTAGTTCTAGTCTCCCCGACCAGTGGAAACAACCTCTCTGCCTCTATCTTGTCTACCCCTTTCATTATTTTAAATGTTTCTATAAGATCACCCCTCATCCTTCTGAACTCCAATAAGTAAAGATCCAGTCTACTCAATCTATCATCATAAGGTAACCCCCTCATCTCCGGAATCAGCTTAGTGAATCGTCTCTGTACCCCCTCCAAAGCTAGTATATCCTTCCTTAAGTAAGGTGACCAAAACTGCACGCAGTACTCCAGGTGCGGCCTCACCAATACCCTGTACAGTTGCAGAAGGACCTCCCTGCTTTTGTACTCCATTCCTCTCGCAATGAAGGCCAACATTCCATTCGCCTTCCTGATTACCTGCTGCACCTGCAAACTAACTTTTTGGGCGAATGAGTGAGATAGTGATTGAGTAAGATAGTGAGATAGTGAGTGAGTGAGATAGTGAGTGAGACGGTGAGTGAGTGAGGAAGAGAGTGAGCTAACTGATGTGATTGTTATGGGGACTTGTGTCTGCGAGGAACAAGACAGAATGCCCACAATACTGTTTATTTGTTTTCCTTAACAGCCGCCAGAGAGTAAAAGCTGCCATTCATTTAGGCTCATCTAAATTCAAAATCTTAGCCGAATTCCCCGAGGGAGAGCGGTTTGTAGTCAGTCAGGGTTTGAACGTGATAAGCCTCACATTTAACAGCAACTTTTGTTTCCTAATTACTGTTTCCTTGTATTGAGAAAGCTGAGGTGAGAATGGAATAGGTTTCCTTTGAATTGGCAGGCGTTTGCTGAGCTGAATCTGGGCTTCGTCTTGTTGTGTCTGTAATGCACTTATGAATGACTCCACAAGGCAATGTGTTGTACTCAAACTGTAGTGACCTTGGTCCTTTACTCGTAACTCCAGAGTGAGGCAGCCACATGGTGGCTCCCCTTTTATACAGCCCCTGCCACCAGGGCAGGAAACCCCTGTCTCCACCAGTTGCACCCTCTAGTGGTGCCAGCATAGTATATATACATGTATATAAACCTTATTGATAGTACATCAGGTAAACCAGTCTCCATCTTATACAACTATACAGTGACTATACAGAGTTTATCTATAGTCTGCATATATAACATCACTCTCCCCCAAGTCCTTTGTGTCGATTACCTTTGCACTATGTGCTCTGGCTTAGCTCTCCCCAGACTTAAGTGCCAATAGCCCTTGCACCTTGGCTGTGCTTTGGCTTGGCCCTCTCCCTGTTAACCCCCAAGTCCTTTTGCCACAATGTTGGGCGGTGGTTACCAGTTTGGAAGGTTCGATGATGTAATGGAGGTTCTAGTGGGTTCTGGGTGTGATCCATGTGTGTGTCCATGACGACATACATCCATTTCCCCCCCCCCTCCCCCCCACAGCGAGATCATGCAGCAGGCCCGTTACATTAACATACAGGATCAGACACACTGCAAGTACAAAGAAAGGAAGAAGAAAAAAAATTCGACATTTTTTTCCAGTTTGTATCATGACACCTTGGTTCAGTGACTTACATACGTTACGTTTTGCGGTCGTGCGCCAGGATTGGGTAGATTGCATTCATGGTTCAGTCATGGTCAGTACTGAGGTAGCAGTACAGGTATGCGAGGACGCTAGTTCCAGAGCAACCGGACAGAGTCCTAGTCGTCTGATGGCGGTGCTGAGCCCCCTGCTAGCGGGGTGGGCTTGGTTCGCTCACCTAGCCAGGACTCAGGACCTTTGCCCTTGCCCAGTGGTGGGCAGAGCCACAGATGTGTGTGACCTCCCTGTCTGCCTTTGAGGGCTGCAGAATCTTCTGCCTGCTCTCTAACGGTGTTGGGAACCTGGCTGTTCCAGGTCCCGTTTGGGGAACTCATTGGTTCTGAACCTTTCGCTCCCGGACAAGGCCGAGGTAGCGACTGGATCTGGGGGCTGTGCCCGAGTGGTGGGCAACGGCGGCCGACTGCGCATATTGGCGCCGTTTTCATTTCCAGGTCCGTGGCGAATAGTGTCATCGGGTGCCTGCAGCATGGGATAGACCTGGGGCAGGGTATCAGGATCAGTGCCTTCACCTTCCTGAGGTCGCTGGCCTACAACTTGTGAGACACCTGGGGCAGGGCATCAGGATCAGCACCTTTAACCCCCCGAATTCACACGCTTGCTACTTTTGGGGACACCCTATTCCCGACATCTTGCAACAACATTTTGTCTTTACATTAGGAATAGAACTGACAATTCTCAACAACATTTTCTTCACAATCTTAATCGGTTTGTTACATTGATTGCCATGCATACAATGTCTCTTTAAGTTCAGTTGGTTGCTGGTCTCCTTTAAGAGAACCTGCTGGCTTTACCCCAATCAACTCCTTTGTTAGACACCACATGTTGGTCCCTCAGCATTGCACCTCATAGTATTGCCGCGGCCATCTTTTCTTTCAGCTGCAGCAGGGATTCCATCTTGCCTCTGTCCTCGAGGTCGACTGCCTTGATCCTTCTCTCCCGCGATTCTGCCACAAAAGCTGGAAGAATGCCTGTGAATTCGATCTTCCACCCCAGGAGTCCTGCCACTGGAGCCGGGAAGGTACTTTAAGGTCATTCCGGTCGGATCATTGCCGCTGGTCTGTTCTCTGGTGCCTGGCCCAAGTGAAGGTGAAGTTTTGCTCTGCCTCTGAGCATGGAGGACATTGATTGCTGGAGTGAAGAGGTCTTCCCATTTCCACTGGATCTTCCCCATCCACCTTCTTCCGAGTAGCGTTGGACCATCACCTGCAACAACCCACAGAGGTAACTTGTGCACCACGCCATTATGGATTACACTTACATCCGCACTACCAAGGACTGGGATCAGCTCCTTGGTGTAGGTGCACAACTTTCCCTGTACTGGAACCAGCTTGGGTCATTTTTCATTCCATAGCCTCTCGAAGGCATCCTGGCTCATGACTGACTGGCTCGCTCCCATGTCCACTTCCATGAAGACTGGAACCCCGTTTATCTCGACTTCCATCTTCACTGGAGGACAATCGGTGGTGCTGGTATACATTCCATGCACTTCTTCTGGCTGAGCTGCCTCTCTGGTCAAATTATCATACTCCCCGCTGGATTCAAAGTCATTGACCGACTCCTCTGCTAGACGTATTTCTTTTACACATACCCTGGAGGTGGCCCTTCGTGTTACAGGCTTTGCATACGTACTCAGCAAACCGACACTGGTGAGCCCTATGGTTTCCTCCGCAACACCAGCATGGTGCTACTCGGTTAGCACCCCTCGGCGGACTCTGAGTTCTGGAACCCTGAGGTCTGTGCTCTCTGCCCTGGGCAGAGCCACGTTCTACAGTCTTGCCTGTGAAAGGCACCATTCTGTGTACAGTATTTGCCAGGTTTGAATCCACAGGATGACTAATTTGCTTGGTGCTGCAGGTTGAGGTCATGAACGCCTGACTGATGCTGATGGCCTTCTGCAGGTTGACTGTTGTGTCGGCAGATAATAGCTTGTGAAGGAGGCCCGCGTGGCCAATTCCCATAATGAAGATGTCTCACAATGCTTCGTTGAGGTGCGTGCCAAAATCACATGGTGCCGCAAGTCTCCTGAGGTCGGCAGCATATTTTGCAATCTCCTGGCCCTCAGGTCTGCAGTGAGTGTCGAATCTGTGCCTGGCCGTGAGGATGCTCTCTTTAGTTTAAGTTGGTCGCGAATTAGTTCAGTCAGCTCATCGTATGTCTTATCCTTGGCCTTCCTGGGTGCCAGCAAGTCCCTGACGAGGCGGTAGACCTCGGGCCCACAACTGGTCAGCAGTATAGCCTTGTGCTTTTCCGCCAATGCATCCGTTTCCCCTGCCAGGTCGTTTGCCACAAAATATAGCTCGAGATTTTCCGTGAAGGCATCCCAATCATCACCCTCTGCGAAGTCTTTTAGTGTGCCAAAGGTAGCCATAATCACATGAAAGCCCGTATTCTCGGTACCAGTTATTATGTCTGTAATATTCTTATGCAGGACTCCACGAGGCAATGTGTTGTACTCAAACTGTAGTGACCTTGGTCCTTTATTCGTAACTCCAGAGTGAGGCAGCCGCATGGTGGCACCCCTTTTATACAGCCTCTGCCACCAGGGCAGGAAATCCCGGTCTCCACCAGTTGCACCCTCTAGTGGTGCCAGCGTGGTATATACACAGTATAAACCTTATTGATAGTACATCAGGTAAACCAGTCTCCATCTTACGCAACTATACAGTGACTACACAGAGAGTATATCCATAGTCTGCATATGTAACAGATCTGTTGAGGCATAGTTCAGTGCAGGTCCTGTGGACCGCCCGCCCGCCCCGAACTGTGCACCTCCCTGCATCGTCTCTGTGGTGGTGCAGGTCACACCAGCTCAGACTCCTTAGGGCCATTTTAACTCGGGTGGGACTCAGGGTCTGAAACGTTTGACGAACCAACCAGTCTCTTGGAGTTCAAAACCGGTAGATTCTAACCCCTGGTCATTCAGCCCCTTGAGCCTGCTCCACCATTCATTGAGAACCTGGCTGATCTTCGACCTCAACTCCACTTTCCCCGCACTATCCCCATATCCCTTGATGCCCCTCGAGTCCAAAAATCTATCGACCTCTGTCTTGAATATACTCAACGACTGAGCCTCCCACAGCCCTCTGGGGCAGAGAATTCCAAAGATTCACCACCCTCTGAGTGAAGAAATTTCTACTCAACTCAGTCCTAAATGGCCGAGCCCTTATCCTGAGACTGTGACCCCTGGTTCTAGATCTGCAGGAACCGTCCTAGAATCTCGGGAACTTTGGAAGATGACAACCAATGCATCCACTATCTCTATAGCCAGCTCTTTCAAAACCCTAGGATGTAGGCCATCAGGTCCAGGGGATTTACCAGCTTCCAGTCCCAGTAATTTCTCCAGCAAGTTTTTTTTTACTTAATATTAATTTCTTTCAGTCCCTCATTCTCTCGAGACACTTGGGGGCAGAAATTGTCCCTTTCCTCAGGCCTGTTACCCGCTAATCGACGGTCACACTGCGAAGTGGACGTTTGGTGGAATGACCACTGCTCGCCCAATTGCCCTCCTGAGGTTTCCCGGCGGTGCCCCGATCACCCCTTACCGATCCGCGGTAAGTGTGTCATCACCGTGCGCACCACCGCTCTACCCCCACCCCACCCCCCCCACCCCCCCCCACCGCGACGGTAACATTCCCCTCGGAAAATCTTCGGCCCGCCCGGCGGTGCCAAAACCTGTCTTGTCCCGGTGATCCAGTGAGGCTGCGGCCTTCTGCACCGGTGGTGCGGCTTCCCTTAAAGGGGCGGACGCACTGCCGCTGCCGCCATACTTTTTTTTGTCGGCCGACTGCCATGTCGGGCCGACAATTATGCTCCCACTCACTCGTGGTGGTCCAGTGGGCCGAAGTTTTAAAATCACGAAGGCTCTCCCCTTTAAGTGAAGCGGAGAGCCATGGGGATGCGGCGCCGGGATGACATCATCGCGGCGTTCATTCCGCACTGCCCCCAACTTCCGCCCCTCAGATGTAGTCACCCCCCCCCCCCCCGTAACCGCCCCCGTTAAGAGCGACTTCCAGATCCAAGGGAAAAAAAACAACAAAGAGCCGAATGTCGCTCAAGAGGTGACCTGAACCGCAGCTGCGGTAAAAACCGTGGAAACGGGATTGGAGCATCCCCATTGCGGACGGGTGGGGGGCAATTACGGCCTCCTGTGGAGGCGGGTCCCGGGCGGTGCTACGGCACTGAAGCGCTACCATGCCCCCCCCCCCCCCACCGTCCTCGATTAAAGGGGAGGGCCTCTGCACACTCTGCCCATTCTTTGGTGCCTGCCACTGGTGCTCCCAGGGCAACGCGAGAGTGGGCAGCGCGAGAGTGGGCAGCGCGAGAGTGGGCAGGAGAGCGGGCAGGAGAGCGGACAGCGCGAGAGCGGGCAGGAGAACGGGCAGTGGGAGAGCGGGCAGGAGAGCGGACAGCGCGAGAGCGGGCAGGAGAACGGGCAGTGGGAGAGCGGGCAGGAGAGCGGACAGCGCGAGAGCGGGCAGGAGAACGGGCAGTGGGAGAGCGGGCAGGAGAGCGGACAGGAGAGCGGACAGGAGAATGGGCAGTGTGAGAGCGGGCAGGAGAACGGGCAGTGTGAGAGCGGGCAGGAGAGCGGACAGGAGAGCGGACAGGAGAACGGGCAGTGTGAGAGCGGGCAGGAGAGCGGACAGCGCGAGAGCGGGCAGGAGAGCGGACAGCGCGAGAGCGGGCAGGAGAGCGGACAGCGCGAGAGCGGGCAGGAGAGCGGGCAGGAGAACGGGCAGTGGGAGAGTGGGCAGGAGAGCGGACAGGAGAGCGGACAGGAGAACGGTCAGTGTGAGAGCGGGCAGGAGAGCGGACAGGAGAGCGGACAGGAGAACGGGCAGTGTGAGAGCGGGCAGGAGAACGGGCAGTGTGAGAGCGGGCAGGAGAGCGGACAGCGCGAGAGCGGGCAGGAGAGCGGGCAGGAGAGCGGGCAGCGTGAGAGTGGGCAGCGCGAGTGTGGGCAGCACGAGAGCAGGCAGCGCGAGAGTGGGCAGGAGAGCAGGCAGGAGAGCGGGCAGTGTGAGGGCGGGCAGGAGAGCGGGCAGCGTGAGAGTGGGCAGTGCGAGGGCGGGCAGCACGAGACTGGGCAGCGTGAGAGTGGGCAGCGCGAGAGCGGGCAGGAGAGCGGGCAGGAGAGCGGGCAGCGTGAGAGTGGGCAGTGCGAGGGCGGGCAGCACGAGAGTGGGCAGGAGAGCGGGCAGCGAGAGAGCGGGCAGCGCGAGAGCAAGCGGCAGCCCCTGTGCCCACCTCCCTCTGACTGAGGGCCAGTGTGAACAGAGAAAATCAGCACCGAATCTTGGTCTTGCTGCAGAGTTGCCATAGTAACCGGCTGCATTGTAAAGCTGAAAGGAGAAGAGCAGTATTAGATGAAAACCATTGAGCCATTTGATAAAATGTTATTAAAAGGAAAGGGATTAGACCTCGTGATAACCATTAATATTAATCATTCATTTGAACCTCGGGGCATAAACTCTTTTAAGTCACAATAAATATTTTATGAAGTTAAGTATAACGATGGCACTTCTTGTTTTATTGTGGCTAGATGGTGCCTTTTTTGTGAACGAACACATACTGGAGAGGCTCATGGTGTAGATTTAATGATAACCGGGATTATGTAAAGTATTGTGTGAATGTACATTGCGGTGAGGGATGGCAGTGGTGGAGAGAATCATCAAGTGACAGCATCTGGGCCGCGAGATCCGGTATCGCCCCGCGTGAGGACGGTAAGAGCCGCGAGACGGGAGTTCCTGCGCCGGGCAGGAAGTCCCGCCCCACCACCTACATTCAGGTTACTGCCCCCGAGAATATCGCTCTGTACTTCCTCTCGGGGGCGGGAGTGGGGCGCTATCGGTCGGAGCGGGGCATCACCGGTCAGACGGGGCGCTATCGGTCGGAGCAGGCGCTATTGGTCGGAACGGGGGCTACCGGTCATAGCGAGATGCTATCGGTCGGAGAGAGGCGCTATCGGTCAGAGCAGGATCTACCGGTCGGAGCGGGTATTATGGGTTGGAGCAGGCATTATAGAAACATAGAAACATATAAAATAGGTGCAGGAGTAGGCCATTCAGCCCTTCAAGCCTGCACCGCCATTCAATGAGTTCATGGCTGAACACGTAACTTCAGTACCCCATTCCTGCTTTCTCACCATACCCCTTGATCCCCCTAGTAGTAAGGACTACATCTAACTCCTTTTTGAATATATTTAGTGAATTGGCCTCAACAACTTTCTGTGGTAGAGAATTCCACAGGTTCACCACTCTCTGGGTGAAGAAGTTTCTCCTCATCTCGGTCCTAAATGGCTTACCCTTTATCCTTAGACTGTGACCCCTGGTTCTGGACTTCCCCAACATTGGGAACATTCTTCCTGCATCTAACCTGTCAAAACCATCAGAATTTTAAACGTTTCTATGAGATCCCCTCTCATTCTTCTGAACTCCAGTGAATACAAGCCCAGTTGATCCAGTCTTTCTTGATAGATCAGTCCCGCCATCCCGGGAACCAGTCTGGTGAACCTTCGCTGCACTCCCTCAAGAGCAAGAATGTCCTTCCTCAAGTTAGGAGATCAAAACTGTACACAATACTCCTGGTGTGGCCTCACCAAGGCCCTGTACAACTGTAGCAACACCTCCCTGCCCCTGTACTCAAATCCCCTTGCTATGAAGGCCAACATGCCATTTGCTTTCTTAGCCGCCTGCTGTACCTGCATGCCAACCTTCAATGACTGATGTACCATGACACTCAGGTCTCGTTGCACCTCCCCTTTTCCTAATCTGTCACCATTCAGATAATAGTCTGTCTCTCTGTTTTTACCACCAAAGTGGATAACCTCACATTTATCCACATTATACTTCATCTGCCATGCATTTGCCCACTCACCTAACCTATCCAAGTCACTCTGCAACCTCATAGCATCCTCCTCGCAGCTCACACTGCCACCCAACTTAGTGTCATCCGCAAATTTGGAGATACTACATTTAATCCCCTCGTCTAAATCATTAATGTACAATGTAAACAGCTGGGGCCCCAGCACAGAACCTTGCGGTACCCCACTAGTCACTGCCTGCCATTCTGAAAAGTACCCATTTACTCCTACTCTTTGCTTACTGTCTGACAACCAGTTTTCAATCCATGTCAGCACACTACCCCCAATCCCATGTGCTTTAACTTTGCACATTAATCTCTTGTGTGGGACCTTGTCGAAAGCCTTCTGAAAGTCCAAATACACCACATCAACTGGTTCTCCCTTGTCCACTCTACTGGAAACATCGTCAAAAAATTCCAGAAGATTTGTCAAGCCTGATTTCCCTTTCACAAATCCATGCTGACTTGGACCTATCATGTCACCTCTTTCCAAATGCGCTGATATGACATCCTTAATAATTGATTCCATCATTTTACCCACTACCGATGTCAGGCTGACCGGTCTATAATTCCCTGTTTTCTCTCTCCCTCCTTTTTTAAAAAGTGGGGTTACATTGGCTACCCTCCACTCCATAGGAACTGATCCAGAGTCGATGGAATGTTGGAAAATGACTGTCAATGCATCCGCTATTTCCAAGGCCACCTCATTAAGTACTCTGGAATGCAGTCCATCAGGCCCTGGGGATTTATCGGCCTTCAATCCCATCAATTTTCCCAACACAATTTCCCGACTAATAAGGATTTCCCTCAGTTCCTCCTTCTTACTCGACCCTCTGACCCCTTTTATATCCAGAATGTTGTTTGTGTCCTCCTTAGTGAATACCGAACCAAAGTACTTGTTCAATTGGTCTGCCATTTCTTTGTTCCCCGTTATGTCTTCCCCTGATTCTGACCGCAGAGGACCTACGTTTGTCTTTACTAATCTTTCTCTTTACATATCTATAGAAACTTTTGCAGTCCGTCTTAATGTTCCCTGCAAGCTTCCTCTCGTACTCTATTTTCCCTGCCCTAATCAAACCCTTTGTCCTCCTCTGCTGAGTCCCCGGGTTCACTGCTATTTCTGGCCAATTTGTATGCCACTTCCTTGGCTTTAATACTATCCCTGATTTCCCTTGATAGCCACGGTTGAGCCACCTTCCCTTTTTTATTTTTACGCCAGACAGGGATGTACAATTGTTGTAGTTCATCCATGTGGTCTCTGAATGTCTGCCATTGCCCATCCATAGTCAACCCCTTAAGTATCATTCGCCAATCTATCCTAGCCAATTCACGCCTCATACCTTCAAAGTTACCTTTCTTTAAGTTCTGGATCATGGTCTCTGAATTAATTGTTTCATTCTCCATCCTAATGTAGAATTCCACCATATTATGGTCACTCTTTCCCAAGGGGCCTCGCACAACGAGATTGCTAATTAATCCTCTCTCATTACACAACACCCAGTCTAAGATGGCCTCCCCCCTAGTTGGTTCCTCGACATATTGGTCGAGAAAATCATCCCTTATGCACTCCAGGAAATCCTCCTCCACCGTATTGCTTCCAGTTTGGTTAGCCCAATCTATATGCATATTAAAGTCACCCATGATAACTGCTGCACCTTTATTGCATGCACCCCTAATTTCCTGTTTGATGCCCTCCCCAACATCACTACTACTGTTTGGAGGTCTGTACACAACTCCCACTAACGTTTTTTGCCCTTTGGTGTTCTGCAGCTCTACCCATATAGATTCCATATTATCCAAGCTAATGTCCTTCCTAACTATTGCATTAATCTCCTCTTTAACCAGCAATGCTACCCCACCTCCTTTTCCTTTTATTCTATCCTTCCTGAATGTTGAATACCCATGGATGTTGAGTTCCCAGCCCTGATCATCCTGGAGCCACGTCTCTGTAATCCAATCACATCATATTTGTTAACATCTATTTGCACAGTTATTCATCCACCTTATTATGGATACTCCTTGCATTAAAACACAAAGCCTTCAGGCTTGTTTATTTAACACCCTTTGTCCTTTTAGAATTATGATGTAGTGTGGCCCTTTTTGTTTCTTGCCTTTGTTTACTCGGCCTTCCACTATTGCTTTTTACTTTTCTACCATCTGTTTCTGACTCCATATTACTTCGCCCTATCTCGCTGCATAGGTACCCATCCCCCTGCCATATTAGTTTAAACACTCCCGAACTGCATTAGCAAATGTTACCCCCAGGACATCAGTTCCAGCCCTGCCCAAGTGCAGACCGTCCCTTTTGTACAGGTCCCACTTCCCCCAGAACTGGTTCCAATGTCCCAAGAATTTGAATCCCTCCCTCTTGCACCACTGCTCAAGCCACGTATTTATTCTAACTATCCTGCTCCCTCTACTCTGATTAGCACGTGGCACTGGTAGCAATCCAGAGATTATTACCTTTGAGGTCCTACTTTTTAATTTAACTCCTAGCTCCCTAAATTCAGCTTGTAGGACCTCTTCCCTCTTCTTACCTATATCGTTGGTACCTACATGTACCACGACAACTGGCTGTTCACCCTCCCTCTCCAGAATGCTCTGCAGCCGCTCGGAGACATCCTTGACCCTTGCACCAGGGAGGCAACATACCATCCTGGAGTCTCGGTTGCAGCCGCAGAAACTCCTATCTATTCCCCTTACAATAGAGTCCACTATCACTATAGCTCTCCCACTCTTTTTCCCGCCCTTCTGTGCAGCAGAGCCAACCACGGTGCCATGAACCTGGCTGCTGGTGCCTTCCCCGGTAAGTCATCTCCCCCAACAGTATCCAAAATGGTATATCTGTTTTGGAGGGAGATGACCGCAGGGGACTCATGCACTACCTTCCTGCTCTTGCCTTGTCTCTTTGTCACCCATTCACTATCTGTCCTAACCTTTACCTGCGGTGTGACCAACTCACTAAATGTGATATCCACAACATTCTCAGCATCGCGCATGCTCCAGAGGCGAGCGTTACCGGTCGGAGTGGGCGCTATCAGTCGGAGTGGGCGCTATTGTTCGGAGGGAGGCGCTATCAGTCGGAGTGGGCGCTATTGTTCGGAGGGAGGCGCTATCAGTCGGAGTGGGTGCTATTGTTCGGAGGGAGGCGCTATCAGTCGGAGTGGGCGCTATTGTTCGGAGGGAGGCGCTATCAGTCGGAGTGGGCGCTATTGTTCGGAGGGAGGCGCTATCAGTCGGAGCGGGCGCTATTGTTCGGAGGGAGGCGCTATCAGTCGAAGCGGGCGCTATTGGTCAGAGCGAGGCGCTATCGGTCGGAGTGGGTGCTATCGTCGCAGCGGGCCCTATCGTTCGGAGGGAGGCACTATCAGTCGGAGCGGGTGCTATTGGTCAGAGGGAGGCGCTATCGGTCAGAGCGGGTGCTATTGGTCAGAGGGAGGCGCTATCGGTCGGAGCAGGCGCTATCGGCCGGAGCGGGCGCTATCGGTCGGAGCGGGCGCTATCAGTCGGAGCGGGCGCTATCGGTCGGAGCGGGCGCTATCGGTCGGAGCGGGCGCTATCGGTCGGAGCGGGCGCTATCGGTCGGAGCGGGCCCTATCGGTCGGAGTGGGCGCTATCGGTCGGAGCGGGCGCTATCGGTCGGAGCGGGCGCTATCGGTCGGAGCGGACTCTATCGGTCGCAGCGGGCCCTATCGGTCGGAGTGGGCACTATTTGTCGGAGTGGACACTATCGGTCAGAACGAGGCACTATCGGTCGGAGTGGGCACTATCGGTCAGAGCGAGGCGCTATCGGTCGGAGTGGGCACTATTTGTCGGAGTGGACACGATCGGTCAGAACGAGGCACTATCGGTCGGAGCGGGCACTATTTTCGGAGCGGGCGCTATCGGTCGGAGTGGGCACTATCGGTCGGAGCGGACGTTATCGGTCAGAGCGAGGCGCTATAGAAACATAGAAACATAGAAAATAGGTGCAGGAGTAGGCCATTCGGCCCTTCTAGCCTGCACCGCCATTCAATGAGTTCATGGCTGAACATGCAACTTCAGTACCTCATTCCTGCTTTCTCACCATACCCCTTGATTCCCCTAGTAGTAAGGACTTCATCTAACTCCTTTTTGAATATATTTAGTGAATTGGCCTCAACAACTTTCTGTGGTAGAGAATTCCACAGGTTCACCACTCTCTGGGTGAAGAAATTCCTCCTCATCTCAGTCCTAAATGGCTTCCCCCTTATCCTTAGACTGTGACCCCTGGTTCTGGACTTCCCCAACATTGGGAACATTCTTCCTGCATCTAACCTGTCTAACCCCGTCAGAATTTTAAACGTTTCTATGAGGTCCCCTCTCATTCTTCTGAACTCCAGTGAATACAAGCCCAGTTGATCCAGTCTTTCTTGATAGGTCAGTCCCGCCATCCCGGGAATCAGTCTGGTGAACCTTCGCTGCACTCCCTCAATAGCAAGAATGTCCTTCCTCAGGTTAGGAGACCAAAACTGTACACAATACTCCAGGTGGTGGCCTCACCAAGGCCCTGTACAATTGTAGCAACACCTCCCTGCCCTTGTACTCAAATCCCCTCGCTATGAAGGCCAACATGCCATTTGCTTTCTTAACCGCCTGCTGTACCTGCATGCCAACCTTCAATGACTGATGTACCATGACACCCAGGTCTCGTTACACCTCTCCTTTTCCTAATCTGTCACCATTCAGATAATAGTCTGTCTCTCTGTTTTTACCACCAAAGTGGATAACCTCACATTTATCCACATTATACTTCATCTGCCATGCATTTGCCCACTCACCTAACCTATCCAAGTCGCTCTGCAGCCTCATAGAATCCTCCTTGCAGCTCACACTGCCACCCAACTTAGTGTCATCCGCAAATTTGGAGATACTACATTTAATCCCCTCGTCTAAATCATTAATGTACAGTGTAAACAGCTGGGGCCCCAGCACAGAACCTTGCGGTACCCCACTAGTCACTGCCTGCCATTCTGAAAAGTACCCATTTACTCCTACTCTTTGCTTCCTGTCTGACAACCAGTTCTCAATCCATGTCAGCACACTACCCCCAATCCCATGTGCTTTAACTTTGCACATTAATCTCTTGTGTGGGACCTTGTCGAAAGCCTTCTGAAAGTCCAAATATACCACATCGACTGGTTCTCCCTTGTCCACTCTACTGGAAACATCCTCAAAAAATTCCAGAAGATTTGTCAAGCATGATTTCCCTTTCACAAATCCATGCTGACTTGGACCTATCATATTACCTCTTTCCAAATGCACTGCGATGACATCCTTAATAATTGATTCCATCATTTTACCCACTACCGATGTCAGGCTGACCGGTCTGTAATTCCCTGTTTTCTCTCTCCCTCCTTTTTTAAAAAGTGGGGTTACATTGGCTACCCTCCACTCCATAGGAACTGATCCAGAGTCAATGGAATGTTGGAAAATGACTGTCAATGCATCCACTATTTCCAAGGCCACCTCCTTAAGTACTCTGGGATGCAGTCCATCAGGCCCTCGGGATTTATCGGCCTTCAATCCCATCAATTTCCCCAACACAATTTCCCGACTAATAAGGATTTCCCTCAGTTCCTCCTCCTTACTAGACCCTCCGACCCCTTTTATATCCGGCCGACCCCTTTTATATCGGTCGGAGCGGGCGCTAACAGTCGGAGGGAGGCGCTATCGGTCGGAGCAGGCGCTATCAGTCGGAGCGAGGCGCTATCGGTCGGAGGGAGGTGCTATCGGTTGGAGCGGCGCTATCGGTCGGAGGGGGCGCTATTGGTCAGAGCGGGCGCTATCGGTCGGATGGAGGTGCTATCAGTCGGAGCGGGCACTATCGGTCGGAGCGGGCACTATCGGTCGGAGCGGGTGCTATCGGTCAGAGAGAGGCGCTATTGGTCGGAGGGAGGTGCTATCGGTCGGAGCGGGCGCTATGGTCGGAGCGGGCGCTATGCGTCGAAGGGAGGTGCTATCAGTCGAAGCGGGCACTATCGGTCGGAGCGGGCGCTATCGGTCAGAGCGAGGCGCTATTGGTCGGAGGGAGGTGCTATCGGTCGGAGGGAGGTGCTATCGGTCAGAGCGGGCGCTATTGGTCAGAGCGAGGCGCTATCAGTTGGAGTGGGCGCTATCGGTCAGAGCGAGGTGCTATCGGTCAGAAAGAGGCGCTATCGGTCGCAGCGGGCCCTATCGTTCGGAGGGAGGTGCTATCAGTCGGAGCGGGTGCTATTGGTCAGAGGGAGGCGCTGTCGGTCAGAGCGGGCGCTATCAGTCGGAGCGGGCACTATCGGTCGGAGCAGGCACTATCGGTCGGAGCGGGCACTATCGGTCGGAGCGGCGCTATCGGTCGGAGCGGGCACTATCGGTCGGATGGAGGCGCTGTCGGTCAGAGCGGGCGCTATCAGTCGGAGCAGGCACTATCGGTCGGATGGAGGCGCTATCCGTCAGAGCGGGCGCTATCGGTCGGAGCGGGCGCTATCGGTCGGAGCGGGCGCTATCAGTCAGAGCGGGCGCTATCGGTCGGAGGGAGGCGCTATCAGTCGGAGTGGGTGCTATTGGTTAGAGGGAGGCGCTATCGGTCAGAGGGAGGCGCTATCGGTCGGAGGGAGGCGCTATCAGTCGGAGTGGGTGCTATTGGTTAGAGAGAGGCGCTATCGGTCAGAGGGAGGCGCTATCGGTCAGAGGGAGGTGCCATCAGTCGGAGCGGGTGCTATTGGTTAGAGGGAGGCGCTATCGGTCAGAGGGAGGCGCTATCGGTCGGAGGGAGGTGCCATCAGTCAGAGCAGGCACTATCGGTCGGAGCGGGCACTATCGTTCGGAGCAGGCGCTATCGTTCGGAGTGAGCACTATCGGTCGGATGGAGGCGCTATCGGTCAGAGCGAGGCACTATCGGTCGGAGTGGGCACTATCAGTCAGAGCGGGCGCTATCGGTCGGAGGGAGGCGCTATCAGTCGGAGTGGGTGCTATCGGTCAGAGGGAGGCGCTATCGGTCGGAGGGAGGTGCCATCAGTCGGAGCAGGCGCTATCGTTCGGAGTGAGCACTATCGGTCGGATGGAGGCGCTATCGGTCAGAGCGAGGCACTATCGGTCGGAGTGGGCACTATCGGTCAGAGCGAGGCGCTATCGGTCAGAGTGGGCACTATCGGTCGGAGTGGGCACTATCGGTCGGAGTGGGCACTATCGGTCAGAGCGAGGCACTATCGGTCGGAGTGGGCACTATCGGTCAGAGCGAGGCGCTATCGGTCAGAGTGGGCACTATCGGTCGGAGTGGGCACTATCGGTCGGAGTGGGCACTATCGGTCAGAGCGAGGCACTATCGGTCGGAGTGGGCACTATCGGTCAGAGCGAGGCGCTATCATTCGGAGCAGGCACTTTCGGTCGGAGTGGGCACTATCAGTCGGAGCGAGGCGCTATCGGTCGGAGGAAGGCGCTATCGGTCAGAGCAAGGCGCTATCAGTCGGAGCGAGGCGCTATCGGTCGGAGGAAGGCGCTATCGGTCGGAGGAAGGTGCTATCGGTCAGAGCAAGGCGCTATCAGTCGGAGGAAGGTGCTATCGGTCGGAGCGAGGCGCTATCGGTCGGAGGAAGGCGCTATCGGTCGGAGGAAGGTGCTATCGGTCAGAGCAAGGCGCTATCGGTCGGAGGAAGGCGCTATCGGTCGGAGGAAGGTGCTATCGGTCGGAGTGGGCACTATCGGTCGGAGCGAGGCGCTATCAGTCGGAGCGAGGCGCTATCGGTTGGAGGAAGGCGCTATCGGTCAGAGCAAGGCGCTATCGGTCGGAGGAAGGTGCTATCGGTCGGAGGAAGGCGCTATCGGTCAGAGCAAGGCGCTATCGGTCGGAGGAAGGTGCTATCGGTCAGAGCGAGGCGCTATCAGTCGGAGCGAGGCGCTATCGGTCGGAGGAAGGCGCTATCGGTCAGAGCGAGGCGCTATCGGTCGGAGGAAGGTGCTATCGGTCAGAGCGAGGCGCTATCGGTCGGAGCAGGCGCTATCGTCGGAGCGGGCGCTATCCGTCAGAGCGAGGCGCTATCGGTCGGAGGAAGGTGCTATCGGTCAGAGCGAGGCGCTATCGGTCGGAGTGGGCACTATCGGTCGGATGGAGGCGCTATCGGTTGGAGGGAGGCGCTATCGGTCGGAGCAGGCGCTATCGTCGGAGCGGGCGCTATCCGTCAGAGCGAGGCGCTATCGGTCGGAGTGGGCACTATCGGTCGGATGGAGGCGCTATCGGTCGGAGTGGGCACTATCGGTTGGAGGGAGGTGCTATCGGTTGGAGGGAGGCGCTATCGGTTGGAGGGAGGCGCTATCGGTTGGAGGGAGGTGCTATCGGTCGGAGTGGGCACTATCGGTTGGAGGGAGGTGCTATCGGTTGGAGGGAGGCGCTATCGGTTGGAGGGAGGCGCTATCGGTTGGAGGGAGGCGCTATCGGTCGGAGTGGGCACTATCGGTTGGAGGGAGGTGCTATCGGTCGGAGCGGGCGCTATCGGTCGGATGGAGGCGCTATCGGTTGGAGGGAGGCGCTATCGGTCGGAGTGGGCACTATCGGTTGGAGGGAGGTGCTATCGGTTGGAGGGAGGTGCTATCGGTTGGAGGGAGGCGCTATCGGTTGGAGGGAGGCGCTATCGGTCGGAGTGGGCACTATCGGTTGGAGGGAGGCGCTATCGGTTGGAGGGAGGCGCTATCGGTCGGAGTGGGCACTATCGGTTGGAGGGAGGTGCTATCGGTTGGAGGGAGGCGCTATCGGTCGGAGTGGGCACTATCGGTTGGAGGGAGGCGCTATCGGTTGGAGGGAGGCGCTATCGGTCGGAGTGGGCACTATCGGTTGGAGGGAGGCGCTATCGGTCGGAGTGGGCACTATCGGTTGGAGGGAGGTGCTATCGGTTGGAGGGAGGCGCTATCGGTCGGAGTGGGCACTATCGGTCAGAGCGAGGCGCTATCGGTCGGAGTGGGCACTATCGGTCGGAGTGGGCACTATCGGTCAGAGCGAGGCGCTATCGGTCGGAGTGGGCACTATCGGTCGGAGTGGGCACTATCGGTCGGATGGAGGTGCTATCGGTTGGAGGGAGGCGCTATCGGTCAGAGCGAGGTGCTATCGGTCAGAGCGAGGTGCTATCGATCAGAGCAGGTGCTATCGGTCGGAGCGGGCACTATCGGTCGGAGTGGGCACTATCGGTCGGAGTGGGCACTATCGGTCGGAGCGGGCACTATCGGTCGGAGCGGGCACTATCGGTCGGAGTGGGCACTATCGGTCGGAGCGGGCGCTATCGGTCGGAGGGAGACGCTATCGGTCGGAGGGAGGCACTATCGGTCGGAGCAGGCGCTATTGGTCGGAGCGGGCGCTATACGTCGAAGGGAGGCGCTATCGGTCGGAGCAGGCGCTATCGGTCGGAGCGGGCGCTATACGTCGAAGGGAGGCGCTATCGGTCAGAGCGAGGTGCTATCGATCAGAGCAGGTGCTATCGGTCGGAGCGGGCGCTATCGGTCGGAGCAGGCGCTATCGGTCGGAGGGAGGCGCTATCGGTCAGAGCGAGGTGCTATCGGTCAGAGCGAGGTGCTATCGATCAGAGCAGGTGCTATCGGTCGGAGCAGGCGCTATCGGTCGGAGCGAGGCGCTATCGGTCAGAGCGAGGTGCTATCGGTCAGAGCGAGGTGCTATCGATCAGAGCAGGTGCTATCGGTCGGAGCAGGCGCTATCGGTCGGAGCGAGGCGCTATCGGTCGGAGTGGGCGCTATCGGTCGGAGCGAGGCGCTATCGGTCGGAGCAGGCGCTATCGGTCGGAGGGAGGCGCTATCGGTCAGAGCGTGTTGCTAACAGTTACCGCTGGCGTTGTTTTCCCGGGATTCGGTAGCGGTGCTGCGCCTGGGCAAAAGGGAGGCGCAAACACCCCGAATTTTTCCCCCTAAGTGTTTCCAAGTCAGGTGTAGCTCAGTGAATCTTCCTCCACCCTACAATCTGCCTCAGTCCTCAACCTCAGAAAAACAGACATATTATGCCAGTTTCTGTCGCCATTTCCCACACATCCTGTGGCCTCGCCAGTCCGATGTTAATGTTAAATTGGGGTGTATCGTTGTTGATGTCATGTTGAGGAAGCAACTATCATACAGACCCAAGTTTTGGATTTGTAATCATGTAACATTTATTTTCGCGACTGACTTGGGTGTTGGTGATTTTATTTTACATTCAAACACATAATCAAAATTCTGCACATTGACACTGGCTAAAAAGCTCAGTTTGTTAAAACTGTAATTATCGTATTCAAATAATTCCATGGCAAATGGTTGATCTTTTAAAATTCAAAGCTGCTATTACTCTATTTGTATAATAAGCTCAGCTCACTAAACACACTCGGCGCCCCTTTAATGTCCGCCCCGCGATGGGTGACCGGCTCGGTTCGGCCCACAATCTAGTGACCGGCCCGGTGAGTGACCCGCGATGAGTGACCGGCTCGGTTCGGCCCACAATCTAGTGACCGGCCCGGTGAGTGACCCGCGATGAGTGACCGACCCGGTTCACCCCGGGATGAGTGACCGGCCCGGTGAGTGACCCGCGATGAGTGACCGGCCCGGTGAGTGATCTGCGACGAGTGACCGGCCCGGTTCACCCCGGGATGAGTGACCAGCCCGATTTGCCCTGCGATGGGTTGGCGCGTGCAGTGCCTGTGGTGGGCATCGCGGGGCGTTGGACAATTTCCACCGCGGGACAGACAGGGGTCACGGCGCACGACAATGACATCATCGCCACCACGTTCACGCCTTGGCTAACTCCTGCGCTATTTCATGGCAGCCGGTAGCGTTTCAGTGAAAAGTGATTCGCGTCCATGGAGCCATTTCGGCCCCCCCAAGTCCATAGTTCAGCTGTGACTCCACCCAATGTAATTTATACAATTTATTTCGCTATCGTCTCATGTGCTGAGCATCTTCATGCACATGTCCAACGTACTCTGAAATATCAACAGCAAACGCTGGAAATACTGAGCGGGTCAGGCAGCATCTGTGGAGAGAGAAACAGAGTTAACATTTCAGGTCGATGATCCTTCTTCGGAACCTCTCTGAGTGAGGTCACTAATCTGTTGGTAATTAGCGTTAAATTGGGGTGTATTCTGACGAAAGGTGGTCAACCTGAAACTTTAACTTGGTTTCAGATTTCCAGTCTCCCAGTATTTTACCTTTATCCAACATGACTCTGTTTTTATTTCAGCTTTTCCACAGTTGTGGCTTTTCATCCTCAGCTCGAATACTCTCTCCACTATTCTGAACAGACAGCAAGATCAAAGCCAGTTTTGCCACCTGCGCGATCACTTTTGGCCAATTGCTGAATTTCTCAGACTCCAAACTTGCTCAGGACCGATCTCCGCCAGTGCTCTGAAACGGGTGCCTGAAGTCCTGATTGGTCAGTATCTGTGCTGCCCCCATTCCTGAACCAACACATAGCCAGGAAGCTGGGCCGTGCTCCTGGTAATTCCACTTGCTCACAAGAGGCTCCGTTTTCTCATCCGCTTACCCCCGCTAATGTGTGGCAGCTCAGCAAAGGAATCTGATTCTGTTTCGGGGTTTTCAATCCATCCGGTATCGTTTTTTAAATCTGTTTTTGGTTTTTAACCTTTTATTTTTTGACTGGAGATCACTTCTCGTTGGATGGAGTAGGCGGGGCGGGGTGAGCCACATTGGAGGACGTCCCAATGCCGGAGGTTCGAGCTGGGGCCACATTCTCCCCTGCCCGAATACTTCAGTGGAATGAATGCCATGCCTGCAGGAAGACTGATATTGGGCTCACGTCCAACAACAGCTGCCTTGACACACAGCAGCAGAGCGCTCCACAATCCACGTGCCACAGGGCTGGAGGTTATTGCCCCAGCAAGCTCCTGCACCACTACACACACATCTCCGGCACACGCCTGCCCTGTGCCGGCAGAAAACCCTGGCGGTCCCCGCCAATGGGGGAGGTCCCCATATCCCCCCTCCCCCTCCAGCGCCCCTGGGACCCCATAATGCTGCTCCTTGCATCCTTTGCATAAGAGGCGAATCAATCCAGAAGAAAAGCATAGCCTTTCTTTCGGGGTTCAGCCTGTTCTCCTGGCCTGAGTCGCCCTCTCTCCCCAGCGAAGTCCATTGAGACCCAGAGAGGCCCAGAGAGATCCAGAGAGGCCCAGCGAGATCCAGAGAGAAGTAGTGAGGCCCAGTGAGACCCAGCGTTGCCCAGAGAGATCCAGAGAGGCCCAGCGAGATCCAGAGAGAAGTAGTGAGGCCCAGTGAGACCCAGCGTTGCCCAGAGAGATCCAGAGAGACGTAGTGAGACCCAGCATTGCCCAGAGAGGCCCAGCGAGACCCAGAGAGACGTAGTGAGACCCAGCATTGCCCAGAGAGGCCCAGCGAGACCCAGTGTGGCACAACGTTGCCCAGTGAGGCCCAGTAAGACGCAGAGAGGCCCAGCGAGACCCAGAGAGAAGTAGTGAGGCCTAGTGAGACCCAGCGTTGCCCAGAGAGGCACAACGTTGCCCAGTGAGGCCCAGTAAGACCCAGAGAGGCCCAGCGAGACCCAGTGTGGCCCAGTGAGGCACAACGTTGCCCAGTGAGGCCCAGTAAGACCCAGAGAGGCGCAGTGAGACCCACAGAGACTCAGACAGGACCAGAGGAAAGATGGTAGGCCTTTGTCTCTTGGTGTAGCCGCCTTCAGTACTACCTCAGATTCCGACTGGGAAGCAGAAACTGTCAACGTAGGGAGTCCATGCCTCCTGACTTTGCCCCGGGACCGAGCCCTGATATCATTAGCCTTATAAGGAGTGGGTGAATGTGCAGATTACAAGACTGACTGGGATATCCTGGATTTGATGGATAAATGTTAACCATAAAACCAGAAGAACTCCCCTGCTATCCCCCCAATAATACCTCTGTTCCATGTCTTATCTGAAAGATGAGACCTGCAACAGTGCAGCCCTCCCTCAGCGCTGCATCGAAGTCTCAACCTCAATAATGTGCTCCAATCTCCAGCACCTCGATGAGTTTAACAATCACAAAGGTCTCAATGGGGAAACGAGCAAGCTAAACAATCTGGGACGGAGGAAGGAAAG